>NW_028261385.1:96784987-97124987 GCF_051295495.1 Thamnophis sirtalis | reverse complement strand
TAACATCTACATGAAGCTGCTGGGTGATATCATTCGGCGGCACAGGATAAAATATCACCAGTACACGGACGATACTCAGCTGTATCTGTCCGCCCCGTGCCAACTCAGTGAAGTGGTTGACGTGATGTGTCAGTGCCTGGAGGCTGTCAGGGTCTACATGGGGGTAAACAAACTTGCTCTCAATCCTGACAAGACCGAGTGGCTTGTGTTTTTCCCTCCCAATAATTGGCCATGTATTCCAACTCTCAGGCTGGGGGGTGAAATTATACGCCCCTCAGACAGGGTTCGCAATTTGGGAGTCCTCCTGGATCCACAGCTGACTTTAGATCACCATTTGTCGGCTGTGACCAGGGGGGCATTTGCCCAGGTTTGCCTGGTGCACCAATTGCGTCCCTACCTGAACCGGGAGGCTCTCACAACAGTCACTCACGCCCTTGTGACCTCAAGACTGGACTACTGCAATGCGCTCCACATGGGGCAGCCCTTGAAGAGTGTTCGGAGACTTCAGCTTGTCCAGAATGCAGCCACGAGAGCGATTGTGGGTGTGCCTCGGCACACCCACGTTACACGTATCCTTCGCAAGCTGCACTGGTTGCCTATTGGTCTCCGGATACGCTTCAAGGTGCTAGTCATCACTTATAAAGCCTTACATGGTATTGGACCTGGGTACTTGAGAGACCGCCTCCTGCCGATTACCTCCCAAAGACCCATTGGATCCCACAGACTAGGCCTCCTCCGAATTCCATCTGCCGGCCAATGCCGGCTGTCAACTACAGAGGAGGGCCTTCTTTGTGGCTGCTCTGGCCCTCTGGAATGATCTCCCCCTGGAGATTCGTACCCTCACCACCCTTCAGGCTTTCCGTAAAGCCGTTAAGACCTGGCTGTTCCAGCAGGCCTGGGGCTGTTGAGTTCCATCCCCACTCAAACTGGTGTGCTTGTTGTGACCTTTTAAATTGGTTTTGTATTGTTGTTGGTTTTTGTTGCCTTCCATTTTGTATTGTCCCCCCCCCCTTTCCCTTTGGTTTTGTTAGCCGCCCTGTGTCCCTCGGGAACAGGGCGGCATACAAGTTGAATAAAACCTCAAACCTCAAACCTATAGTTGGAAAAAAATAAGCTTTTGGCATCATACAGGAAAATGGGAATGAGATAAACAGAAAACAGGAAGAAATTACTTGAAGTGTGCTGCTTGTTTTATTGTTTGCCAAAAGGCAAATGGCAGATGGTAGTAACATTTCTGAAAGGAACTGTAGTTGCCATCTAAACATTTGCCAAACTTTAGAAAATATGAAGTCACTGTCCTATTTAATCTCTTTATTAAGAGTAATGACATATTTCTAAAAAAACCAATGTTTCAATATTTCAATGAAAATCTATATACCTCCCTGAAAATAAGAAATATTCCTCCATATTTCTTCTCCTCCTCCAGATACAATGGTAAGTAGTAGGAATGTACATATATTTTTGTCCATAAAAAGATGAAAATGAAAACATAAACATATTCTGAAAGACTTAATCATTGCCTGAAAGTTAAGCACAATCCATGGAGACCATACATGTAGCTGGTCAAGAGGGATGAAAAAGAGAAAAATAGTACTTTGTTCATACTGGAAATTCAGAAGTTTGGCTCCTGAAAACATAACAGCCCTCTGTCTGTTCAAATCCTCAAGTAGCGGATGGTTCCTGTTATTTGCTGTTTATGAATTCTAATGCATTTATTAATTTCAAATGACGATCAGCAGTTTTTTTTTAAGCCAAACAACCTGTCAAACCATTTAAAACAAAAATGTGTGAAGAAAACAATTTGAAAAATTACAATATAATTTACACAAGTGAGATAACAACAATTCAGGCATCTGAATCATTAGGATGAGGGCATCATTACAGTATATAATGAATTTCTAAGGTTTTCCTTAGCATTGAAATAAAGTTTATATGTGGCAACAGGTGTGATAGAAATCATGGCATTATTTCTATTGCCTTCCTGTCAATATATTTTTCTCCCAAGCAGTTTAGGAGAGACAATGTGCTTTCCAAGGGTATGCCCATTAACACAAATTCATGATCACATTTATGAAATCTTAATATTGGAAGGAAGAAAGAAGCATCCAACTAAATGTAACAGAAGTCCATTGAAAATAAAGAAACATCTGGGGAAAGGTCATATTTCTCTCTATTCTCTCCATAAAATATAAACGGCTGGGCATGTATGTGTACGACAGGCAGGATTTCTTTTTTTAAAACAAAACCCTAATTTTTTGAAAGTCTAAATAAAATATTCTGTTGTATTTGACATACCTACCTGAAAATTGTTAGAATATTCATAACTGGGAGAGACATGATAACAAGGTCAGCCAATGAATAGGCATGTCAACAGATCAGCCAATGGGAGCTAAAATGGATTGGAGCCTGGGTGTCATTTAGCCCTGCAGCTCTATGCTGTGCTGAGAATTTAAACTAGTCTTGTCTGTATTAAGCTCTGTGCTGGAAATGAAACTATGTCTGCTCTGAACTCTGAGATGAAACTAACTGTTCTCTCCTGCTTGTGTTCTGCTTGTAACTTCTACCATGTTGAAAGAATCTACTATAGGTATTGTACATGTATTCATCTGTTATTATGTATATAAAGAAGTTAATGAATCCAGCTGAATCAGTTATCTGTGTGTGCTTTCTGGACTTGATTTTTTTCTGCAACAAACTCTGAAAAAAGTGTTGTTTTTTATTTTTACAAAATATTATCAGTTACCTTTCATTAGGGCATAAGACACTTAACATTCCACAAAGCTCACACAAGAAGGTGAAGGCAAAAGTAGTTTGCAAAAAGAGATTTGCATACAGTAAATGTAACCAATTCCTTCTGTTTGCTATTTATATCCTTCTCGTGGAGAAATTCCACACATCTTTTCTGACCTCAATTACACTTTCCCTAAGAGAACTTCATTTTCAAAGTAAAGCAACATGGAAAAAATGCTCAAATAATTTAAAGATAGCCTTAAAATACAAAAACGTGGTATTTGATTTGTTTTAATAATTGGTTTTTACATTATTCTATTATTTGGGATTGACTGAGGCAGCAAAACCAGATCTTTAGTCAAAAATATAACCATTAATGAGAGAAGAAATGGTTAATGAAAATTGTTTACGAATCTGTATTCAGCCTTTTAAAATTGAAACAAAACATTGGTGTCAGGATTGCTACAGAGAAGAACTAAAAGGCAAACACATTTGATGGTGAACAAGAGTAAAATGCCTTGCCACTTCTGCAGGAAAATGAAATTGATTGAATCATGCATTTTATTAGTAGGGCTTGATGACTAGTGTCTGTTGGTAGAAATGTTTTGAAGGGGGACAAAGAATCAGAGGGCATGAGAGAGCAGCATTGAATGAGACAGCAATATTGCATGGAAAAGTTGTTGCAAAGGAAGCAAAGACAATGGGTTTGAGTTGCTTCCTTAATTGTTATAACAATTCTTCTGGAATGAATTCCAGGTGACTGAGTGAGGAAAAATAAGTCCCATTCAAAACCTAGTCTTGCATAAATATGCGAATGTCTTCAACCAATGTCATATCAGCTTAATAGCATAAAATCACAGAATCAAACAGTGGGAAGGCATCTAAGAAATCAAGTCAACCTCTGCACATTGCAGAATTCTCTACACCATCCCGGATAGGTAACTATCTAGCCTCTGAGAATCCCTACTTGAAGGAAAAGAAACTACTCCATCCAATAATTGCTCCACTAATTGACAGCTCTCACTGTCAAGAAGTTCTTTTTAAGGTCTAATCTGCATCTATATCCTTGAAATTGCATCCTATTAGTCTTACCCTTTGGAACAAATGAAATTAAGTATTCAGTTTATTGATGTCCATTTAAAACGGAGGTGTGCAGGACTCAATATATTACTCCAAATGGACCAGAATATAAACATTCCACAATGTGAACTCTTTGCTCCTCTCAATGTTCCTCAAGATGTTATTAGGATTCTGTACACTGCCAATAACATTGTTGGGACCTTTGACCTTGAGATCCATTAAGTACACCCAAGTCCTTCTCAGATGTGCTGCTCTTTAGCCATTTTTTCTCCATTTTATACATGCTTCTTTTAGTTCTCTTATCTAAATGCATGACTTTAGATTTCTTTCTGTTTCCATCCATTATTCTAATCTCTTTTTTATCTCCCCTTCCATATATTAGCCATTCCTCTTAGTTTTGCATTGTCTGCAGATTTGGTGTTTCCTCACTGGTCTTGCCCATATTATTTATAACAATGTTGAACAGTGGCAAGGTCAAGCCCTGTGATATTCCACTCAAAATATCTCTCAATATAAATTCAATACCATAAATAACTGTCACTTGAATACAATCCTTGAATCAATTATAGAATCAAATCAAATTGAATCAAATCAAATCGAATAGAATAACAGAGTTGGAAGGGACCTTGGAGGTCTTCTAGTCCAACCCCCTGCTTAGCAGGAAATCCTACACCACTTCAGACAAATGATTATCCAACATCTTCTTAAAAACTTCCAGTGTTGGAGCATCCACACAATTAATTCCGTTCTGCTGATTAATTGTTCTAACTGTCAGGAAATTTCTCCTTAGTTCTAGGTTGCTCCTCTCCTTGATTAGTTTTCACCCATTGCTTCTTGTTCTGCCCTCAGGTGCTTTGGAGGATAGCTTGACTCCCTCTTCTTTGTGGCAACTCCTGAGATATGGGAACACTGCTATCATGTCTCCCCTAGTCCTTCTTTCTATTAAACTAGATATACCCAGTTCCTGCAACCGTTCTCCATATGTTTTAGCCTCCAGTCCCCTAATCATCTTTGTTGCTCTTCTCTGCACTCTTTCTAGAGTCTCCACATCTTTTCTACACCGTGGTGACCAAAACTGGATGCAGTATTCCAAGTGTGTCCTTACCAAGGCATTATCAAGTGGTATTAATAATTCTATCCCTCTGTTTATTTAGCCTATACAGTCTATTGAATAGTTGACTTGTCAGGCCTGTGTCTGACCTTTTGGTTAATAAGGATACAATGAGAGACTTTGTGAAAAATCTTGTTAAAGTAAATCATTACAGTATTTCCTGCAAGCTGCTTCTGTTCTGTTGAAAATAAGCATTTTTTCATGCCTAAAATTTATTTATTTGTATCCCACTTTCATTATTTTTATAACTCAAAAATGTATCCAATGCACCTTCCTTCTCTTATTTCTCCATAACAACCACCCTGTGTTGTGTGAGAGAGTGACTGGCCGAAGGTCATCCTGCTGGCTTTTATGGCTAAGGCAGGACTTAAATTCATGGTCTCCTGCTTTGTAGCATGGTGCCTTAACCATTAGACCAAATTGGCTGTCATATACCCTGAAACATGACCTTGAACCCTGTGCTGGGAAATTTACAGAAAAGGGACCTAGGAGGTCTTCTAGTCCAACCCCTTGCTCAAGCAAGAGACCCTATACCATTTCAGACAAATGGTTGTCCAATCACTTCTTAACAATCTCCAGTGCTGGAGCATCCACAACTTCTGGAGGCAAGTGTTTTCACTGATTAATTTTTAATCCCTTTATTAATGCAGCATAGGACTGCATTGGCTTTTTTTGGCAGCTGCAGCACACTGCTGGCTCATATTTAAGTGATTGTTCACCAGGACTGTGTTGATTATCCAGATCTATTTTGCTGTGACATCAGAATTTAGCAAGAGAATTTTGTCCTTATTCTTCTGCTAAAACCCTTAACAGGTTTGAATTCATCCACCTCTCCTGGGTTCCTTCTTGGGATGGAGGCCTTTTTTATGCTAGTTCTGGTATTTCTTTGAAGGCTGATGCCAGAAGGCATCCGAGGTTCTTGGTCAGCCTATAGATTGTCTAATGTTTCTATTTTATTGATATATGTATGGAATAATTGGGAGAGTTTTCACTATTATTATGTTGGAAACAATGACTCTTTTCTTACCATTTGAATCTGAGAAAGCTATTCAATTTCTAAAACCATGTCAGTTATAATGAAGACAAAATGTTACTTAGTGTTTTTGATGGAAGAGAATATTTGTAACTTGGGGATGGAATGAGGAGTCCTTGATTCTCTCTGAGCTTGGTGGTTTTCTTGATGTTTCATTCTCAAACTTGGTAACATCATCCATGCTATTTAGTGTTTTGATGTTGCTAAATTCTCATAGGCTCTGAGCAGCTTACAAAATGCCAAAACATAGCATCAATCTAGAAAACGTCATGAAACTCTACAATTTCCGATCTTTCCTAAAGAGCCAAGACAGGGAAGAGGACTAGATATATGGGATAATTGTTCTATTAAAAGGGGAGGGATTATTAAGAGGTCTTGCACAATTTGAAAGCTGCCTCAGTTGGCCACTTACAAAATAATCCAAGATAAATAGTTGATTCAAGATAGCTATTTGGAGAGTTTTCAGAAAACACTTGAGATGAGCAATTATATTTAAGGTAGATAACAGCTGAATAACTGGGGATTGTAACAGGATAATCTAATTGGATTTTTTTCTTGCTATTTTCTTCATACACATGCTGATCTTTAAAATGCTGTGAATATAATTCCAATTATTTCTTTGCTCATATATTTAGAATTATTTTAAAACCATTGTTTTAATGGTCCGATAAGATGTTGAAGGATACAACTAGCAGAAAAATGCTAATGGGGTAAAACAGAACAGAATTACAGACAAATTCGAAATAAAATAAAATAAAAATACACATTGCTCTGACAAAAAAATAACACAACATATATTGTGTTATTGTTTTGTCATAGCAATGTGTATTTATAAAAGCATGCCTTTATATCAGGAGCAGACAATATGGTACCCTTCTATTGTGGGTTAGTATTTTCAACGTGGCCCATTGGGGTGTTTCTTTCACTCAATATTTTCTAAAGATTCTTTTAATTATAAAAGAAATTAAGTGGAAACTTAGCATACTACAAAACAAATCACCAGCTTCTGCTGTCATGTTCACTTGGAGGAGAGCCATTAAATGCAAATGCTACACTGAGATTACAGAGAGCATCACTAATCAATCATCTTATAAATGGGTGCTTTGTTATTAGCAATGCCTATCCATGGCAACCATTTTGTAAGTAGGGAAGTTTCCCATGGCAGCCATTTCAGGATTTCAACATTTCAACTCTCAATCTGCCCTTGATTTTTTTTAAAAATTAACTACTCTTGTTCTATATAATTGGGGCCTACAAAACGTTAATTCTGTATAGCTTTTAATATATTATTTATCATATATGTAAGCATTTTTATTATTGAATGTTTCCCAGCAAACTTATAATAAACCTGAGTCATAATAGGAAAGAATTGCATAGTTCTCAGATCTCAATAATTGTTCCCATCATGCATCCAGACCCTATACAGAGAATGCCCTTCCTTCCTTCCTTCCTTCCTTCCTTCCTTCCTTCCTTCCTTCCTTCCTTCCTTCCTTCCTCCTTCCTTCCCTCCCTCCTCCCGTTATTTTTATCATTTTGATGTAATATATTTGCTTTTTGTACCAAAGAACAAGATATATAACATTGGAAAATCAATTATATTTTATTAAAGCCCTTCTGTTGCCAATCTAGTATGCTATTTGGTATTTTTGCCTTCAAAAACTTGCTGAAAAAACGTACCTTGCTGAATTGCATTTCTTAATGCTTATGTCTCCTTTTATGAAGATATAATATTCTTGGTGCTCGCTCAGCACTTGAAAAATTCCATTTGAACCACACTTTAATTTCATTATAGGGATAGGTTAGCAAACTTGGTTGGAATGTTATATCTTGTACTTAGGGCTTGCAATAAGAATTCTCATACTTTCTGTGATCTTTTCTCCATTCTTTTAGTTGGAAGAGAATACAGGAATATCCTTTGGTGTACAAAGATGTGTCCATTTATCTGAGTCATTACTTCACCCTTGTACTCTGACCAAATCCTGAGTCTGGGATATTACTTCAAACTGCTAAAACCATTTTAAGTGTGAAACTGTGCAGATTTATGGGCAACCAATTCATTTATGTATGGGAACTAGGTCAGTTACATTGAAAAGAAATACCTGTTTAATCCATTACTTTCATACTCATAAATTAGTATTTCAGTAGAACACTATTATAACAGTAGAATTTACTGGTAATGTTTTTTCATGTAGTTTAAACTTTACTGTAATTTTGTTCTTTACATAGCTTTCTGTCAATTTTTCAGCTATTTGAATACTTAGTTTTGAATAAGGGTACTCTAGCTATTATTCTATGTATGTATCATATATATATATATATATATATATATATATATATATATATATATATATATATATATATATATGTGTGTGTGTGTGTGTGTGTGTGTGTGTGTGTGTGTGTGTGTGTGTGTGTGTGTATGTATGCATGTATGTATGCATGCATGTATGTATGTATGTATGTATGATACATGCTTGGCATTGCAAGGCAAGATAGAAAGACTTCATATGGATTAGAGAACGAACAAAAGTATACGATATCATCAAGAGAGTAAAAGAACTGAAATGGAAATAGGCTGGTTACAAAGCAAGAAGAACTGATGGCAAGTTGACCAAGGCAGACATAGTATGGATCCCACTTGATAAAAAGCATCCATAAAAGAGACTTAAAACAAGATGGATCGACAACATCAGCAGGTATTGTGGGCCCAATTGGCAAAAGAAAGCTCAGGACCATGAAGGTTAGAAACATACAAAAAAGGCCTTCATCCTACACTGGACAGACAATGAATAAAATGAAGAGGATGATTATGTTCCTAATGCTAATAATTATATTTTTTTAAAGGACACAATTTCAATCTAACCAGAATGATGGAGGAGCTGCTCCTGCCTAATTAACTCCCATAAAGTTCTATCTAATCATGTAGATTTGATGATGATTCAAAAATCTTTATCAATTTCATTAATGTATAAAAGTTTGAAAAGAGCTGGGGAAAGAATTGCCAACATCATAGCTACATAAAACAGCATCATGGCTAACCAATAAAATGAAGACTTAATAGATATAAAAGTGTCAGGCAAAGCAACCAGAATCACTCATGAATAGTCTCAGACAGAAGCCTTATGGCTAGCCACCCATGTTACAAGAATCTCACCAGCTGCATTCTCTTGAGAACACCAGATAAGGCTTCAAGGATTATGGGGAGGTCAGGCCTATGAACTCTGTCACCCAAAGACTCTATACTCCCCCCCCCCGCAAAAAAACCCCCTCTCTATGCAGACTAGCTGGAGATTCTAAGAGAAAGAGATGGTAAATGAAATTCAACAGATACAAGATGTGATACAATAAGGATATATCTATTTAGCAATAGCATAGCAATAACACTTAAACTACTCCATAATGTTTTACAGCACTCTCTGAGGAGTTTACAGTCAATATACTGCTCCCAACAATCTCAGAAGGATGGAAAGCTGTCAACCTTGAGTTGATCAGGATCGAACTCCTGGCAGTGGAGACTGTCAGACTGCAATACTGCATTCTAATCATGGTGCAACCACAGCTCCTATTTATTTGCTGAGCTTGTTCTCTCAGAGAGGGACTCATTGATTTCAACTCTATCACAGTGTCAAATGGCTTCAAACAGTTTTGTCAACTCAGGGTAATATAGAACATACTATGTCCTCAGTTTATTTGTGATATGAAACTCAGGCTGAATTTTTTTTTTTTTTTTGATATGTGTTACACATGGAAATGAACCTTTGAAAGTGGCCCCCAAAATTCAACATAATTTAAAAATGATCTGGACATAATATACCAATACTTTTCTACCTTCATTGGTTTCTAGAATATTTCTTATTTCATTCAAAGTGCTGTTTTGACATTTGAAATGTAAATGACCCTTCTCTGGATAAATACCCAAATACAAGCAATTCCTAGGATGAAGCTTAAATAATAGTGGCATTTTAGGTGCAAATGTTTCTCCCATCACTATTTTATGGACGTTTTGGCCTCAAATCACTTTGTAAAGATTCACACAATGCTCTAAAATCCCTTAATTTTTAAATATTAAATATATTGTTTTAACATAAAGCTTATACCATAAGCTTTTAAAGTCAAGATAACACAGAACAAGTAACATTATCAAAATAAAAGATTCTAATATTAACACTACAATGTATAATTAAATATTTGCCTCTATAGTTATATCATCTGCACATAAATATATTGCATATCACTTTTTAGCACGTTTGAAAATCCAGAACATTCAATTTAAAGTAGCACAACACAATACATTTCCATTTTACTTTTGTTTTTTCATGTAATGGTAAACAGACAAAGCATCTGAGTTTTGCTATCTTAGGAAACAAAATGGCAAACTGTATAATCATCTGGTGGCTCATAACCAGGAGTATCTGTTATAAAGATTATATAGATCCTGATGGAGTAAACAGAAATTTGTGTATCTGCTGTGAAAAACATAGCTGAACACAGCTTAAAAATATGTATCTCTTTTCATTGTCCACAAACTATTTTTTACTTTTCTGTTTTCTGCACCTTAAAATTGCAAATCTAAATTACAGGACTCAAGAGGAATAAATGAATTTAACAACTCCATATGTATTTCTTGTAAATCTGTTGCTGCAATCTCTCTAATGAGAATATTAAACTGGAGCAGTTCCCATGTGCACAATGGTGAATATCTTCACTGTTTTTGCTGACTAGAAAAGCAATGCGGCAGGTGCTGCTGTGGTAGAATATACACATTTTAAAGTCTCTTATACTATGATTGCATTTAAGCCCCAAAACAGACAAAAGTTTAATTTACTTATCTGAGTAATAAAATAAATATGATCACTTATTATAAAAATATATTGTTTTCACAGCTGCATTTGAAAATGTGTCAGGTGGAATATATTCAAAGAACTTCTCAGTGTAAACATTATTAATGTCCCCTCCAATATTGTATCCTATTATTTAGAAATTCTACCTATATTTGGCCTTTATATTATCTATTAAATGATAAACCAAAATACTTTCACTTTAGTTTTGTGTCATTTTATACCCTTAAGAAGATATATTACAGGAAAAAAATATCATTCTTATAACAATTCATTTTCTTTTAAACAATTCTAGATAAGAATGAATCACATCTTACCACTGGTGTCTATAATAGTTACTTCAGCATTAGTACTGTCATCTCCAAATCTGTTGCTTGCTTTACATGTATATTCCCCAGCATCATCCAAAGACGCTTTACTAATGCGGAGTTCGGAGAATGTTCTAAGGAAAGAAAGTTGAATCATTTTATGCATCATTGAAAGAAACAAATATACACAAAAACATTTTAAAAGATTTATTCCTCCTTTACTGGAGATGCAGAGAGAAACCATGTTCATAATATAAATGACATATTGTAAATTATAGGTAGTCCTCAACTTACAGCAGTTTGCTGAGTGATCATTCAAAGTTACAACGGCACTGAAAAATGTGACTTATGATCATTTTTTACACATACTATCGCTGCAGCATCCCCATGGTCACATGATTTACATTCAGATGGTTTGGCAATTCACTCATATATATATATATATATATATATATATATATATATATATATATATATATATATATATATATATATATATATATATATATATATATATATATATATATATAATAAATGTTTTTTTAATTTTAATTAAAACAAGTACAGCATCTTTCTTTACATCTGTAAAAAATGTATCAATCGATTACAGACAAACTTTGGTACATCTCCTCCACGGTCAACAAACATAACTCATATTAACTCAAGCATTATCATATATCCATTTTCATTTGACTGTAATTATTATTTAAAGATATTAATAAAAGTAATAATCTTGAACAATACCTGCCCACACCAGTGGGAAAAAAAAATCAAAAAGAAAAGGCATAAAAGAAAAAAAAATAAAGCAAAAAAGGACAAAAACGACAAAATCACTCATATTTATGACGGTTACAGTGTCCCAAGCTCATGTGATTCCCTTTGGCAACCTTCTGACAGCAAAATCAATGGGGAAGCCTGATTCATTTAACAACTGTGTTAATAATTTAACAACTTCAGTGATTCTCTTAACAACTGTGGCAAGAAAGGTTGCAAAATGAGGCAAAATTCACTTAACAAATTTCTCACTTAAGAGACATAAATTCTGGGCTTAATTGTGGTCATAAATTGAGGACTACCTGTAATACATAACACACATTTTCCTATTATAGATTTGGTTGTATAGGTACTCCTTACTTAATGACCATATGGTGAAACACCCTCCCCCCAAAGTTTCTTACAATCCATCCTCAAAGTTATGACTGCCGCACAGACACATCTGGAGACACATGATCACAATTTGATGCTTGGCACATTTCAGCTAACATTTACAATTGGTTACAATGTCCCACAATAACATCACAATGTCATTTGTGTCCTTTTTGGTCAGTTTCCAGCAAAAAGCATCTATTCAGAAGAAAGGATTTTCTTAACATCCATGCGGTTTTCTTAACAACCAAATAATTCACTTAATGATCACAGAGATTTGTTCTACAACTGTCTTAAAAATCGAGTCATATAATTTTACAGTTGTAAAATCGAGTCCGGTCATGTAGTGACACACTTGTATTGTATTGTATTGTATTTGGTTTATTTGTATGCCGCCCTTCTCCAGGAGGGACTCAGGGCGGCGAACAACTCAGGGGGGAAAGGGAACATAAACACAATACACATAATTAAAATACATGAAAATCACACAGCCATACCAGTCGAGAGGGGAGGGGAACTCATCAACCCCAGGCCTGCCGGCACAGCCAGGTTTTGACGGCTTTCCGGAAGGCCTGGAGAGAGGTGAGGGTCCGGATCTCCGCAGGGAGTTCATTCCAAAGGGCCGGTGCTGCTACAGAGAAGGCCCTCCCCCGGGTAGTAGCCAGATGGCATTGGCTGGTGGACGGAACCCGGAGGAGGCCGACCCTGTGAGATCTAACGGGTCTTTGGGAGGTAATTGGCAGCAGGCGGTCTCTCAAGTACCCAGGTCCAATACCATGAAGGGCTTTATAAGTTACGACTAGCACTTTGAAGCATATCCGGAGACCGATCGGTAGCCAGTGCAGCTTGCGGAGGATAGGTGTAACGTGGGTGTACCGAGGTGCACCCACAATCGCTCGCGCAGCTGCATTCTGGACGAGTTGAAGTCTCCGAATACTCTTCAAAGGCTGCCCCATGTAGAGCGCATTGCAGTAGTCCAGTCTTAAGGACCACAATGTCTTATGGCCAAAATTCCAGGCTCAACTGTTGGTCATCACATTAAAAAGTGTATAAGCTATTGTCTTTAACTTGAGATTAACCTTTAACTGCTTGTTTGAATGGATCATTAGAAGTTAGAACTAGAAAGCAGTTCAATTGTGTTCTTTCTGATTATCTTTTTTTTTAATGTGAATATATGAGCACAAACCTTCCCATTATTAAACTTTTTAAGTAACTCTAAGAGCCCTCTTGGCTGGGCAAAGAAAAATACTTCTAATAATAAAAATACCCAAACATTTAGGTCCTATTTTTTAAAAAATAAATAAAGCAATCTTAACAGTAAGAGATAAACCCCGTTTGAAACTGAATACCCTCCTATGATTATATGAATGTATTTACATATTTATTTTGGCAACAGTACAGATATGGATTGCAATTCCTTCTTCTGTTGTTGTTGTTTTAATCTCCCAGTTTAGACTGTAACCCTGAGAGGATTTGGCAGTTTCTCATCCAGCTACTAATGATGGCCAATCCTGCTTAACTTTGTTTGGATCAGTTAAGATTTCTAACTACTGCCAAATTTTGTAGGACAATCTTAAGTACAATAATTTAACTCTTCAACCGCCTCACTAAAAGCAGTGGAGTTACATGTGGTTTTTCAAAAATGTTAACTACAATGTTTAATTTAGGATTTTAATGTTAGGATTTCATGTTTAAGTAGACACTACCATGATACATTATAGATTACAGCACTTTTATTATCATTGCTCAGAACTTTCTAGTAACTTGGAAACATTGTATAACCCTGTAAGCCAGGAGTGGTATTTAACTGATTTGCACCGATTCACCTGAACTGGTGGCAGAAATTTTGCCCAGTTCGGCAAACAGTAGCAATGCCTGGGCCCGCCCAGTCACAGAGATACATAGAAAGCAGACTTGCAAGACAATGGGATTCGCATGCGCGAACAAAATAGAGGCAATGGCAGCAGCTTTTTCACCAACCAGAGGACTTTTCAGTGGCTTGTAGCAGCTCTCAAAGAGGTGGCAGCTGGGAGGCTTCTTTGTCAGCCAGCTGCATCCCAGCAACAGCAGCTGGTGGGGGTAGCAGAAAAGTCCGGTCAGATTGCCTTCCAGACTCTGGACCAGCCGCTGTGGAAGGTAAGCAACCAAAGAGGCAGTGGTGGGGGAGGAAGCTAGGGATTAGGAGTGGAAATGGGGGTGACTGGTGAAGGGAGGGTGGGGATAGATAGGGAGAAATCCTAAAAAAAATCCTACCTTTTCCTGTGGACGTGGCTTGGTGGGGGGGGTCATGTGTGACATCAGGTTGGCCACACCCACTCAGTCACATGTCCCCACTTAGCCACATCCACTGAACTCGTAGCGAAAATTTTTGAATTCCACCACTGCTGTAGACATGATTGCGAATGTAGGATATAAGGCTAGAGGTCTGAAACCACCCCACATCTATTTATACATTAGCCTCAGATCCTACTTGAGGAGTGTCTTAATAGCTTCTATCTTCCAGTTGGTGCCTTGTCTCTTAATCCAGTATATGAGAGACAATGGCCCTGAAATCTATGCTGCCTTTCTTGTGATTAAAAGCGCAACATGAAAATAAGTTTAACATAGTACAGCAACATCTAACCATATAGCATAGAAACATGATCTTAATGTAAGATTAGAACATAGAATCATAGGGCTGGGAGGGGCCTTGGTGGTCTTCTAGTTCAACTGCTTGCTCAAGGCAGGGACCTTATACATCCCAGTCAAATGGTTATCCAGTCTGTTTTTTAAAATCTTCAGTGTTGGCGCACCCACAACTCTTAAGAGGCAAAATATTCCATTGATTAACTGTTCTTACTCTCAGAAAAAAATTCTTTACTTCTACTAGGTAGGATCTCTCTTAATCAAGCTTTCACTCATTACTTCTTGTCTTGCTCTGCTTTGGAGAATAAGTCAATCCCCTCTTCTCTGTGACAGTCCCTCAAATACTGGAAGACAGTTATCATGTTCTCCTTAATCCTTCTCTTCAATAGGCTAAACCCATGATGGCGAACCTATGGCATGTGTGCCAGAGGTGGCACGCGGAGCCCTCTCTGTGAGCATGTGTGCTGTCCCCAGCTGCTCTTCTGGTTTCCAGTGTGTGCATGTGCACCAGCCAGCTGATCCTGATGTGTGCCAGAGCCCTAGAAACACAAAGAACAGCTGGGTGGTGCTCAGCTGGCTGGCGCACATGTATGCACCGGAAACCAGAAGACTGGGTGGCTGGTGCATATACGCACACTGGCCAGCTGGTTTTCGAGTTTCCGGGGCTCCAGTGTGCGCACACGTACACACATTCTGGTTTGTGCACTCGGTGCCAAAAAGGTTTGCCATCACTGGGCTAGACATACCCAGCTGCCTCAACTGTTCACCATATTCAGCTCTTCCCCCGCTCTTGGGAGATAATATTAGAGATAAACCAAATTTTATTTAAAAATAAAACTAAGCACTCCTTTTTAATTTTAATATTAAACATTAAAATGTAGCCAATCATTGCTGAAGAAATAAATTATAGATTGGCATGGATCAGTTAAAACACAGATGAAAAAAAAAACTAAGCTTCTGGGCAAAACGTATGAAGGCAATAGCCTGCTACAAAAGCCCAATGTTCTCCTTGTACATATCTGGAACATCATTCATAGGAGACATACAGTACAATTCAATTCTTCCCTCATTTTGGGGGGAAGGGGGAGAGGGACCTTTGAGTCCATTTTTGACTTCTGGCAACTGTCTGGATTAGTTATTACAATTTTCTTAGCAAGATCTTTTTGAAAGGTTTTTCCATTGTCTCCTCCTATGGTAGTGACAGGGCCAAAGTTACCAGGTAGATTCATAGTTAAGCAGGGACTAGAATTCGCAGTTTCCCAGTTTCTAGACTGGTGCTTTAATCACTACACCAGAGTGGCTCTTAAACTTTCCTCTTGTACAATGATTTAAAGAAATTATACAAGAAAACAGGCATGAACCCCACCATAGATTCCAGACTAAAACATGCCTCCTTCTATAGAAAATGAGGATTCTAAAACTGATGTTTCTCTAGCTTTGGAAGTGATTTCACTTCAAAAGACTGCTCAGGACAGACCATGGGAAAACCATTCCTTTGCAGCATAGTTTGAAATCTTCAGGTCTTTATTTTAAAAGGAATCAAACACTCACGAAGAAACCTAGCTGGCATTTCCATTACCTAATAACTATTACTGGTGGTTCTCAACTTACAACCACAGTTGGGACCAGAATTGCTAAGCAAGGCAGTTGTTTTTGCCATGTTTGTTAAGCGAATCACTTCAGTTGTTAAGTGAATCAGGCAGTTTAGTGAACTTGGCTTTCCCCATTGACTTTGCTTGTTGGAACCCGGCTGAGAAGATTGAAAATGGTGACCACATGGCCCTGTGGTAAATACATGCCAATTGCCAAGGGGTCAACTTCTTAAATCTCAGATGACCATTACTGAGTCATGGAACACCAGGTTTCCTGTAAACTCTTGTAGTGAGCTCTCCAAGGTACTGATAAGACCAGACCCAGACAGAAAAAAACCCCTTCCCACTATAATTAACCAATATCTAGAGACGTTCCTAGGGATTCTCAAACAAGAAAGAATGGGGGAAGTGAGCTATATGGATTGTTAACGGACAAAAATGTTTAATGCTGTAGAGGCTACAAAATTACCAAGGAAAAATAATGCTAAAATAAGAAAATATTCTGGAAGTCATGCCCAATTTTGGAAAATAATAAAAAGGACTCCCACATATACTCTTATATGAGTACCCATGAGTACACATGAATAGAAAAGATTTTAATATTAAATATTTACTAATATTGTGAAGCTATTGGTCATATACAATGAATTGGCAACTAGCTTATAAGTCTCCACAGCAAATGCAGGAAGTTGTGGGTTTCTTATTCACAGTTACAATATATGCTTTATATTTGATGCATGACTTTTAGATTTCAGCCTGAAAGTCACCAAATTAATTTCCATGCAGTGAATAAAAACATGATTCCTATGGATAATCTTACAGAAATCCCAGGTTTCATTTTCAAACAGAAATCATGCATGAGGAGGAGATTAAACTTCACATTGAATCTATATAAATTTCTATCCATTCCTTAAAATTGTATTAGATACACATTTCTCTAATATATAATTAGGTCAATGATAAACTAAACTGCTCTCCTCAATTTGTGAGGACAAGATAAATGTAAATGATTTTATAACAAATATAAGTTGCCTGAATTGGACCAGTTACTAAACATCTGCTTATTTTTCTTTACAAAATAACGATGAAGATAAAGTAATGAAAATATACAATAAATTGTGTAATATGAAAGCACTGAAATAATAGCAGCACAGTGCATTCCTAAGTATTAGACCAAAATACTAATACTAATACTGCTTGTATCTATTAGCCAGCATAGATGCAAGCAACATAGCATATATCCCTTAATATCCATGCCAGGGCAGGTTTTGTGTTCCATCTGATTTTATTAGTATATTATTTTTACCTATTTTAAAAATAAGGTCAACAATTTGCCATGGTATAAAGTGTGGTGGAAAGTAGTGAGGAGGTGGGTTCCTAGGAGGAGGGGTGAATTTCAGCAGTCTAAGAGGCAACTCAGATAAGAAAGTATGTGTGAGAGAAAGAGGGTGAAAACAACATCTTCCTATTAGTTCACAAAGTATGTTGCAAATGTAAATAGTAGAGTCTTTAGTCTGGCAAGATTTTGTCTATAGGCAAGAAACAATAAAGAGCTCAGCTTGGAAGAATTGCCATGTATCATTCTTGGTTTTGGGTGTGACACAAAGTGATGGGATTTAGCATTTAACTCTATTTCATAAAATGTCTTTACGCTGCATATAAATATGATGTGCATACCTCAATAATAAAATCAATGGATGTCTACAATGGGTACTTTTGTTAAAGATGCAACCTCTTCCCTCTTGGTAATCTTAGATAGCATCTTGGTGTGTTAGAAGGAGGGTTAGTTGCATTCTGTTTAATGCATCTTTTGTGGAAGGCCATAGTTAGCACAAAAACATGTTGTGAATATGGAAGATCCTTAACAGTGGCATGTATGTTATGTATGATGGGCTTTCAGCATTGTGTACATATCCTCCAGCACAAAAAGTTTGCCTGACACTGAACTTATACATAGTATGGTAGTGAGGAAAGCTTTCAGCTTCGCATAGCACCTGTGGAAGCTGGATTGTAAATAAAAATAAGACCAGGTTAGGAGGGAGAAATGAAGGGATGAAGTCAAGATGGGTTGAATAGGTGAACCAACTACAGAAATGTATTTATTGCCGCCAAGCCCCACAACATTATTGATAATTGCTTTAAACACTGCCTTTTTATTTTATAAAAATAATATTTACTCAATTCAGTATGAATTAAACTCAAACATACCAAGGTATGCTTAATTTAAACCATATGTGAATGTACAAAATCTTTACATTCAGGTGGTTCTCAAAGTGTATCAATTTCAAGTTATAAAGATATGGATGGAATTTCAATGCGGTCATTAGATCTAATAGCTTTTATTTCACTCCTTTTAAGATTGTAATTAAGGTGAGGTCTAAATATTTGCATAACTGTGATATGCAGTATAAAAACCTTATTTGAATTCCTGTGTTGTTGATCATATATTTTTAAATAAAATCTTTACTGAAGAATATCCTATGACACTTAGCATATTTTCCATCATCTTTATATACATGATAATTTTTGTAGAATAATTAGCCTATTACTTCATGCCTCCTCCCCCAAAAATAACTGTACTGATATAACAGGAGCTCTCAGTTCTGGTAGGGAATAACTTAATATAACCATTACATGTAACTTGCAAATAGAAAATTGTGTTAAAGTATCACAAAACATCCAAATAAAAAGCAGGAGATTGAGCCTTTCACTTGCAAACTTGTAAATATATCTCACTGGAGCTGTACACATGAGGTGATCAGGTTGGCAAAGGGAACTGTGGGCTTTAAAGATATTTATAAAACTATTTGTTTTGTAATCAATTTGTATTTTGGAATTATGTAACTGTTTATGTCAGGCCTACATAATGGTATGATCCAAACTCAAAGCTATTTCTGGCTAAAGTGGTTTAGGCTGAAGTATGAGTAAATTCTGTCATCCAGACATTCTCTCAGTAATCAAAATTTTTGTGCTGACCACAAACAGTTCATCCAGAAAATTGTTCAAGAAATGGCAGCACAGACAAGAAAGGGACAGGAAAGGTCAAGGGAAAAAAGGAGCAATGCTCCATTCAAAGCAAGAAAACATGCAGGCAAAATCAAGCACAAATTAGGATGTTCTGAGGTAATTCCTATTTTCTGATACAAAGAATCTAAGCAGAAGCTCTGGGGTAGAAATCATAAACCTTCCTTGTGTCATATGTAGGTAGTCCTCAATGTACAACAGTTCATTTAGTGATCTTTCAAAATTACAATGGCACTGAGAACAGTGATTTATGATTGTTTTTTGCTCTTACGACCATTGCAGCATCTCCATGGTGACGTGATCAAAATTCTAATGCTTGGCAACTTTTCATATTTAAGATTATTGATTTATCAGCTACAGGGATTCACTTAACAAATGTGGCAAGAAAGGTTGTAAAATGTGGCAAAATTCACTTAATGTCTCATTTTAGCAACATAAAATTTGGGTTTAATTGTGGTAGTAAGTTGATGACTACCTGTACATCTTCAGCTGGTATGAAATATAATATCAAACTATGACCATGATACTGATATGCATGTTTTTAAAAATAAATAGAAATCCAAATAAAATATATATACTAATTTTACAAAGTTCATTCAGTGTCTGTAGCTAGGAGAATAAACAAAATTTTATCCAAGATAAGGTATTTTATCCAAGATAACATTCGTTTACCCGAAAAAATTCATAGCTTGTCTCTTGAATTCTCAGAGTCCACCTCAAATTTTCTACAAACTTTCAAGCTCAACGTCTCAACCATGCTAGCTGTTACTGAAAAGTAACATCAAGTCTAATAATTTTCATAAATGCATATTCAATAAATCTGCCCAAATAGATTCATTTGCTAAAGCATGCCTCACAATGTACCAGGGACCATATTATATACAAAATATATAATATTGCACTCAACCCTGGGTCCAAAGTAACCTGGATCCATCTGTGAAACTTTTATTTTCCTGCAATACTTCAGCCTCTTTGAGCTTTGCATGAAATGAAGGTGGAAAAAAGCCTTTTCTGCCAGTTGCACAGCCTTAACAACTCTACTGCTTCAATCAATCATGTTCATTTTAAACCCAGTAATTTCCTAAGTCATCCTTTACTGTATTTAATAC
Source organism: Thamnophis sirtalis (assembly GCF_051295495.1). Lineage (NCBI taxonomy): Eukaryota > Metazoa > Chordata > Lepidosauria > Squamata > Natricidae > Thamnophis > Thamnophis sirtalis. Next base: position 97,104,391 of record NW_028261385.1, on the reverse strand, counting down.
AGAGACAGATGGTGGCAATTTAGTATTCTAGTATTTAATATAAGAAACAGAGAAAAAGAACTTTGGTCTATCAAAAAAATTAAATGTTTTTATTGATTTTGGCTGCTGTTTGGGATTGAAAATTGCAGACATGACAATAAGCATAATAAGCTTTCCAGACACTCATTCTTTGAAATGAACTAATAAAAGTTTCATCTTTGTTTAATGAATATACGATAAAATCAGCAACATGAGAGATACTTGTGTCTTGATATTTGGTTCAATTGTGCTCACTCAGAGAAATGGACCAAAACACATCAAAATGTTCATGTTACATTTTTTAAATTCATGCCAAGATTTTAGCTTTGTAACTGTTCTTTGAGGTAGATTAAACTAAAAAATAGGGAGTTTAAATGTATCCAAAACCAATCAACGCATTATACTGATTGCACAAATGTTAAACTAATGCACAAACCAATCTAGTCAGATCAATGAAAAAATATATTCACTTTATATTCACATTCTAACCAGATCATTAAAAATATATTGATTCTGATTGTCATGCAACAGGTCTGTGAGTTTTATAAGGAAGAATGAGAGGAAACTGTATATATTTTTCCCCTGAAACATAACAATATCTACCTAGTAAATTAAGGGTTTGTTCTTTGTCTCTCACAATGATTATTACTGTGAATGTGTCTAGCAGAGGGTGCAAACCCACTTAATACATTTATATTTTCCTGCATAGTTTGGCTTATTGCCCGATTATTGCAGGATTAGAAATACATTATTTGTAAAAGAAATTCTGCCCTATAGAATTAGCTTAATAATGACAAAGAACTTATATTTAACTTTTTATGAAGTAAGATATAACAGCAGCAGAAGCATAAAATCATTAAGTTAAAATAAAATAACAATCTATTTCCATTAATTATCTCTTTCCAAACAGAATAACATATTTTGGGCATCTGAGATGATTATACAGTTGATATCTGCATCAAGATAAACAATTCTTAGCTTTGTAGATACATTGCTATATACTTACTTTTGTTTTTTGGGGCTCTTAATCTTGACATTTTCTGGTCTGTTTCTTTTTGTTATTTCTTTTCCATTCTTTAACCATTTGAATTTGAGAGAGGTATGCTCAGAACTGGCTTCACATCTGAGAACTACTGTCTGACCCACAGCAGATTCTTGACTTGTCATCTCCTTCAATTTAGGAGGCACAGCTAAAGAAAAATAATAATAATAATAATGCGTAAGTGACCACATTGTCTTTGAAATTGAAAACAAAAGTGAGCAACTTGGAGCATTTAAGACATCTAAATATTATGCATTGTTTACATGAAAGTTGCCAGGTTCATGAAAAAAATATATCATGAAATGAAGGGAAACAAATGGCGTAATTAATGATAACAATCAAAGCTGCTCTGAATCACTAAGTTTGTTATACACCCTGTGTATTCTGTGTATTGAATAATGTTATGTTTGGATGAACTGATAATATGATGGGGAAATGCTGATCTCTCTTATTCCATCATTTGTAGTTTGCAGAAACTCAGAAACGAACACTCTGGGATCCTCTTGTTCCTGGATCTCAAGGCTAGAAGTGGAATTTGACAAGATTTCCACTTATTCTACAATAGATTATAGTATGATCACTAGAAGGAATCTCTCTAGCCCAGAGAAATCTATTTTACCTGCAAAGCATTACTTTCCCAACCAGGAAAAACGTATTTTAGAATATTTATTAACCTATAAAACATTTGGAATTTAGTAAATGTTCTTGCCTTTAGATAAATCATCCATGCAACTTTTTAAAGGTTAACTATAGGAACTTGATTCAACAGAGGAATCCCTTCCACTGTTGATGCCTGCTATACAAATGGCACCATTGGATAGAAACCACTAAATTTACATCTTGTGTTATTTTCTAATGGAAATTCAGGCAACATGTTTAGCAGTTCCAGAGGTGTGCTACACAGAAAAAAAATCACACCAGTCTTAGAAAAGTTGTTGCTTCATGGGCCTTCAGATCATGTTCTAATATAGAGCCAAGCTCCAATAAAGCCAAGCTGTGTCAGTACAATAAAATTTGTTCTTCAAAAAGAGTCTATCTCTGTCAGTAATAGGCTTGCTTTATTTACACTGTTCTCCAGTTCTGAAACTTAGAGGAATATCTTTCAAGATCTAGTTTCTGCTTTCAAAGAGGGAACACTTTATACATTACATTTTGTAATAAAATAAACACAGGCTTTGATTACAGATGTTTCCATGACATAAAAAGCCAAGCTGGAATACCAGCCCAATTACTTCCCTCCCCCTCACTGAGTTGCATAACTTGTTTATGACTTATTGTGCAGGGTGAATGCAGTGCACTGGCAGATTTCAATGAAAAGCAGGAAGTATGTTTATGGTTTTACTTCATTTTCCTTTTAGGAAAGTCTTGAATGGAAATCTCCAAATCTCTCTACTTGCCAAAGAGGGAAATCCATATATAAAATAGACCCACCAGCTGCCAAATTGTGTGAAGAAGTGAGGTGTGTGCAACTGAATATCACCTTCCTTGGGATCCAGTAGGCCAGGGGTGTCAAACTCGTGGTGTCACGTTGTCATCACATATCGTGACTTTCCCTCCTTTGCTAAACTAAGGGTTGCAGGTTTTTAACAGTTCAGCTATTTAAATATATTCTAATAAATGTAATGTTGACTCTACCAAGATCAAAAGATTCAAACCTAGGTTGTTTGATATTTTGGCTGTTAAGCATCAATTAACATCTTATGGCACAGTTGATATTTTTAAAGATCAAGGTAATTAGTCAGTAAGATGAGGAAATCATAGGTAAGCTTCTCCCCCAGATATTAGAAAAATACAGCTGTTATAATTATTGATGTAAAGTCAATTTTATTATCATGCACTATATATTTATCAGTAAGACTAGTATTTATTTTGTCTGCAGTCAAGAAATATTAGAACTTTAAAAATAAAATTCTGTTACTTTCACAGAAATTGGCAAAAGTTATGCATGAATTAATATGAAGAAACAGCAATGGGAAAAAATAAGAAACAGCAAGAGCAAAAGAAAAAAAAACCCTTTTAAAGATCATCAAGGTGTTATCCCCCTAAACAGGCTGTATTATTGCTAGTTCTATTGTCTAAGATTTCATTGAATTACTACAAAATTGCAAGATAGGAAAACAGGAAGAAATCCAAGTTGAGAGATTTTACTTCCTTAACGTGATACTTAGTGGTCCTTTTTAAATGTGATTTTTTTTTAAAAAAAAATGGTTAACTATGGAAAAACTAAGAGCATGGATTCTGTAGAAATCAACCTATAGATTCTGCAAACCATTGTGGTATTTTCACTTTATCAGGTACCATTAACTGACCTTGTAGTAATTAGTTTACTGCCAGCAGATTTTTTTTTTTTAAAAAAAGCCCATTTCTTGTTAAAAGGAAAGGTATAGAGTAAATGATATCAAAAAGTACAAAGGCTTTCCTCCTTCTTCCTCTCCTTCCCCTTCCTTCTTCCCGTACCTTTCTCCGACTCCTGCTCTTCCTCTTCCCCTTTCTATCCTCTCTCCTCCTCTTTCTCTCCTTTCCATCCTCCTCTCCTTACTTCTTTCTTCTTTCCCCCGTCTTCCTTTCATTCTCTCCTCCTCTCTCCCTTTCTTTTTCTATTGTTGTTGGTGTGTCTATTTTAAATCTCAGTTTATGTTTCCTTGGGATGGTACTTCCGCCAACCCAGACATAATTTAGTATCATTTCTTATTCCCTTACCTTTGCTAATCTATCCTAACTGTATTTCCCCCCACAGAGGAAAGGAGGAAAGTAGAGAAGGGAGGGAGGGAGAAAGGAAAGGGAAAGGAAGATGGAAGGGAAAGAAAAGGAAGGAGAGAAAGTAGGAAGGGAAAGAGGAAGAGCAGGAGCAAAGGAGAGGTAAGGGAAGAAGGAAGGGGAAGGAGAGGAGGAAGGAAGAAAGTAGAGAAGGGAGAGAGGGTGAAAAGAAAGAGGTAAGGAGAGGAGGATGGAAGGGAGAGAAAGAGGAGGAGAGAGGGTAGGAAGGGGAAGAGGAAGAGCAGGAGTAGGAGAAAGGTACAGGAAGAAGGAAGGGAAAGGAGAGGAGGAAGGAAGGAAGTAGAGAAGGGAGGGAGGGAGAAAAGAAAGGGAAAATAAGGTGGTGTTACAACAGGAGGAAGGGATGGTAAACAAAACAACCCAAACTGTATATTATAACCTATTAAATGAAATAATAAATGTATAAGAATGATAAATATTAAAACACTTGTAACCAAATGACATGCTGTATGTGATGATGGGGTTTTAGTGTTTTTTTCAATTTCTTTTTTTTCCTGTTTTTTCTTTAATTGTTGTGTGTATGTGTTGTCTTATGTAATAAAAATAAAAATTTAAAAAAAGTACAAAGGCAGCTTGTCTGAATGATGGAAGCCAAATATAGGACTACAAAAACAAGCTTAATTTGGGAATAAATCCCACTGAATCCAGGGAAAAAAACCCTTAAAAGGTAAAGATATAAAAGACTAAGTTGCACAAAATTTATCATGAATGTTTTCTAATTATTATCTCGCATAGCACATAAACATCTTGTGAAGGACACATTTGCAGCACAAGCTACTGGACGTCAACCCAAAATAAGAGCTGTTTTATTGAATTTATTACCAATTAAATTTATATTGAGCCTTAATATTTTTCAATAAATTAGTGAATTCAATTTTAGCTTTTTTAATATAGGCAATCTATTTCCATAAGAAGCTTTTTTTTTGCAGCAAACACTGCAGAGAATCACAAAACAATGATCTTGAAGAAGGTATGTAGTGGAGGCAGTGGGCAAAACAGGCATTCAACAGGGATATCAGCCTGTACATATAGCTATACTTATAAAACTAAAAAAATATAGACATAAAATTCAATAAAATTATATATCACAAATAATAATTATATAGGTGTGGCAATCACCAAAATTTTGATTACTCTTCAGTCGTAAGCAGGACAGATAGTGGTAAAATGTACCCTGAACATTTGACCCATCTTGTTAACTATCTGTTATTGTTTGCCAAATATTGTAAATTGAATAATTCACAGTACAGATACCATCTTAACTTGTGTCAGTGGTTCAGACTTACTGGAAAATATTGATACACCCCCATACCTTTGGCCCAGAAGTTTTACCTCAGATATTTTAGAACAATTGGAACCACAGCTCATATACTGCTATCAATTTTATGATATACAGTGATAGTGATTATATAGTGATAATTCTAAGTAAAATTCCTGGTAGATCAGGTAGTTATTATTATTAAATTCTTCTTGTGGATTCTAATATTCATTTTAAAATTGCCAAATTCTTTTATAGAGCCTTTGAACTAGGAAACAAATGATGAAACTTAAATATTTTTGAAATTAAACAATTTGTCCATGGAAGCTTTTGATTATACTAAGATTGCATAATGGCCTTAGTTAGGCATTATGTTAGTTAAGGACCACAAATTGATGTGGCTGGATAATGTACTTTTGGGCTACCATTGAATTGTAAACTATCCATTTCTACCTATCTACCTAAAAACATATAGTACATTGTAAATCCTAGTTTCTACTTAAGTAGTAAGCTTGCAATATACTGCAAAATCATGCATCAAATACATAGTTTACAAGAATGTACTTTACACAACTGACAAAACAGCAATATAGAATGTTAATTTATTTTCATAAGCATTTTGCACTCATGTATATCTTTAAGTAAATCTATTATTTGTACTCTTATTCCAAATGAATTTTTTAATGGGAAAACTTTGCAATATGATATTTCCTAACTGTTATTATCAGCCCTCCAGAAATTAATATGAGGATGCTCAAACATCCTTTCTTACAAGTTGCATGTTTTCCCTCTTGTGAAATTTCCCTATTGCTTAAGAAGGTAATTTGACTGAAGCTGTTTGAAATTATTATTATTTTTCATCAGATATTAAAAACAATATTCACAGAGAAAGGGAGACCCTGCATCCAGGCTAATGTCCCAAACTTGAATTTAGAAGACATGCTTCCAGTATTAGCAGAAGTATATTTAAAAGATGGAGCAGAGTTGCAATTTATGCTAAGTTTAATGGACAAGAGCAAATAATTCAATAGATTATGGATTGTGTTAAATATTCATGTATATATTTGGCAAATCAATAATTGGAAGTAATTGATTTGATAATGGAAGTGGCAAATTGCTATTATAGATTTCCTGTGTTATTTCTCTTTCAGTTATTTACAGAACTTATCAAGTGTACAATTGCCTTGTTTTTTAAAAACAAGAACAACATGATTTTGGCTTAATGTTATATGAATCCTCTTCCAGTAGACATTAAGTCCAGGCTTGGGACCAAAGACATGGAGCATATCCATTCTGTCCCAATATAATGGGTAAGCCAAATGGATGAAACCCAATCCCACAGGTTACCTGGTTCTATGCCACAAAGAACCTAAAGGTAACAATTAGCACCTTGAATTGTACCTGGAAATCAATGCTCATCTCATTTAGCACACATCAGAGATCATCTATCTATCTATCTATCTATCTATCTATCTATCTATCTATCTATCTATCATCTATCTATCTATCTATCTACCTATCTATCATCTATCTATCTATCTATCTATCTATCTATCTATCATCTATCTACCTACCTACCTACCTACCTACCTACCTACCTACCTACCTACCTACCTATCACATTTATACAACTGCCCATTTCATAAGAAGCAGCTCTGGATAGATCAACTTAGTAGTCCAGAACACTAAAAAGTTATAATAGATAGCCAATTGAGTTCTATCCATCTATCTGAACTATGAAAAGTTATCATTCCTTCTCAGAATTAGGCACACAGGTCAAAAGTCCTTGAATTTATCATGTACCTTAAGTAATCAAAGACTGTTGATTGTCAGACTTTCATGTGCAAATTAATAATACGAATGAATATGCCAAGGCATAATTTATTGGTTGAACAAGTCTAAAGTTAATATTGACTGTTGAAAAAGCTACAGAGTAGAATTGTCAAAATATGTCACTATAATTGTCCCTATAAGTAACATAGTAGGAAATGAAGTAAAGTCATATCCATGAAGAACTACATATATTCTTCACTTAGCGACAAAAAATGCCCATTGGGTATATTGAATTCATATAACAACTGCAGCACCATTGAAAAACAGATTGCAAAACTGGGCATATGCATGGTGACTCACTTAACAATTATGGGTTAGTTATAGTTCCAGGCTCAGTTCTGATCATTAACTCCAGTACTACCTTTAGTTTTACTTCTTTGCCAGAATTTTCACATGGTCGATGCAAACAAACACTGTAAGGAAAATGCTCCTTTCCCATTTCTTGCTTCTGAACAAAATCATAGTGTTTTGTGTTACCTTATAATTAATATATTCTGGCAACACTTTTCTAGATGAGATCCAATGTTCTCCCTTAGCTTGCTAATAAACGTTACACGTGACTTATAGAGGGAGAATTGTCAACAGTGCAATGAAACTGCAATTGATTAAATTAAAATAAACACCTTGTTAAAATGAGTATGGTGACCATTTCTCTGGCAGTAATCGATGCTAACACAAATACTCTAGCACTATTAACTTAATTAGCAGCAATGAATTATGAAAACACTGTGTTGTGGGTTTTTTTTTGCTACGCCTCATTTAAGAAACTTCATCTTGGAGTATGCTTCTGCAAATCATAAACAAAGTGCTTAGGAAATAAAATGAATTCAGGAGTTACTCTTTATTAGAAAGCATATATGCTTCTAATGCCTCTTAAATACAGGTAGTCCGCGACATACAACAGTTCATTTACTGACGGTTTGAAGTTACAATGGCACTGAAGAAAGTGACTTATGACCATTTTTTACACTTACGACTCTTGCTGCATCCCCATGGTCGCATGACTAAAGTTCAATGGCTTGGCAACTGATTCACATTTATGATGGTCCTGGAATCATGTGATCCACTTTTGCAACCTTCTGACAAATAAAGTCAATGGGAAAACCAGATTCACTTAATAATCATGTTACTAACTTAGTAACTGTAGTGATTCATTTAACAACTGTGACAATAAAGGTCGTAAAATGGGGCAAAATTCACTTAACAAGTGTCTCACTTAGCAACAGAAATTCTGAGCTCAATTGTGGTCAAAAGTCAGGGACTACCTGTATTTGAATATGATATAACAAAACTAGCATAATAATTGAAGAATATTGAACCAAACGCCTTATATTAGAAGTTCAAATTAAAAGGCATATTTGCAGATGCATTCTACTGCGGAAGATTTATTTTTCTTTAAGAACTATCTTTCTTTTCTTTTTCTTTTCTTCTCTAGTTTTATAAGCTATCCCAAGGATTTATTTTATACAAGAATAAACTATAAACGAAACTACCTTGAAAACAGGTTCCTGAAGCCTCAGACTGACAAAGATATGCAGCTAAATAGAAAAAAGGGTAATAAAATTTATGGCCACTTCAATATACATAGAGACCCTTACTCTCTGCTATACTTTCCATTCATATAATAGCAATACTTTAAGAAACTAGTATTTATTTCTGGTTTCAGAAATGTTATGACTGTGAAACCCTAGTGCTGCAAATAAAGTTTTTTTAACAGCACAAGCTTATTCAATTTCACTGGTTTACAAAGTGGTTAACTTAAAGCAGTACTACTACAACAAAAGTACTAGGCAGCTAAGAAACATGTAGCTAAAATATGATAGGTAGTTGAACAACTTAAACAAAAAGTAAGAACAGTTTGAGGACTGTAGAGAAAAAGTGTGTTGCGTTTATGCAGGAACCTACAAAATCTCCCTGCTTCTAGAATGATTGCATTTTGTTTAATTGCAAGAAGTAAAAGATTTTCATTCATAATAATCTTAAAATTGGAAACTTTTGATTTCCATTTTATGTCCTGCGGCTTGTGCAAAATTATTTTCAGGAGTACAATAAAAGATAAATATTATTATTTTTCTTTGATTCCACCTCTCCCAATCATGAGTTTTTGCAGTCCACACATAAAACATATTGAACAATAATGTATGCTAAATAAGATACTTAATATAGTTTTGTTTGTTGCTTACATGTGTTCATAGATATGTATGCATGCATATGAAGTGTGACATAATGTGATCGTGTGACATCATCTGATCACAAGAGCCGTGGTGGTTAGAATGCAGTAATGCAGAATAATTCTGCTGACTGCCGGCTGCCAGCAGTTTGAGTCTCATTTGCTCAAGGTTGACTCAGCCTTCCATCCTTCCGAAGTCAATAAAACAAGGACCCAGATTTTTGGGGTCAATATGTTGACACTGTAAACCACTTAGAAAGTGCTGTAAAGCACTGTGAAGTGGTATCTAAGTCTAAGTGCTACTGCTATTAGCAACAGCAATCCAGTTACCATTGTTTAACAAGAACTACATGGGTCCTTCCAACATTCAGCTTTCTGCTGGCTTCCCCATTCACTTTGCCTCTCAAGAAGTGGCAGAGGATATTGGCAATTGCAATCATGTGACTGCAGCTCATTGTGAGGTCATCACCACACATCAGTTTCCTGGATTGTGATCACATGACTGCCAGAACTCCAAGGAATAGTGTAAGCCCCCTTCATTCAATGTCACCACAAATTTGAACAGTTGCTGAATGAGTAGTCATAAACCGAGGACGACCTGAATAAACAAAGTAATATAAGTATGTAATTTATATAACATTCCAACTTCTTCCAGAATGGCAACAAAGTGAGGGTGAATCTGATTGCATGAAAAGGGCTGTTTCATAATGTGGGGACCATCTCAGAAAAGAACTCCTCCTGTCCTCAGTCCACCTAATATCCATTAATGAGGATTATAGTCAATTTTTCTTTAGGGCATTTGTATTAGGGTTGTCAATTCCTGATGAAGGAGAACATTCCAAAGGCACAGCAGCGCCAAACTACTTAGGACTTTACCTGTCTAAACTGGCACTTTCAACTTGCATCCAGAAACTTAATGACAGTTAATGCAGGCTCTGGAACACAAGCGTGCACTGTTTTTTATGCATCTAATGCATTTTAGACCATCTGCAATTTTGGAATAATCTTTAAAGGCAGTCATAAGCAAAGTGTACTGCAGTCTATCCAGATCGTGATAACAGCCTTTTGACTGTCACAAGAATCTCATACCACAACTTGAAAGAATGCAAAGGCATTTCAGTATGTCCTCCGGCTACAAAACCACCTCAGAGAGGGAAATATTAAAATAACATATGTTAGCTGCCTCTTGATCTTTTTATTCACGTATCTTCATTAAGAATTGTGTTAAGTAATTACAACAAGTCATTTCTACCCTAAGCATTTCCAAAACAAGACAACTCAATATAATCAGATGAGGGGTGGGTTTCTGCCAGTTCTAACCTCTTTTATAGAAGAGGTTCCACAAATCTACAGTGCCGTTTAGAACTGGTTCCAGTTCCCTCCCCCCGCCCATCTGCACATCATCAAGATGAAGAGCGAGAGAGGAATTCTGGGAGTTGAAGTCCACAAGTCTTAAAGCTGTCAAGTTTGAACACCCCTGAGGGTTTTTTTTGTAAAGGATTAGGGGTGCAACTTGACAGCTTTAAGACTTGCGTGCTTCAAATGCCAGAGTTTCTGAGCCAACATTTTGGTTGCTAAGCAAGAGCATTGTTAAGTAAGTTTCAACACATTTTATAAGTTGGCCATGCCCACCCAGTCACATGGCTGGCAAGCTACTCCCACAAAGCAGGCCACACCTACAGAAGAGATTCTAAAAAATTTTGAAACCCACCACTGAATCAGATCCATGCAGTGTTGTTAGCCTACTGTACAGAGCAAAGTATGACTAATACTACAAATAGATAACTGCCAATAAAATGTAAAGGAACCTTAAACACATTTAAGAAAGTAAAAACACTTATTTCTGATGGTGAAACAAATACATAAAAAACCAGAATAAACTCAGAGCTATTTGCGATTATTACTAGATATATGAAGTAATACTCTTTAACTACTATGTATTCTTAACAAATACTGCTTACTTTATAAAATATTTATAATCAATGATTTAGGGAGAAAATTGATAAAATAATGTTGAATTGAGATAAAAGTTAGACTCTTGATTTTGAAAAAGACAGCATTGATAGTAGTTTCAAAATATTTTGGAAGCAGCAGTTCTTCAAAATGGGGCATCTCTTATGCATGAATTAATAGTGGCTTACACAAGTTCCTAACTTGGACAATAATCTCTATTTTATCCTTGGATCTCTCAAAATTTCCATTTTTATCTCTATCATCTCTAGATTTAGATAGATCTACATAGATAGAAGACCAGTGATGGTAGAGTGGTTAGAATGCAATATTGAAGGCTGACTCTGCCCACTAGCAGGAGTTCGATCCTGACCGGCTCAAGGTTAACTATCCTTCCATCCTTCTAAGGTTGGTAAAATGAGGACCCAGATTATGTGGAGTAATATGCTGACTCTATAAACCACTTAGAGAGATCTATAAAGCACCATGAAGCAGCATATAAGTCTAAGTGCTATTGCTATATCTATATGTCTACATCCATCCACTGACCCACTCACCCACCTACCTACCTAATCAGATGGGGTAAGACATTCATCCAACTTAAACTGAGCTTTGTTGCTGGAGTTATGAAAGTTGTACTGATCTTACATAACCAAGAAGTTCTCTACTGTCTAAAATCTTAATATTGGGTTGTATATTCTTCTATCCCTGCCAGATACTCCGTTATTAAGATTAAAACTTCAAATATACTTTCTGAATTGCAAAATCTGGTGGTTCCTATTTACTTATTTATTAATTTGTTTATGTAATTCAATCCATATGGCTGAATTTCTCATCAAGAGACTCTGGGTAGCTGAACAATAATTAAGCTAGCAAAAACTATAGGAGAAGGACTGGCTGAGCCAGGGAGAGGAATTAAAAAGAGGGATCAGCCTACTATATTTTTGTAGCCACAAATGAACTAAGTCCAAGTCCTCTTGATTGCCATTAATCCTCATCTACCTATAACCAGGTGCTGTCCATTAGTTGAGAAGAAATCTGGGCTTTTAGCAATAAATCAATTAAACTGAACCTTCACCATATGGATTTTGGTCTTTCATGTCTGACAAAAGAATATAATAAATAAATTTATAACCATCAGTTGAGGTAAAACAATAAGATGACCATCATGTAATAGTCACAAACAATAAACTTTAGCCATTCTACTCCCCCTCTCCACCTGAAAAATGCTCTGATGCTAAGAAGTTAGACTGAGGGTGAGAAGGGGATAGGATAGGGGAGACCTCTGTGGGGCAAGCCTGAGGAAGAGAAGAGGATAGGAGAGGATCAGTGAGGTCAGCCTGAGGGGATAGGAGAGAAGAGGCTTCTGTGGGGCAAGTCTGAGGGAAAGTAGGAGAGAGGAGAGGGCAACTGTAACTACTCATTAATTTTCAAGCTGTCTCGATTTAGCAATAGCAATAGCAGTAGCAGTTAGACTTATATACCGCTTCATAGGGCTCTCTAGCCTTCTCTAAGCGGTTTACAGAGTCAGCATATTGCCCCCACAATCTGGGTCCTCATTTTACCCACCTCGGAAGGATGGAAGGCTGAGTCAACCTTGAGCCGGTAAGATTTGAACTGCCGAACTGCAACTATTTATTATTATTTATTTATTAATTAGACTTACATACCGCTTCATAGGGATTTCAGCCCTCTCTAAGCGGTTTACAGATTTTTAGCAAATTGAGTCAGCAAATTGCCCCCACAGTCTGGGTCCTCATTTCACCCACCTCGGAAGGATGGAAGGCTGAGTCAATCTGTGAGATTTGAACCGCTGAACTGCAGATAACAGTCAGCTGAAGTGGCCTGCAGTACTGTACCCTAACCACTGCACCACCTTGGCTCTTTTTATCAAGCCCAATCATATTATTTCGTAGCAGAGCATGGGTATCCATCTGGTAAATAAATAATACAATGCTGTCCTCTTGGATCCTGCCAGACAATGTTCTTTAATTGGTGGGAGCCATAACATGCCTCACCTTCAAAATCTGATTTGATAGGAGGACAATTTGGGGAAGGCCAGTCCCGCAACTAGCCCCATGCAAATAGCCTGGCCCCATGTAATGACAGATTTTGCAAGTGATGGTCAGCATCTTGAGCTGAATCCAGAAAATACTTAATGCCAACAATGCCACCCTTGGAGCAGAAATGTTTACAGGCACAAGTCAAGGGGTACTCATAACTGTCTGCATTGCTGCATTTTGAACCAACTGCAGCTTCTGGATGTTCTTCAAGGACAACCCCACGTAGAACATCTGACAGTAGTCCAGTGTTCACTTGAAATCTAAAGGGAATGGCTCATTTTGGAGAAAGATCACCTTTATAAAATGTACTGAAACATTTCTTTTTAAAGAGAGCTAACTATTAATATCAAAAGGGAAATTATTCAGCAACTCATAGCAAATATCTTCTCCCTTTTGCTGATCATGTTTTTGGATTTATTTTCAAGCTTAAGTAGGAAGAGCAGAAACATCTGGGGTTTATTAGAAGAGTGCTTTCCTAGCCCCCGGCATTGCATAAATCCCGGCAGGCAAGGGATCACCCTTGACCTGCCAAACAGGATTACTACAGTCAAGCAACTTCCTCGTGTTGCACAGCTGTTTTCCCTACCACCAGACAGACTACCACACTCGAGCTGGCTTCGGATGGAAACAAGAATCTTTGTTGCCATAGTCACCACCTAAAGGTTTCTTGGCTAGGTCTAAATTGATGTTGGGGTCCAGGGAAAAAATTCTGGCTTCAGGATAATGGGATAGCATTCACATATTGTTCTAAGCAATGCAAACTTCCCACGGGTATTGTTTCATTTCCAATATCTGTTAATTTGTACTAATCTTTCCCTAATATGAATATTTCTCCATCATCCATCACTTCACTCTCATTTTCACACTAATTCTAAATTTTTTGCTTCTCTGTCTTCATATTTGTATGTGTGTCTGAGTATGCATGCATGTGCAGACAGCTAGATTTTTTTGTAGTTGTTTAGATCAGTGTTTCTCAACCTTGGCGACTTTAAGTCCTGTGAAACACTGGTTTAGATATCAGGCTAGATACCAGGAGACTCTGTGTTTTAGTCCTGCTTTAATCACAAAGCCAGCTGAGTGGCCTTGGGTCAGTCACTTACCTCTCAACCCTAGGAAGGAGGCAATGGCAAATGACTTCCAAAAAATCTTCAAGGACTTGTCCAATCAAGTCTCTGAGAATTTGACACAATCAAACTGAAGGGAAAATATATAGATTCATTCTCTTTAATATTTCTCTTTTCTTTACAGATTGTTAAAAAACATTTGCAATGTTTTCATAATTAGTTTTTCTCCTTTACATTCAGCACATGTTCAGTCAGGTAGGTCAATGTTGGTTTTGGATATAAAGAGTACTTGTGAATGAAACCACAATTTCACCTTCTTTTTAGATGTTTAATTTTCTGGAGGTCTCCATTTTAGTGGAGGAAAATTTTGGAAAATCACTGGAAGCATTTTGTTTTCTGGAGGAAAAAAATTCTGGAGTTTTTTGGGAGGCTCCCATTTTCCCCCAAATAAATTTTCAGGAGGCACTCTCCCCAGAGGAAATTTTCTGTTGGTCCTCAGTTTTCTGGAGGAATTTTTTTCTTAGAGGTCCTGAATTTTCTAGAGGAAAATTACTGGAGGCCTCCAATTTTCCTGGAGGATACCTTCTGGAGGATCCTCATTTTTCTCAAGGCTTCTATTTTATAACTAATGACAGAAGATAAAAGTATGGTTTCATTCAATGTCATGGATCTATGTCCATAAATCCAGGATTAGCAGAAGAATCCATGGCAGCTATACCACGTAACACAACGGAAATAGCCAAAAATACTAAATATAATATCTGGACTCATGAACTTCATCCATATCTGCTGTACTACCTACTTTCAGTTTGATGGACAAATATACCAAATATACCAATAAATCAAAGGGACACTTATGGTGTTATCACTTTGTGTACTCATAGCAAAGACCATAATGCTGCTAGAAAATACTATACTCCTACACACATAATCAAAATTAGAGATTTGCTATGTAGATGACACCTTTGTCATAGTAAAAAAGGAACAATTAGAATAGACACATGAAACTATCAACAACAACTTAAAAATGATAAAAATTATCAAGGAAGAAGAAAACAAGGACACGCTATCCTTCCTGGATAACCTTATCAGCAGAGAAAACAATAGTGAATTAGAAATGCAAATCTATCAACAACAACTCACACTAACCAAATGCTCCATTACCAAAAAAAGAACCCAACCCCCTACAAAAGAAGCTTTGTAAGAATATTATTCAGATGAGTACAAACACATTCCAGCAACCCAGAACACTACAAGAAGGAAACATTTATATGTTTCAACGACCCCACATTATTACAGCACACAAACCAATTAAAACCCTCAAAAACATGTTAAGCAAACAAACAAAAAAATCCAGTAGTCTAAGAAGAAAAAACAGGAACCTACAACCTACAGTGTAAAGACCTAACAGCCACAATATAGGGCAAATTGGTAAAAGATAAGCAGCACATATCCATGAACCCCAGGTAGTAGTTACAAGACACAACAGAAACTCTTTAATCTCACAACCCACATAAACAGACTCAACCGTTGTTTCAACTGTGAGCATTCTAACCAAATGAAATCCAAAAATGCCAGGAAGATTTCTGGAAGCTTGCCTTTCATACAAATCAGCCATCAACAGACACATAGAAATAAATCACACACACACACACACACACACACACACACACACCATGCAAAAAAGAAAATAAAAAGTAATACCAGTATAAAAGACCAGAACACCTATTTTCTAGCAGTCAGATAAGCAAGGATTAGCATTATCCAAACAGAAAATAATACCCTAATCAAAGAACTACCAGAGAGAAAATCAGATGCCCATCCAAACTGGCAGGACAAACTACTGAATTTATAAACTAGTAGCAAATCTCATGCTAATTAGCACTGATGTTATTCATGTATTTATTTTTTATTTTTCACATTTCTGAACTACCTATGTCTCTCAAAGAGGTGTTACGAAGATGGATAATGAAATAACTTAAACAAATAATGAAGCTTAGAACCAAGAACTCCACAGTTAAACTGTGAGGTACATAAATGCTCTTCTATTGGAATTAATTATGTACTGTTTTCCTATGTAATTTTGTAATCATTCAAAATATTGGTATCTTTCAACTTACAGTTATTGGGTTAAGAGATAATTACTTAATACTATCTTAATCATCTGCTAGAATGTCTTATACTTTTAAACTCATATTGCAATATAATAAAGAGAAATTCGTTTACCAATCAATTAAAACAGATCTTTTGAGTTATGTAAAAAAGAGAGGATTCAGAAAAGAAATGGAATTGATTTATCACTGGCACATTACATTAATGCTAATTGAATAGCATCAGCTCAATCATACAGAAACTTAAATACAGTGCCAACCCTACTTTGAAAAACAAATCAGTCATCTCATATTTTCAATAAAATACTCTAAATTTCTTTCTATAGTACTTATGTGAGAAAACTAGAAAGAAAAATTATTTACAGGTACATCTTCCTTAAATTGAAAGACATCAGATTTTAAAAATATATAGCAAAATATTACAGTAATGTAATTTTATGCTGGTCAATAGGATTTTGCAGATTTCAAAGTTTATTGGCTTACCATGTATTAGCTTGTGCCCATACAGGCAAGTTTTTTGCTTCTGTCCAAACAAGCTAAGTATAAAAGCAATTATGATTCATAACATATGCAATAAAGCAGGATTCCCACTTTAGGCAATATGTAAAGCTTTTGACTCTCATTAGATTAGCAATTACTATCTGCAAGGCAAGGAGGAAAAGAGCTGAATGTACAAACAAGCACATAATGAATAATCACCCAAAATTCTGGTTTATTTTTCCATACAAATGAAGGCATATTGCGTATAACTGGCAGATGTTTAAAGCTCTTGACTATTATTATTATAATACTCCCTTAAATGTGTTGCTAACATGCAACATTTCCTGAGAATAATAGCTACATTTAGCCTTTATTGATAAGGATCCATCCTTTCTTCCTTCTACCTATTCCTAAATATTTAAATCTGTTTGTTGTGTGAAGTCTTTGTGGCAAAAAACACAAACTTTCTATGAGCTCAAAGTATTAGAGGTTGGTAATCAACAAAGGAATCTGCACTCCATATCTTGACATGATTTACTATGAGGCAGGAATCGTATTTTTCTCTTATTAGGTGTGATTGAATCAGACACACCCAAAACAGAGGCACAGAATTACATGTTTTCAGACAAGGCCTCCATTGCATTTCTTCGTGAATCATTTCTCCAAGCTTTCAGTTATTTAAAAGTCATGATATAATCTGTAATTAACACAGAAGCAAAAGTGTGAAGATGAGCAAATCTCACTGTTACACAATCAGACTGGTTATCTTTCAGTCTAAAAGTCAATTGTCTCTCAGTTCTGTTTTTCATTCTTCAGAAAGAAAAAACAGTGCTTTAAGCTACAGTATTTTAAATGTCAGAGAGAGAGGCAAGGAAAATAATAATAATAATGAAGATAGGTCTGCTTCTGGCAGAATTTTTCATGAGTATCCCAAATTTGTTGAGCTTCCTTGCAAAGCTAACAATTGTCATCCTTGCATGATACATAGACTGATAAATATAGAGATCAGGTAACAACATATAAAGTACTTTTTTAAAAAGAAACCGCCTTCCTAAAATAATTTGGGCAAAAAGAGAATATAGAGAAATCAAAATTAGTGTTGCTTTCAGTACTGATACAGATAAGGTAGCTCTCAACTTACAACCATTCATTTAATGACTATTCAAGGTTACAATGGTACTGCAAAAAAAAATGACTTATGATAGTTTTTCATTTATGACTGTTGCAGCATCCCCATGGCCATGTGACTCGTATTTATGATGGTTGCAGTATCACCTGTGGTCACGAAACCTTTGCTTATCATAAAACTAGACAATTTTAATGATGCCTTTTGCAATCTTTTGCAAAATCCTTTTGCAATCTCCAGACAAGAAAAGTCAATGGGGAAGCCAGATTTACTTAACAACCATTTTAAGTTAACTTAAGTGATTCACTTAACAACTGTGGCAATAAAAGGGGACAAAATTCAGTTAACAACTGTCTTGCTTAGCAACAGAAATGTGGGGCTAAATTGTGGATGTAAGTCAATGACTACCTGTATTTATTAGAAAATAAAATAGCCATTTCTTTTATTATTATTTTTCATAGTGTTATGGAAGGTAAAATAGGCTTGTGAAGTAAATGAACAAGAGGAATTTCAATACCTCAAGTTTTTTTCTTAAAAGAAAAGTCAAAAATTTATTATATTTAATTGTTTGTTCTATTTTTGCTTCAAAGTTTCCCATGAAAACTGGCAACTGGCTCATCTTTTGGCTGGCTACAGCATTCAGCAGTCACCTGACAGTAATTTACAACAATTGTTTTTGGCCACTTTCTAGCTTTGGGGCTGATTTCCAGGGAAAAAGAAGAAGATAGGCATACATGGACTCACTTAACAACAAAGTTGTAAAATCAGAAGTGGTCACCATGGTGCCTTGACTTATGATCATCATGATTTGAGATGGAACTCCAACTTCCATTACGATCACAAAGGACTACTCGCATATATAATGCCTTTAACATTCCGTGGCAGGAGGAAAGCTGCTTTTTTCCTGTTACCTAACATTTTGGTACATTTTCCATTTTTCTTCTCTAGTTGCTTAAGACAACTTCTGATAAGCTCATTTCATATTATGTCATTCATTAACAGATATTTTGTGAAAACTGGGCAGTTGATATCTAATCTATACTTATGAGTCTGGAGTTCGAAGACAGTTTTAAATGGTTACAGGAAAAATCAACAAATTTGGGAAACATGATGGTTTCTGACAAAAATGCTAGCAGGTTTAAAATAGAGTTTAATTTATGAAGAATGCAATAGACCTTGTAGTTTTTCCATGCCTGCAAATTTTATCTGATACATATATATAAAGGCAAATTTTTACACGCACACACACACACACACACACACACAGAGTACTGTGCAAAAGTTTTAGGCAGGTGTGAAGAAGTGATGTGAAAAAACAATGCTTTCAAAAATGAAAGTCTTAAGTACTTCCAACCATACCTGGGTGCCCATGTGAAATGAATATTATTCGGTGACCACGCCTTAGCTACTGAACTAGGGTGTACTAGTATCAGCTTTTCAACATCCATATGAAGCCATAGAAGTCACCTTCAGGAGATTTTGAGTGAAATTCCATCACTCAATATGGTTGTATTTTGATAGCTTTCTGACCCTGTGGTTTGTTAGTCCAGGGAAGTCACATCTCTGTATGTCGTGGACTAACAATTATGGACATCCAACCTAAATAGGAAGCAGTAATCTATGATGGCCTCACTGTCATTAGTGCATGATAGGGAGAACTTAGTTTAGATGTCTACACAATACAGCTAGATCATGGGCAGGAAAAAAAATTGTTGGTGTAGATACATTTTACTTCTACATTTGAATCTAGATAGGTTGTGCAGACCTGGAACGGTATATGTACAGTATATATATATATGAAAAAAGAGAAGAAAACATGTTCTGGAACATGTCTTTGACTCATACTGAATTTATTCCATACTCAAGATTGCACAAGATCAGTATCTCAGCTTCTGAGTCAGAATCTGCCTTTCTCCATCAGAATGCGTATACCGCATGTGTGAACATGAACAAATGGATGACCTTTCTAACTCTTTAACAGATTGTCTTAAAAGTTGCCATTTCCATAATCCTCTCTAGTCAGTCAGGCATGAATAAAGCTAAGGAAGTCTCTGACTGTGTAAAACACACACCTTTTCTAAGTCTCAACAGCTGTCTAATGGAAGCAGTTGCCTCCTTGCTATCAGTTTAAATGGAAAAGTCCAGAATGTGATCAGAATTACAGCGTGTATACATTTAACAGTTTAAAAGGTTTAACCTTGCATATACATATTAATGAGGCTCATCTAACTTGGGTTCATTATAGGATACAAAACTATCTTTAGTTCCAGATTATCTAATTGAACCATTTAATGTAACCTTGAAATTGTGTGAGTTGACCTATTTGGAAACTAGCTTAAGCAATATTTTCAGTTCTTGTTTTACTATCACTTTGGATGAAAGGGACAGACAAAGTTGACAAATAAATAAAAAATTTAAACCAAATGTACTAAATGTACAACAATTAAAATTACTTTCCAGATAAACAACCACTGTTAAAAACAAAACAATAACATTAGGAAGTAGTACGGAAATTACTAATTCAAATAATTCTGCATCCTTTCAGACTTGAGGTTTTAATAGATAAATTACAAGGATAAAAAAGCCAAAAGACCACCTCTGTTTTTAAAGGTAAAATTTAGTAAAAAATATTTTATCGATAATCAGCCTAGCCAAAGCAATATAACTTACTGTGGAATGATAACAGAATGTTTTCCCAAAAATGTACTGTATGGATTAGAATATGTTAACGCTGAGTTTCACAGTTTATATATTCTTATGAATATATAAAAAGTAACAAATAAAGTGTGTATTTTAGTATGTGCTGCTCGTGGAGCACCCTCTGGTGGCCAAACCTAGGTGCCAAACTAAGTTACACAGCTTTCTTCTTGCAATTCGCTACCTCCGTGTTTATATCTTTTAAAATCCTATGCGTTGTTTTGACTGGGAGATGCATACCGTTTGAATTGCAATCCATTTTTGCCATCAGATACAAGTTAATGCTTTCAATAAGAACTCTGTGGAAATGGTGGCTTGCAATATTTTACGACACTGCTCACGATTAAATCTAAAAGCAGCTGCAAAGAGAAGGATAGACTCACTTCTTCCTTTGTAGAATAACCAGTGACATCACTTGGAGATAGCATCTCTCCTTTCCATGAGACAACCTGATTCAATCACCTAAATACAACTGCCCAAGGAAGCATTAGCTCATTACTTTAAAGAGAGAGAGAGAAAAAGAGGAACAATCCTTATAAAACTTTCCTGTTAAACTTTTGGAAACTATTCTTATTAGTCATAGACAGTGAACAGAGGCAATTAAAAAGTTACGCAAATGTGTGGTCAATTTTGCTCATTTAAAAAACAACAATACCAAAATAGTTGTGTTATTTATATAAAGGTAAGACATAAATACTGGAAATTAGAGAGTGGATCCAGATTAGTCATGCAAAAGAACTGAAATCAAAAGATCCTTCGTTAATCTTAGTGAGTTCAGTATGTCTATTCTAAAAATTATCTAACACTGTATTATTTATGAATTTTATTGAAAACAACATCTAACCCAAGTTATATTGTTTTCTGAGGCCCAAAAGAATATATTTATTTCTTTATTTACAAATGCAGTATTCCCACAAGAAGGTAGACACGGCCATAACCAAATGTTATATCTTCAACAATCAACATCAATACCATTCTCGAATTTATTCAGTTATTACAGAAAACAAGAAAGCACTTGTAAATGATATTTTATATATAAAAAAGTGCCTTTTTGTTTTGTTTACAAAAGGAAAAAAAGTTGATGGCAATGTGTGACATTGTAGGAATACTAGTTCATCTATTTAAAACATTAAAAGTAAAGGGAGAATTTATTAAAAAGATCTCTGCATTAACAAAAACAACACAGAAAGCAAAAAAAACTAATTTTGTAAATGAAAAAGTAAGGGCGTGAATCATTGTTCTGTTGTTAGATAATCCAGTAAGCATAAAAGTTCACTTTTATACTTTCATAGCCTTTCATCTAAGAAACAAAGTTGGTTTCAGTACCATACAGATAATCCTCAATGACCGACCATAATTGAGCCCAGAATTACAGTTGTAAATCATGCTGGTCCTTAAGTGGGTCACAATGTGATCTCACCTGATTTTACAGTTATTTTTCTGGCAGTTGTTCAAACTTCAACCTTTTATTGTCAGAGTACAACATGTGTACAATGAGATTGGCTGAGCCTCCCTTCATTAAGTGAATGCTGCAAACATTAAGTGAATGTTATGATTGTTAAACAAATACATTGTCTGCAATGAATATTTTTTGCTGGAAACTGTAGGTAAACACTGGCTTCTAATAAAAGGCATTGGAAATTATGGTCACGTGACTATGGAATGTTGCAAATGACCATAAATGTGGGCCAGTTGCTAAGCACCTGAAATGCGATCATGTGAGATGGGGGGGGGGGTCAGATATCACAACTAGCCCTTGGGAGGTCCATCATAATTTCAAATGGTTGTTCATAAATTGAGGACTACCAGTATGCAATTCTTACACATATAGGTGAAACTCGGAAAATTAGAATATCGTGCAAAAGTTCATTTATTTTAGTAATGCAACTTAAAAGGTGAAACTAATATATGAGAAAAAAAGCAAGATAGTTCAAGCCATGATTTGTCATAATTGTGATGATTATGGCTTACAGCTCATGAAACACCCAATCCACAATCTCAGAAAATTAGATTATTACATGCAATCAATAAAACAAGGATTGTACATAGAATAATATCGGACCTCTGAAAAGTATAAGCATGCATATGTACTCAGTACTTGATTTGGGCCCCTTTTGCAGCAATTACTGCCTCAATGCGGCATGGCATGGAAGCCAACAGCCTGTGGCACTGCTGAGGTGTTATGGAAGACCAGGATACTTCAATAGCGGCCTTCAGCTCTTCTGCATTGTTTGGTCTCATGTCTCTCATCTTTCTCTTGGCAATGCCCCATAGATTCTCTATGGGGTTCAGATCAGACAAATTTGCTGGCCAATCAAGCACAGTAATCCCACGGTCATTGAACCAGGTTTTGGTGCATTTGGCAGTGTGGGCAGGTGCCAAGTCCTGCTGGAAAATGAAGTCAGCATCCCCATAAAGCTCGTCTGTGGAAGGAAGTATGAAGTGCTCCAAAATCTCTTGGTAGATGGCTGTGTTGACCCTGGGCTTAATGAAGCACAGTGGACCAACACCAGCAGATGACATGGCTCTGCAAATCAACACAGACTGTGGAAACTTCACACTGGACTTCAAGCATCTTGCAGTGTGTGCCTCTCCATTCTTCCTCCATACTCTGGGTCCTTGGTTTCCAAATGAGATGCAAAAGTTGCTCTTATCAGAAAAGAGGATTTTGGACCACTGAGAAACAGACCAGG
Source organism: Thamnophis sirtalis (assembly GCF_051295495.1). NCBI lineage: Eukaryota > Metazoa > Chordata > Lepidosauria > Squamata > Natricidae > Thamnophis > Thamnophis sirtalis. The sequence goes on along the minus strand of NW_028261385.1, from coordinate 97,081,108 downwards.
TCTGTTTTTCTTTAGCCCAGGTAAGATGCTTCTGACGTAGTTTGTTGTTCAGGAGTGGCTTGACAAGAGGAATACGACATTTGAAGCTCATGTCCAGGATCCTTCTGTGTGTGTGGCTCTTGATGCACTGACTCCAGCCTTAGTCCACTCCTTGTGAAAGTCCCCAACACTTTTGAATGGCCTTTTCCTGACAATCCTCTCCAGGATGCACAAGCTGCGGTCATCCCTACTGTTTGTGCACCTTTTTCTTCCACACTTTCCCCTTCCACATAACTTTCTATTAATGTGCTTTGATACAGCACTTTGGGAACATCCACCTTCTTTTGCAATTACCTTTTGAGGCTTTCCCTCCTTATGGAGGATGTCAATGATGGTTTTCTGCACAACTGTCAAGTCAGCAGTCTTTCCCATGATTGTGATTCCTACTGAACCAGACTGAGAGACCATTTAAAGGCTCAGGAACCCTTTGCAGGTGTTATGGCTTAATTAGCTGATTAAAGTGGGACACTTTTTGAGCCTAGAATATTGCACTTTTTCACAATATTCTAATTTTCTAAGATTATGTATTTGCACTTTTCATGAGCTGTAAGTCATAATCATCACAATTATGACAAATCACGGCTTGAACTATATTGCTTTGCATGTAATGAGTCTATCTCATATATTAGTTTCACCTTTTAAGTTGCATTACTGAAATAAATGAACTTTTGCAAGATATTTTAATTTTTCGAGTTTCACCTGTATGAAAGCATATGTGATCACAATATATTTTAGAAAGTAGAAGAGAGAAAATACATCTATTGTGCTGGTGCCTTTCTTGTGTTGCCCGAACAATTTATACAAACTCCTGATACTTGTTTTACTTTCTTCTATCATAACGGAAAATGATAAAAACTATCAGCACTGTTAAGGATTGCATTCATTCTTGTTATTTTTGGACTGTTAATAGCACAATGATTTGCTAAGAATTCATAGCATTTCCAGAACACTCAGTGCCCTGCCACAATCATCACTGATGTTCAGAATTCTAAGGTGTTGGTAGGCACCTGCCATCCATCCATCCATAAGTGGATACTTTCTTCTTAAAAATCAAAGCATTTATTGGCAAATGCAGAGAGCAATTAATGCTCATCTCTATTTGTGGCTTCATTTCTCAGTGGGTCAACTAACATGGAAAATGGGGAAACTTTTCTCCAAAGATCATACTTGGAACTCTTTGAAACAAATCAGTACATGGAGCTTCTGAAGACATTCAGAAACTTCTGATTCTATAAGAATTTCTTTCTCCTTTTTGTATTTTCCCCACTCTCAAAGGAGACATCATACAGTACATACAACATAGCTGTGATAACCTCTTCATAACCTCTTTGCATAGCTTAACACATTTCCACTTTTAAAATCAAGCACTAGGTATGTTCTCCCTTTCTCTCCCATCAATATTTGCTCAATGTCTAGAAGAGTTTCTGTGCCTATTATATACAGGAACTATCTTTCCGTACATAGATATTATTAACTGTAAACTGAGCAAAAGCAGTACCGGTATGTCCTTACCGTTTTATTTACATTCCACTAACTATTGTAGAGTAGCTCTTGTTATTTCCAGGGAAAAGTTGATTGCCTAGTAACTGACGTTAATTGACGTGATGTTAAGAGGGCTGCATTCATTTTATGAAGATTAATCATCAAATTATTTTTAAATATTTTCTGATATATCTGAAGACATTCATGAGGTTAAAGTGTTTTCTTTTCCAATACTGCCATGACGGAAGTGCATAAATATTTTTACATGGAATAAAAACCCCAGGGAGATTGATTTGTTATTCATTTCAAAAGATTATTTTGCCCAAAGAATTATCCTATCTTACTTGAAAATATGGTTACTCTTATCTATGATAATTCCCAGCTCTTCCTCTCTATGCTAGACTTCTTTTTCTCTAACTGAAATGGAATCTTGGTTTGTTTAGCTTTAGTCACAAAAGCTAATTCATTAGTCACAAAAGGAAAAAAGGAAGAAAAACAAGTTTCTAATCTTCTTCTTGTAAACCCCTTTCCTCCGATCTTTAACACAATCCAGGGTACAAATAATGCAGGCAGATTAAGGTCAACAGGACAAACAATTGCCCTGTATCTCTGCCTTAAATAATGTATGAGTTGCAAGGCACAAGATACTGTTTCCTTTCTGTAGAATTTTATCTGTCAGGACAATTTGTTCAACAAAGCAGTAGCAAGAAAATTGTCACAGTTGCATGGATTACACACAACTCCTGTAACATGTATTTAAATTATGAAAGATATGGTAAGTTAACCTTATTTAATTGTAAGATCATAATTAATATGGAAAGGTAACATTGAAAAGAAAGATTGTTTTCTGGGGTTTCAGCAAGAACCAATTACGGATACACAATCCACAAGACTAGATTATTATTCATCATACATTATTGATGGCAAGCTACAATTTATTTATATTTTTATATATTTTTAAATTTATATTTATATATACTGGGTTTCTTTTATAAGTTGCAATTGTTATGGATGTTTCCAGTCAAATCCTTACATATAAATATGTAAAAAATATTTTGCATGTTACAGAAGACCTGAAGGTAGAGGCAATAGGAACATTTAAGAAAAAACCTTGTCACAAAATCAAAATAATTGTTATTAACAGTAAATTAAAATAATTACAAGTAGTCCTCAACTTACAACCAATCTTTTAGTAACAACCAAATTTATAATAGACCCCCCCCCAAAAAAAAGGTATTTTACACTTTAAAAGTCATGATAGCTGCATACTCTGCCTCCACTCAATCATATGATTGCATTTTGGGCGCTTGGCAACCGGATCACCTTTATGACTATAGTTCTGGGTTCAATTATAGTTGTAAATTGAGGACTGCTGCATCTATAATATGTTTTTCTATCCTGCATGTTCCTGGAGTTCTTTAAATAGTCTTTAAATAGTCTGGACTCCAATGTAACAAGGGAACTAAAGTGAATAAATGATAATTCACTTCAACTCTATAGCAAGAATTATGTCTACCATTTATACTTTTTATTTAATTTATATTTATATATTTGCATAAGAGATTGCCACTTGGCTTATTTCCAATGGTAACTCCCTTACCAAAAGGGAGTACAACACTCATTTTTTTGAATATGCAGACTGGGAAAAGAAAAGTAGTGAACTGAGTTACTCAAGCCCCCTTGAATTAAGTATAACCAGGTGGAATAAAATAACATTTTATTAATAAGTACAAATAATAATTTATAAAATGGAAATGTTAATTCTTGATAGAGGTGGTTTCAAGCATACATTTTTGGCAAGTGAATTCTTCTGTATGTATATTTGTGATCTTTAAAATTATAGAATTTTACACTCTTTAATCTCACTGCATCACAAATTTAAGAAAACTGCAGGCCTCACAATTTCAATTTTTTGTAAATGCTATAATTTCACATTAAATGTGAAACAAAACCAATTTCTCTCATCTCTCTTAGCTGATAAATGTACAAGATGATAATATTTTACATATTACAGAAGACCTGATGGCAGAGACAATATTTAAGAATGTTAAGAAAAAACACACACTTTTTTCCTATCATCTTGTGAAATGCATGTCTATGTTACATAAATCTAGTTTCTGTGTTCGTTTAATAGGAAGAGGGCCCATAAGAGATTATTAGCCACAATTTAATTCAGCATAGATGAATTTAGCTGTAGTAGATGATCAGGAGTTATCTGTTTGCTAGTTTACTTCATAAAAGGCACTATTTAAAACTAGCTAAGCCATAATACACAATACATTTAAAACTAGCTAAGCCATAAGAAATGATGACATTTTAAGAGCTCAATAAAATGTCACAGGCTAGTAAAATTCTAGTAGTCGGTAAGGCAATATTCAAATCTAAAAAATAGCAACATTACTTTAGATTTTGCTGTACTATATCTGATGCTAACATCATCTATCTCCATGTCAGATTCTTCTGGATGTAATACCCTCCAAGCATATGGACAAATATGATATCCAAGTACAAGTTCTCTGATATTTGGCATTTATCTTTAATTCAATCTGCCCAATACATTTTGGTTGGGCCCAAAATGTAATTTTAAAAAAATCTCTAAGAATTTTTCAATGGGTTCTAAATAATGATCAGCTATTGCTAATATCCCATTCTTAGAGAAGAAGCCTAACTGTGTGGTGTCTGAAGAGCTTTAGATGCTCCTGAAAGAAACTGATTGCAATCTGGATTTCAAGCCTGGGTTTGGAGCAGCATCTGGAAAGAGCAGTATAACTCCTCCTTGATCATACAGTGACTTTGTATGCCTTCTGGGTACTCATTGTGCCTTTGTAGATCAATTATAGGGCTGGAGTACTTCCAACCATACCTGGGTGCCCATGTCAAATGAATATTATTAGGTGACCACGCCTTAGCTACTGAACTAGGATGTACTAGTATCAGCTTTTCAACATCCATATGAAGCCATAGAAGCCACCTTCAGGAGATTTTGAGTGAAATTCCATCACTCAATATGGTTGTATTTTGATAGCTTTCTGATCCTGTGGTTTGTTAGTCCAGGGAAATCACATCTCTGTATGTCGTGGACTAACAATTATGGACATCCAACCTAAATAGGAAGCAGTATGATGGCCTCACTGTCATTAGTGCATGATAGGGAGAACTTAGTTTAGATGTCTATACAATACAGCTAGATCATGGGCAAGAAAAAAATAGTTGGTGTAGATACATTTTACTTCTACATTTGAATCTAGATAGGTTGTGCAGACTTGGAACAGTATATGTGCAGTATACAATGGTTAATTAGATGAGAAGGAATAAACTCACACTGAGGCTTGACAAGTTTGTCGTATCTGTCCTTTTCTCGACGGAGCAAGTACATACTTGAAGGGTATTCCCAGTTTCACCTTTTCCAATGGAGGCCCAAGTAGCTTCTGAAATAAGAAGTGCTTTCGAAAGACAGCTGTTCTTGGATCACTGGTCACAGTGATTTATGTGCTGATAACTTAAAAACTGAATTGCTATGAATCACTCAAAATAAGAATGACTTGTCGATTAGTTTATGGAGGTATATTAGTCCAAAATAATTTGTACTACATTTTGATATATGTTTATCAGTTCAATTGGTCTGGTAAAGGATTCAAAATTTCAACTACAAAGCTAATTTTAAATTATTAAATATTTATGTGCTCAAAAACAAAATTGCGATCAAATTACAACATAATTTACTTTGGAACTTTTAATATTATTCTATATACAATATTTCCTAGAATTATGACCATAGTGAATCTTAGCTGAATCTTATGTGTTCTAAACTGCTTCACAAATTGTGCAGCCTATGTGCATACTTAGTGTAGCCATTTGATGATCTCATTTGGCAAAAAGTCAACTTCTATTAATGTTCTCTCCCAAGTTTCACAGTTTCCCCACCACCTGTATTTATAAGCACTAATGCCTCCCACTGCTGAAGACCCAATTGTTCTACATTTAAAAAACAAGCCAAAGAAAATCCATTTGTTCAGGAACATTTGAAAAACAGCTAAAGTATCAGAGAGAGAAAAAATACATCAATGCCCATTTCCAAATTTCTTCATAATTGAAGACTGGTATTTATTTTTAATTCACTATTTACAATATTGAAAACATTTTTAACTTTATCTTTTATCTCTGGATTATTCCAAGTTTGGTTTTGTGAGATCTATGTAAGACTATTATTTTACAAATAGTCTACTGTATAGCAATAGAGCCAAGGTGGCGCAGTGGTTAAATGCAGCACTGCAGGCTACTGCTAGATCAGCAGGTCAGCGGTTCAAATCTCACCGGCTCAGGGTTGACTCAGCCTTCCATCCTTCCGAGGTGGGTAAAATGAGGACCCAGATTGTTGGGGGCAATATGCTGACTCTCTGTAAACCGCTTAGAGAGGCCTGAAAGGCCTATGAAGCGGTATATAAGTCTACTGCTACTGCTATAATAGAACTTAGACTTATATACCACTTCACAGTACTTTATTGCCTTCTCTAAGTGGTTTACAGAGTCAGCATATTTTCCCCAACAATATGGACTCTCATTTTACTAGCTTTGGAAGGCTGAGTCAACCTTGAGCTGGTGAGAATGACACTGCCAAATTGCTGGCAACTGGCAGTCAGCAGAAGTAGCCTTCATTACTATATTCTAACCACTGCACCACCATGGCTCATAAGTATGTAAAACTTTTATTGCAAAGTTACTTTTTATACCAGCCGCTATACAAATTTTAGCATTGCCATTTCAATTAAAGCTTAAGTCAGAAGATGCAAAACTAATTGGAGTAAAAGATCCCTCCATTCACATCTTAGATTCTCCTGTAAAAATGGAAAGCTAAAGACAAGAAGCCATTTTTTAAAGTAATTGTGGTATGCTGTTGCAATTGATACTCAACTACAAAAGGGCTTTTTCTCTATCTTTGATATACAAACTTTAAAAAAACTATTAAAAAGAGAAGACTTTTTATCAGTAGAACAGCAGACATATATGCTGAGACAGGGATTAGAATGTGTATGGGACAGTGAAATTTGTTGGTTTGTTACAAGCTTACATACAGGTAGTCTTTGCCTTATGACCACAAGTGGGATCAGAACTTTCGTTGCTAAGCAAGGTGTTTGTTCAGTGAACTATACCTGATTTCATGATCTTTTGTGTGTGTCACAGTTAAACAAATCACGTGGCCATTAAGCAAATCTGGCTTCCCCTGTGGATTTTGAAGTTGCTGGGAAGGCCACAAATGAACCCAGAACTCTGCATTCTTCATAAATACATAAATATTCCCAAGTCCCAGTTGATCTGGAGGGAATGGGGATTTTGCAGTATCCTTCCCCTGCCATGCCCACCAATCCACACCCACAAAGCCAAGCAATGCCCACCAAGCAACACCTACAGAACTGGTAGTAAAAAAATTTGAATCCCACCACTGCTTCACGCATGCACTTGCTCCATCAAGAAAAGGACAGATATGGCAATCTTTTATGGCTTCAGCCTCAGCTTATTCCTTCTCATCTAGTTAACCATTATATACATATACTGCTCCAAAGCCTGCACAACCTCTTGTAATTCAGTGCTGTTGTAACTTTGAATGGTTGTTAAAAGGAATGGTTGTAGATCAAGGACTACCTGTACTTTTACGGACCAGTTGAGATTTGGAGGGAGGAAACGAAATTAAGACAGCGTGCTTACCTACTACACTTTCTTTAAAAGTGCATTTCAGGTCTCTCTTTCATAATATGCCAATGCATCCAAAATGTTATTCAACAGAATGACTTCTCAGAGCACTCTGTTCCACCCCTGAGTTATTTAACAATGGAGCGAGAGAGAAAACTTCAGTTGCACAGCAGAATTCCTAGAATTGCAGTAGATTGCAGTAGTCACTGCAATCCACACATCTCCAGTGTTGCAAATGGCCCTACACCTATTACATAAAATCCCCCTTCCCTACTGCATGCACTCTTATCTAACTTATAAAAAAAAAAGTCCAGGTCCTCACAGTGACATCAGTACAAGTCATGTCAGTGGAACTCAAGCTTCATTAAGCTTAAGATTGTGCCCCTTACCTATCATGACCAAACAATTCCAAGGACTACAAAAATTGTTTTTATTAACCATCAACTTTGATTCATAAGTTAATTTTTTATAGAAGTTGTAAGGGTGGATTCACATGACTAGTTTCTCCGATTGCTTAGTCAGCTGTGAAGAGAAGCATGTAGAACTCAGTCTTCTTCATAGCTCTAATGCACAGTTTACTCAAAGTCTTTACATGATAGTTCAGATGATAATACCATTTTCATATACTAATATTGTCTGCAATGGGTTTACCATGAAAGGGAGAAACTTCACGGCAAATTACAATGTTAAGAAATATTCATTTCTGCTTACTAAGGAAACGTGCTTTTAAAAAACTAAGCATAAATTGAACAAAACAGAATATTAAGGGGAGAAAGTAAACAGGATCATATTGAATATCTTTTTTTGCAATACTATACAAAAATAAGATTTCAGCATTATCCCTCTTCTGTGGAAGATGGAATAGTATGTTATCTTCAAACTCTTTTCAAGTTTTATCTTATGGAAAAAGTGGCAAGAGGGATATAGAAACTAAGGAATTCCTCTATGCACGGATAAATAAAACAGAAACAATCAACAAACTCTACCATAACTAAATACTACCAAATCAAAATTCTATTTTGGTTATAATTAGCATAATCTATCATAATTAGATATGGCTGTGACCATAGGTATTTCTTATTTCTGACCAAGGAAAGACTATATCTATAGCAAGTTTTGGGAAAGGGTTTTTATAATGAAAAATGTGCATATCCTTGCTGATGTAAACTTAGTACAAATAATGTGTGTATTTGCTCCATGGAGATTTGTGGATTAAAAAAGAACAAAAATTCTCTTGTATGCAGACCATCTAAGAAAACATTATGTATCCAGATGAATACAGCAGATTATACCATAAAGCTTCAAACACTTGTTTGAAAGAACTGTCTTGTACTGAGTAATTTATATTCTACGATCTGGACCCTCTATGTTTGATTTTTCTTGTCAGGCACTGCAAGTGGAGGGTTGCATTTAATGGTACATAATCTTTCCCTTTCTCAAAAGGGAAATATTTTTATAGTTAAAACAGACAAGAGGACAAAAATCAAGTTAAGCAGCTGAATGCACTTGGCCATGTAAGTGCAGAATAAAAATGAGCATTTCTAAGGAGTTGATGGAACATAGCCCGTGTCAATAGGTTTAAGCTGCCTAGAAAATCATTAACTTTTTTATTTTTATTTTCTTTAAATTGGGGTTATTCTACTCACTATATATATGGGCAACTTATCCTAATGAATTCTGACATGCAAATGTACAATTACAGTCAAGGATTGTTATAATAACTATTGTATCAATTCAGCATGTTGGTATCTTTGTAAGCTTCCAATTAACTTCTATAGGGGAAATATAGGAACATGGTGGCTTAGTGGTTAAGACACTGAGCTTGTCGATCAGAAAGGCTGGCAGTTTGGCAGTTCAAATCCCTAGTGCTGCATAATGGAGTGAGCTCCCGTTACTTGTTCCAGCTTCTGCCAACCTAGCAGTTCGAAAGCATAGAGAAATGCAAGTAGAAAAATAGGAACCATCTTTGGTAGGAAGGTAACAGTGTTCCATGCACCTTTGGTGTTTAGTCATGCCGGCCACATGACCACGGAGACAGCGCTGGCTCTTCGGCTTTGAAATGGAGATGAGCACCGCCTCCTAGAGTCAGGAATGACTAGCACATATGTGCAAGGGAAACCTTTAACTTTACATATGCTGTATATATTTACACTAAATAACATCCCCCCCCCCACACAGTCTGTGGACCGGTGCTGGGCTATGCTATGCCTGAAACTGGGAACAAAGTAAGCCACATCCGCAGGATGCAGACAACATGCAATGCCACGCCCCCTCTGGTCCATGGAAAAAACTTCTCTCCATGGAACCAGTCCCTGGTGCCCAAAAGGTTGGAGGCCGCTGCATTAATACACATCAGTTTTCTAAGCTACAACTATTATGTGTAGTACCTGTAAATGTAATAGAGCCAATTATAGGTAAGGAAGCTTCTGGTTGCTTTTCATTCAAATACTCAACCTTTTTTCCTCAAAACCTTGCCTGGTAGCATGTTTGACTAAAAACTTTTCTATTATACTTGCCTACAGCAGTGTCATACTGCAAAAAAAAAAAAAAAGTGGTTGAAACTCATCTTTACACCAAAGCTCTTAAGTGGAATGTGACTAAATTAGGGAAATTTAGTTACATCTAATTTCACTTGTGAAAGCATTGCATTTGTACTACTTCCAATTCAAGACATAGTTAATATGAACAATGACCTTTGCTAATAAAAGATTCAAAACCAATGACTCAAAATTAAGATGTGTGAAAAAAGGCAATGTCTGGATCTGTCTCATTTGTACATTTCTCTACTAATATTAGAACTTATTTTCAAGAATTGCTGCTTGGTTATAAGCTTATTGTGTTTGACAATTTGATAAGAAAAATATTACATTAGATAATTTTTTCATTTTCTGAATTAATTTCATTAGGTATCTTTTAAAACTTTTGTCAATGGAATTGTCTTAGTTCTGAAAGTAAAGAGCTACTTCCTAGTATCCTAGTTGATATCATCTTCCACTAAAGCATTTGCATAATACCTCATTACATTCTTGCATTTTAGGAAACAAAACAAAACAAAACAAAACATGATGTTAGGATTTCTAGTCTAGACAAGCTTGTTCGGTTTCAGAAGTTTATATCTGTAGGAAAAATATTTATTATAACAAATATATCTTTTACTATCAGCAGAAACTGGGAGCACAGCCTCAATAAAATCAACAATAAATACATTCTGCCAAACACCCCCCCTCACCATTTAATACTAAAAATCTGTAAATACCATTAAATTAAACTAAATTACAGGTATAACTTGCTACCAGATGAAGCTCCCCATGGAATTTCTCAGTGCTTAGAACAAGGACATTTTGATTTATTTTTAATTATGGCAGAATTAAGCCATTAATATCAACAGTTTGAGGAAACAACAGGGGAGGGCAGCATTTTACAAGATTATCTTATAACATTATCTGTTCTTGTTCCTGAACAAAACAAAACAAAATGTAAAAAAACATTGTTTACCCCACACAGTTCTTCAAGAGTCTCATATATACAGTTCTTCAAGGGCCCCATGTATACAAATAGGCATACTTATTTACAGACATTCTGATTAGAGATACTCTAATCAGATAGAGATACTCATCCTTGAATGGTTTGTTCCAAACCATTCAAAAAAGCCCCACATTCAAGATTCACATGTTAGTTTGAAATAAGAAGCAAAGACAAATATTTTTATGATTCACAAATGTATCAGTGGATCCACTGTTCAAACATTAAATGTTAGCAGCATACATTAATATGGAATAGAGAATAGATATGTAGGTAAAGTATGGATAAAGATGTTATTATTTCCTATTAAAATGGCAAACCAATCCCCAGTGTTAGTACTGACTGCTTGTTATCATGAGATTTGTCTTATAGTCTTTTACACACATTTGCAAAAACACGTTTTAAGTTTAATTGATGTTTGGATCACAGCTGGGTTATCTGAAAAGGTTTACAAAGATATCTATATTTGAGGGAAAACTAATATTTCCCTTTTGGCAGTCCCCAGTCTAAACCATTTTGAAGACTTAATGTGGGTTATTGTATGGTGAAAATGGATTGCTGGCAACCAGGATTGGATCCTCCTACATTTAAAAAAAGGGAAAGTTTCTATTTCATCTACTTCCAAACAATACTTGAGTTTCATTTAAGTTGTTCAGGAACCCTTTTAACCCCACTAATTTTGCAAAGATATGCAAACAGCTGCAAGAAAAGCAGTAGTCAACTGCTGTTTCCCTGAAGTCTTTTGATGCCCCAAATTAAGCACTTGGCTTTATTTTTGGGAAGGTCTTATTATTTTTGAAGTTCAGGAGACGGAGAGCATGATCACCTTAAGGCTGCTGCTGTGTTGCAATATTTTCATGGGGGGCTTATTTTGGGGGGAGGGCTTATCTGAGCGCATGTGCTCAAAAGCCCGATTGGACTTATTATTCAGGGAGGTCTTATTTTCAGGGAAACAGGGTATTCTTCTTCTTTGATGTTCCTTGAACTTTTTTTGGGATACAACTTATGAACCTCTCATTTAAAGAGCTTGTCCATGGAAATTGTTAATTTCTTCACTGACCATGGATTAATATATAAAACAGGACAATTAACACTTACATGACCTATTTCAAATGTCCAAAGTGATTTTTCTAGACTATTTCACTGACTCTTACATGGTCTTCTGGGATAATGAGTATTGTCATTCCTATTGGTTGCAAATGAAAACATAAGGTCTAAAAAAAGTTTACTAATGTTCACTTAACAGGCTCACATTTGAGGAAAGGTCTTAACTAGAGATTTTCCTGCTCAAATTCTTTTAAACAACATCAGGTTTATCAGTTCAAGGCTACAGTTACTTCTTTCCAAGTCAGTCACATTTAAGCAAATGAAGCTTACTTCTGAATATACACGCAGAGGATTATGCAATATATAATAAAATATATCATTTTGGAACTCATTGGAAGTAATGAAATTAAATGGATTCATTGGTAAACACATCTGCTTGATTTAAGTCACACCAAAATTAACAGGACAGACTGGCAAAGAAACTACGATATCTGACTGCTTATTTTCAGACTTCTGCCTTCTTCAATATTATTCATCTTGGGAAGATGTCATGCCCTTATTCTCCAGACTCTGGAGATTTTGGGAGTAGGCTGCTGAAACTAGCACTGCTTCAGTAGCATGCTACAGATGTTCAACAGCTGGAACTACTGCTGGAAATATCCCACCAATATAGCATTATTAGTGAGAGTCCGCTTTTAACATCCAAACACACGACCATTACCAGATGCACTGGCAAAGCTCATAAGGCTAATGGATGTGAAAGAGATGTTAATTATTGTAAATTTAGACAACTTTGTAAATTTAGACCAACTTTTATTATCCTCCAAAAAGAAACAATTGGACATGATTTACACTGTTCTATCTTCTCCTGTCTAGAATAGCATGACGTGCCTTTCTAAGTAGTAAGTCACACAAGATCAGTGCTTTTTTTTAAAAAAATCCAAGTGTAACTAATTATTCTTACATATGAATATAGTATGCAAGATGTCACTTCTAGAATAACTAGGGCAAAGCAATTACCTGCTGTATTACATGCAAAAGTCTTCCTTTATTCAACTTTGTTTGTGGTTATCAGAATGTAAACTTGAACCTGAAGCGTGCATTAAAAGGCATTTTCCACTTTATGTATTGACACTACTATCAGATCACAGCAACACAATTCAATCCATCCATGTCCATGAGTGCAAATACACGGTCACTGCTATATTTCACGAAATGGAATTTATGCAAGTTGGAGAAAAGTTGGAGAAAGGCATCATGGAGCAAGCATTACCAATCACTGAAGATTTAAGATATAAAACCCAATTTATCACCAACTTTGTGGGTCGATTTGGGCAGACCTTCCTCACAGGGTTGTCATGCAGGCAAAGCAGAGATTACAAACACAATAAAAAACCACCTCATCATCATTAACTGTGAATACAGTAGGAAGGATAAAAGAATACAGTATTATGGATGTGTATAACCGTAAAGACAACTATGCCTCCCAGGAATTCAAGAAATGCTGAAGGATAAATAGTCTTTGCACCTTTCTACAGAGCAATTCTAGGTATGTTTAATCTCAGGTTAAGTTATTCTGGGAGCAGCTGGACCGAGTCTTGAGGAAACTAGTTCAGGTAGTTCAAAGTAGGCAAAAGAAGTCCTTTTAGGGAGCATGGCCGGGAAGAAAGAAAGAAAGAAAGAGAGAGAGAGAGAGAAAGAGAGAGAAAGAGAGAGAGAGATGGTTTCTCCAGATCTGAACCCATCTAACCAAGAACCTGCACACGACCACTTCCCAAACAGCAGCTTATCGCGGCAGGCACGCGAGGGTTTGCTCTCACCCTGCCTGTACGGTCCGGCTAAGCGGTGAGGAGAATTGTGCCACTCCTTTGCGTTCCCAGGATTGCTGATCAGGGGTGGGTCTCTCTCTCTCTCTGTGGTGTGTGTTCTGCTCTTCCTTCACCCCTCTCCCCATTTCGCAAGACAATACAAGCGAGCGCTCGACTTAGCGGCTATGCACGCAAACTGTCGTAAGCCGTTACGCGGGGAGCGGCTATCTGGAGGCTCCAAAGCTTAGGGCGAAAAGAAACAAGCGCGCGTGTGCGGGACCTTCTCCGGGGCCAACCGGCCTGCTGCTCGACTGGAGTTGGGGACGAGGCGGGAGAATCAACGCGCGGCCACACACACACACACACACACACACACACGCACAGACAAGCACACAGACACGTGCCTCTAAGCTGGGGAGGGGGCTGTTCCTCCCAATCAAGCCGCCCACCTGTGTCCCGCCAAAGAGACCCTGCACTTTGCTGCCCGGGCTAAGGCGCGCGCCCTCTTGCTCTCATCCCTATAGTTTGGGGGGGGGGGAATGGAACTTACCTGGCCCACTTTCCTCCCGCGGAGGGCCTCTTCTGCCGGCCCCCCCTTTGCCTTTCCGCGGTTTCCGCCTCTTCTCCGGACCCTCCAACGGCGAGGAAGAGGAGGCGGCGGCAACGCCGGCTGCCCCCTGCTCCTGGGTGGCTACTCTCCGCGATTCGTTCATGTCCAGCGCTGGTGGCGTCTCCAAAACTCCAATGCCCCCCCACACGCGCACACACAGAACGGGCAACGGCGAGAGAGCGAGCGAGCGAGGCAACGGCCGGAGAAGAGCTGAGAGAAAAGTTTCGTCTCCTCTTTCTCCGCTGTTCCGTTTTCACCCCCCCTCCGCTCTTCGCACAGCTGCCTTCAGCGCCCGCTGCTCTCCCTCGGTCCTCCTAGCTCCATATGCTGCAGCCTCGGAGAGCGCGAGCGAACGAGAACTCGGGGCAGGGAATTTCTGCCAGGTTCTCCCCCCTCCGCCTCTCCCCCCCTTCCGCGCAGGAAAGGTGTAAGTCCGCCCCCGGCACCCTCATACACTCAGGCACACGCTTGCCGGGGGACGGGAGAAGCCTAGGCAAACCCCCCCGGGGGGGGCACGAGGGTGTGGGAATGTGGGCGGGTGGGGCGGAGCAGCCGCGAGGGAATCGCCAGTCGAGTCGGAGGGAGCCTAACAGAGGCCGCTTCTGCAAGGAGAGAGAGGACCGACCGCTCGTCCGGCCGCCCTCCGAGGGGGGGCTCCCTCCAAACTTCCCCCTGAGAATAGGTGCTTTTGCAGGATCCAATCTGAGTTGGTCACCGAGACCGGAGGTTTGGTCTTCCGAGCTTTTGGATTCGTGCTGGAGCCCATCTTCAGGGGAACTTCTGCTACATAGATTCCAATAGAGCCATTATCCAACAATAGATCCACCATCCAATACGACAATGTTGCAGGATCCCATCTGGGTCCAGGGGACCGACCCAGATTGGATCCGACAACGTTATCCTGGGTCCCAGATGGGATCCTGTAACATTATCCTATTGGATGGTGGATCCTATTGGATGATGGATAATAAGACTTTTTTGCTCAAGTCTTACATTCACTTTGCCCAAGCCAAGGATAATGGCGATGTATTCAATTAGACAGAGATGGAATGGACCTTGTAGGTCATCTAGTCCAAGTTTTGTTAGACTGGCAACAAACGAGGGAAGAAAACACGGAGGGATACCTCCCATGGAGCTTTCATCCTCCTGCACCCCTAAGAGGATATTTTTAAACAAGGAGACATTTTCAGCTCTCGGGGTTGACCCCTGGCTGATGCATTTGCTACAGTTCCTTCTGCATAGACCTCAATTTTTAAAAGGCAGTCTGGAGCACACAAATACTAAAACAAAATTAAAGTACAAGGATGAGGTTTTGGACAGAAAAGTCCTAGATGCCCATCCTGCCCTCC
The DNA here is from genome assembly GCF_051295495.1 of Thamnophis sirtalis. Lineage (NCBI taxonomy): Eukaryota > Metazoa > Chordata > Lepidosauria > Squamata > Natricidae > Thamnophis > Thamnophis sirtalis. The sequence continues at coordinate 97,065,563 of NW_028261385.1, read as the reverse complement.
CAGGTTGTGAAGTTGTCTGTTTGTTTCTTTTAAACTAAAAGCCTTTTGTCCTGTGGCACACAGATTGCCCAAGAGAAGTAACTAGGCTGAGAAATGAAAGTTGATCCTTTCTTTTAAAGTTTGGACACCAACAATGACAGCTCCCGATCCAGATTCTTATTCCCCATAACTGATAGTTAATGATCCAGGAGATCCTGCCCCCTCTCCTTGGGAACAGAAAATGAGATTTGGCAAAGTGTTGCACCTGGCACCCCTTTTTTCTATTAGGTCAGCAGTTCAGATGATTTAATTTAGGGAAATCCTCAATCAATACACAGAATTGTACTAACAAGATTAACTCTCCAGTTTACACTGAGAAGTTTAATGGGTATTCTAATGATTTAATATATGAAAGGTGGATCAAAAACTTCCTTTGTTTTGAAATTCAGCTCTTTCCCAAATGGCAATCTGGCATTTTTCTATCTCTTAAATTCTGTCTTTGTAGTGGGAGAATGCCATTTAGCAGAATAATGGCAAAGGGAAGGCACAAATGTTCAGTATTTTATAATAGAGTAGGTAGCCATTTTCCTAAATGCCCCAATGTGTGCATAACATTGTCTCTTCCATACCTGTACCTACCTATCCTTGTTTTAGACATGACATTTCCATACACTCTGCAGAGATAACCTTTTCCCACTCTTGCAGCTTAGAATGTTATTATTTACCCAGTTACTGAAAAATATATAATCCTTACTTTGAAAGAGTTCCCACTTTTCATTTGGAATACTTTGGTTCATAGCCATTCAGCTAATGCATGTACTTTATGTATGTACATTTGAGGGAAGTCTGATAACAACAGTTAATCCTTTGTTAATATAAATCTTTTTAGGATTTATAATGCCCTATACCTTTTAATGTGCAACATACAGTACCAGTGAATTTTATTGCCTTCTGCTACTACGTAAGCAATAAATTACCAATAATCTCTTGCTTTCATATTTAGTATTTCTACCAAAGGCGGAAATACCTAGAGAAGGTGAAGGTGCAAATCCTCACATTTGTGAGCATTCATAAATGTGGCTTAGGAAGGGGTGGTTTCTGCTTTGCTTAATAAACCAGACTAATTAATGTTTATTTATAATGCATCATTATTCATATAAGAAGAAAAGTCTATGGAATCCATGGGATTTTCTCAAATAATTATTTTTTTTAGCATGTCAGGTATGAAATGGCTCCACCTCTTTTAGAATTCGGACATCTGGGTTGCTTCTGGGTTTCAGAGTCCCTAGCCATAATAAAATATATATATATAAAATGATACCATACTTCCTCTAAAGCGAGCTATCATTTGAACATTTGAAAATAAATCAGCAAGTATCTCAGCTTGAAATAAGGGCAATGTGTCCATCCGTTTACTCACATACAGTATTCAGCCTGTTTACTCACAAAAATGTGCACACACATATAGAGAAAAACATGCATACATGCACACACAGAACATGTGTATTGTATATATTGCTTTCTCATTATTTCTAGTAATTTGTATATTGCAGAAATAAAAATGTATAAAATATTTTGCTGCCAACAAAAGACAAGAAGTTTAATTGCATGAAACAAGCCCATGTAGTTAGTTTATATTTTGATGTGCTCTTCAAACCCAGATAATTGGGTTAATGTAATAAACCATGATTCAGTTAACCTTGGTTTGGTATGTTTTGCAATCACAATGCCACTTTACCTGAATAATTAAAAGTGAAAGAATTCCATAGCTCTTTTTTAAAAAGTGGATTTCAAAAAAAGCCTTAATCTGAATGTATTTGTAGAGTCAAATAATTCCAAGCACATATGAAAAGACTGAGTTGTATAGAATAAATCACAATTATCTGGATCATATAGTAAGCTAAGCCATAAAACATAAATTAACTCAGCTCACAGTTATTATATCTGGGCTGCAAAAACCAGAAGCTAATAAGAGGGCAACAAAGAAATATTTACTGCCATCTAGTGTTCAACCAGATTTTTGCTGCCAAGATATGGTAGTTGCAAATATTGGGGCTTAGTAGAAAGAGGAAAAGCTTTATAGATTTATATTCTATAAAAAAGTTGTGATGGAAAGATTAAATCATCTATTTGAGGCATTTTAAATCTATCTTCAGGCACATATACTTTTACAATCCTATTTTCCATCTGAAAACTATGGATTAGCAAACTGTCCAACACAATAAGAAGTAGAGGAGAGGGTTACAGACAGGTAGATAGGAATAAGTCTGTGTTTGTCTGAGGTCCCCAAGATTGTTGTGTCTGAAAGATCCCAAGATGTATTTAATCTGTTTTGATAAAACAGAATAAAGGGAAAGTATAATTAGAAATTAATTGATGTGATAAAAAGTTCCTTACTCATTATGGTGAATTGGAAAGTGCCAGGTACACTGAATCTTTGCTACCATCTAGAAAAAAATTAGCAAGTGATATTAATTACTACTATATTGCAAAAAGCCCATGCATACTTGTCATTTAAGCTGCTCCTATCTTCTGCTCATGCTGGCTTGATTCTGAGCCAGCTTAAAAATGCTTGTGTGGTCTGAGATATTTTGGCAATGTGGACAGAGATTACGATGCCCACTGGACAATTCCCCTTCTCCCATCTTTCTATCCTAGAAAAGCAATGCCGAATTTCCTCTGGGTGGGTCTTCCTGATCATATAAAGGTAGTCCTGAATTTACAACCACAATTGAACCCAAAATTTATGTTGCTAAGCGAGACAGTTGTTATGAGTTTTGTCCCATTTTACAACCATTCTTGCGTAACATGCTTGTTCAGTGAATCTCACTTCCCCATTGACTTTGCTTGTCATAAGGTCACAAAAGATGATGAAAAGACTCCAGGGCACTGCAACCATCATAAATATGAATCAGTTGCCAAGTGCCTGAATTTTGATCAAGTGACCATGGGGATGCTGCGTGGTCATAAGTGTGTATAACAGTCATAACTCAATTTTTCAGTGCTGTTATAACTTTGAATCATCACTAACTGAATTGTTGTAAGTTGAGGACTACCTGTATACAAATGTCTATCCATTTGTGCAGACATCCCCCCCAACACAAAGTTAATGCACATATAAAAGTCACAGTATCAAAATGCATATACATGGAGATAAAACTGCATTATTATTATGACTGCATTTGATTTTTCATCCATTTTTCAATGAGACTGCTATAATGGTGAAGTCAGTATAATTGTTGGTAAAAAGTTGCTAGTTGAAAATTCAGCAGAATTCTTAAAATACTATATGTCTTTCTGAGCATCCTGTTTCTCCTTTGATTGATTGATTGCTTTTTAATGAGGGTAGTTAAACTACTATTTCCCCAGCCACCTGAGATAGAAGGGTTGGGCCCTTCAGTCACTTTGAGTGTCAGCTGGGGATTAATACAGATGTTGTTCTTCAAGGCAGCCCTTCAGAAACAGTTCTGCCAATGGGGCAACCAGGCAGGGCAGACTTAGTGTCTCTGGTAGGAGAAGTCTTTTTAAGAAAGATGGGCTAAGAGAATCTTGTTTTGATCCAGCAGAGTATTTCTTCTTTTCTTAAGCAAGAGAGCCCACTGGGGATCATTTTAAGAAGAAAGATTTTCAATGTTGTTTTCAAGGGCTGTTCGCTTTTTTAAAAAGCGAATGGAAGCTCATCTGGCAGTGCTCAATTTATGACCACAAATAAAACTAGAATCTCCATTGCTAAGCAGAACGATTGTTAATTGAGTTACATTTCCAATGTTTTTTTTGCTGCAGTTCTTAAGACAATCATGTGGCCGTTAAGTGAATCCAGCTTCCCCAGCTGACTTTGTGTGCTGGAAGCCAGTTGGGAAGGTTACAAATGGTGATCACAGGATAAATACATTCCAGTTGCTAAGTGCCCAAATTTTGATTAGTGACCGTGCAGATGCTTGCATGGTCATAAGTACAAGGACCAGTTGTAAGTCACTTCTCTCAGTGCTATTGTAATTTTGAATTGTTCCTAAATTAATTGTTACTATCTGTGTATCATGGACAGACATTTCAAGGGCAAACCAACCATCCCAAAAGCTCTTTTTTCCAACGCAGATGGTGATGGAAATAAATAAAAGTGTTCCAATTTGGGGCAATGTAGGAAAAGTCCAGGGCTAACTTTCATATGGCTTTGAAGATCTATAGTGTTGCACGACAGGACAGAAGGCATAAATAAAGTAACTGCAGCTAAAAAAAAGAGGTACCAGAGGTATAGGATGATAGAATGTCACAAAGTAGGAAATACTCAGTTTCAAATATGCGCATTAGTTCATGGCTGACATACAAAAATACTTTTAAAAGTTGCTTAAAGACCAAAAATCACATATGTATTTTAAATAAACTAGGTGATTTATGGACATGTGCAGCCTTCCTATCCAAGCAACATTGCTTTTTATGTGCTCAGCAATCCTTGAGTAACAAACCCCAAAGAAACATTTTTAGATTTCAGACAAAGCTGCAGTTAAAAAAAAAGGCATCTATAGTGTTGCACGACAGGACAGAAGGCATAAATAAAGTAACTGCAAAGTAATAAAGTTACCAGGAAATATGGCAATTTCCTGCTGTTTGGTAAGTGGATAAGGACTAATTCTTAGAAGTCTCTTAAATTATTCATACTGTATTCCAAGATTGCTTAATTATGTTTTAGAACTTCAAATTAACAATGAAATCCCTCTTCATAGTGTGGCATAGTGAAGATGATCATGGCTCAGAGTTAGTTCCTCTGATATTTGAATAATACAAAGATTTGCCAACTCTCCTGTTAATCAGGATTGCATCTCATTCTGAACCTTGTAAGCACTGATAGTATGATGGCAGTTGTTTGCAGTACACTCAGAAGGAGCAATGAATGAATTAATCAGAACCCCATATTTGCTTGCAACAAACAAAGATAACCTCCCCCAAAAAACCCTCTTTAAAGCAGGTTCAAATGATTTTGCTAAACAATTGTCACAGCTTTGACATAATATTCTTGAATATGTGGCATTGAAATAGTGTGACATACTCTTCACATACACTTCAAGATCCTTGAAGCACAGTTCAAAGAAATCTAAGATTTGCTAAGAAAACATCAAGCTTCTTATATGAGATGCAGTATCTCTCAATTTCCTTAAGAGGTCAGTGCTCAGCAAGCAGCAGACGTTATTTTCACCATCCTGCCTTTCTTTATATTGCATAAACCTAATTTTAAAGTAGATCTGGTGTGAGGATTTTCATAGTTAAAATCTGCCACAAGCTCAGTATATGTACAAATGTTAAAGATAAATATTTGTTTTAGAAACAATGAGAAATACTAGGGTGTTGCTATTATTAAAAGGAGCAAAATGGTCATTGTGAGGACATTCACCACATGTCCTGGAGAAGAATATTACTTCTTCGCCAAGGGTCCCTGTTCATGAGCCTCAGACTGTCCATGCTTCGGTGGGTTTGCAGTAGGTCTGAAATGTTGGTCAGGTCTTTTCTTTCTACAAGCCAGAGGTGGTATTCAGCCAGTTCTGACAGATTGTGGAGAATCAGTAGCAGAAATTTTAAGTAGTTCAGGGAACCGGAAAATAGGTTGGCCCCGTCCCACCTTCATTGCCTCCCAGTTCCCAGACTCTTCTTTTGTTGCCCTGAACAGGAGAACAGAGCTGGAAAGTAGGTGAGTGGGGTGGGGAGGAAATGGGGATTTTGCAGTATCCTTCCCCTGCCATGCTCACAAAGCCATGCCCACAAAACCACACCACACCCACAAAGACATGCCCACAGAACCGGTAGTAATTTTTTTTAATCCCACCACTGCTACAAGCCCCTGGAGTGAAGCGAATTAAACCTGTTTGCTGTCTCTTCTATCTTCTAATCGAGAGGCAACCTATTCAGATTCACCCGCTGTCTTGATTCTTTATAATGAGTCAATGATATGAAATGACTTTTGTAACAGGTATGCAGATAATACCTCTTCATCACCAATTAATTCTGATAAAAGGCAGGCCTACTTGTAGATAGATAGGCAGATCTTATGAAATAGGCTGTGTTTATTCAATGCACTTTAATAGCTTATTTTTACTGTAGCCATTCTGCGTGCAACCATTTGGTCTGTTGGAATCTCTTAAGGCAATAAAAACCCCACTGAATTAAATAGGACTTAGTTCCAATTAAACATATTTAGCATTGCACAGCCCAGGTAAGCAGGTCTGTGCCTGTCTGATACTTTCACAGAGGACTTCCTGAGATAGTAAGTACAGTAAATATTTCTGGTACTATACAGACTGTTCATATGCAAACTCCTTGGTGCACTTGTTATATATTTCATTATTGCAGAAATATGCACCTCGGAAATGGAAAATAATGATAGCGATTTACATTTTTTTTCATTTATACTCTATTATACCTTAAAGATGACAAATCTTGATTGATTATTATTTTTTATCATGTAGTTATATAATCTCATGAGTTGTGTTAGTAAGCAAGGGACAAAAAAGGCACTGAGGGGCTACTGAAAGGAATTAGAAGGCTTGGTTGGAAAAATGGTGCACAAAGTTTTTAACTAACAGCAAGTGGAAATGCTTATGTAGGCTGATTGCAATTCACATCTTAAAAGATTTTTAGAACAGTTTTATCCTATAATTTGTAACAATCTAAATGAATAGAACATCTCAGTGATTATTTTTCAAGCTGCTTTTTAACTTTCAAAAACCATTATTAGATCTCTTTTAAAGCCTGCATTTTGGGGAAGAAATCGTTTACCCGGATTCATTTTGGCAAACTACATGACTTTGCAACTTTAATAAGATTTGTATGCCGCCCACTCCCTAGGGACTCTGGGCGGCTCACAACAAAAGTAAAACAAAAAAATATTAAAAATACAATTATTTAAAATAAGACATCATCCATTCAATCAAGTGGGGCTGGACAGCCCCATGCCTGCTGGAACAGCCAGGTCTTGGTCGCTTTATGGAAGGCCGGGAGAGTGGTAAGGGTCCGGATCTCTGCGGGTAGCTCATTCCATAAGGCCAGCGCAGCTACAGAGAAGGCCCTCCCTCGGGGAGCCACCAGCCGGCATTGTCCGGTCGACAGCACCTGGAGGAGGCCCAACCTGTGCGATCTTATTGGTCGTTGGGAGGTAAACGGCAGGAGGCGGTCTCTCAGGTAGCCAGGTCCAGTACCATGTAGGGCTTTAAAAGTAATGACTAGCACCTTGAAGCGGGTCCGGAGACCAATGGGAAGCCAGTGCAGCTCACGGAGGATAGGTGTAACATGGGTGTATCTAGGTACACCCATTATCGCTCGCGCGGCTGCATTCTGGACCAACTGCAGTCTTCGAACACTCTTCAGGGGCAGCCCCATGTAGAGTGCATTACAATAATCTAGTCTTGAGGTGACGAGGGTGTGAAGACTATTCGAAGTGCCTCCCGGTCCAGATAGGGCTGCAACTGGTGCACCAGGCGAACCTGGGCAAAGGCTCCCCTGGTCACAGTCGGCAAATGGTTTTCTAACATCAGCTGTGGATCCAGGAGGACACCCAAATTGCGGGCCCTCTCCGAGGGGTGTATAACTTCACCCCCCAGGCTAAGAGGTGGAATGTCTGGACCATCTTTGGGAGGCAACATCAATAGCCACTCGGTCTTGTCTGGATTAAGTGCAAGCATTGTTCGCTCCCATCCAGACCCTGACAGCCTCCAGGCACTGGCACATCACTTCAACTGCTTCGCTGAGTTGACACGGGGCGGACAGATACAATTGAGTATCGCCCGCATATTGATGATATTTAATCCCATGCCGGCATATGATCTCACCCAGCGGCTTCATGCAGATGTTAAATAGGAGGGGAGACAGGACCGAACCCTGCGGCACCCCATATTTGAGGGGCCTAGGGGTCGATCTCTGTCCCTCAACCAACACCGACTGTGACCTGTCTGAGAGATAGGAGGAGAACCACTTTAAGACGGTGCCTCCCACTCCCACCTCGCGTAACCGTCGCAGAAGGATACCATGGTCGATGGTATCGAAGGCCGCTGAGAGGTCAAAAAGCACTAGGATAGAGGAATGTCCTCTATCCCTGGCCCGCCAGAGATCATCGATCAGCGCGACCAAAGCAGTTTTGGTGCCATAACCAGGCCTGAAACCCGACTGAAAGGGAACCAGATAATTTGTTTCATCCAAGGTCCGTCAGAGTTGAAAGGCCACCACCTTCTCGACAACCTTCTCCACGAAGGGGAGGTTGGAGACTGGATGATAGTTGTTGAAAATGGCTGGATCCAGAGAAGGTTTCTTAAGGAGGGGTCTCACTACCACATCCTTTAGAGGATGCGGGAAGGATCCCTCCAGAATAGAGGTTTTAACAATCCCCTGGAGCCAGCCACGTGTCACCTCCCTGCTGGTCGAGACCAGCCAGGAGGGACACGGGTCCAGTAAACAGGTGGAGGCACTCACCGCTCCCATGGCCTTGTCCATTTCCTCAGGAGCGACAAGTTGAAACTCGCTCCATAAAGTCTGATCAGGACCTTCCCCCGCACCTTGGCTGGTACCGTCCAAGTGGAGTCCAGATCCGTCCGGATCTGAGCGATTTTATCTGACAGAAACTGAACAAATTCCTCAGCTCTACCCTGTAAGGGTTCGTCCGCATCCCTCCCTTTCAAGAGGGAGCGGGCTATCCTAAACAGGACGGCTGGGTGAGATTCTGCGGATGCAATAAGAGCGGAAAAATGCTCACATTTTGCCGCCCGTATCGCCACTAGATAAGTCCTAATAAAGGCTCTTAATTGTGTTCGGTTGGATTCGGAGTTACTAGCCCTCCAGCATTGCTCTAGGCGTCTTTTTTGGCGCTTCATCTCCTGGAGTTCCTCGGTGAACCAAGGAGCCCTCCTGGATCCACTGCCGTGAAGAGGCCGTAAAGGCGCAATCCGGTTTAGAGCCTCCGCCGCTGCTATAAAATACTTACGCATGCGCTGGAAGATGGCTGCCGAGTTTTCTCGCTCCGGCTCGGGCTGCTGAGAAATTGCGTGGGAGAAGGTGGAATCCTGGTCCAGGAACCCAGCTTCGTGCTTGAAGGAAGTAAGAACTCCTTAGAATACCCGTGCCAGCAGTGGACTGAGGAGACTTGCCTCCCCAGAGCTGCTAGGCTCGGAAGACCCGGACGATAGGGGAAAAAGCACTGGGCTGGGGCGGAGACTGCCGGCGCAGCTTGCTAGCGCAACTCGGAGCGATTCGGAGACGTTGCTGCCGGGATTCTCGGAACTTTGGAACTTGGAGGGGCTTGGAGCTTGGAAGACCTAAGATATTCCAGAGTGGCCTTCGACGGTGTCGGACGTCCCCTTTCCCCCTCCCTTACACGGACGGTGGCTTGGCCGTGGGCGCTGTTGGATGCCTCCCCCCGCTCACAAGGGCGGTGGTTTTTGGAGTTTTGCCGGCGTTGTCGGGCGCCCCCCCCACACACACAGACCACAGCCTCCCAGCGTGTCCCAAGCTGGGGGTGACGGTGGCAGCCGCTTTAGATAACTTGCGGCTCGAATTGGTGTGGGTGAGTGGCACCAAGTGATCGGTGCAAACGCTGAAGACAACAAGGGCGTGTTCCATACTGGTGGGTGGCGCTAGCGGACGGCGAGCATTTGTTTTGAACTGTGAGAGATTAAGATTAAAGACCTGGGCCTGTGTTAACCAGCACCTCATTAAAGAGGGAGTGGCTGATCCTTTACATCTATACGGCTGAGACTGGTGCCTGATTTCTGGCCACCTTAGTTCTCTAGCTCTCCCCCCTCCTTTCTCTGGTGCACCCCCTTCTCTGCTCGCTGCTGCGGGTGACATATGGACGATGGCGGCATCCCTTATGATTTTTTGGGTCGTGCAACATCTCCTGACTGCGCCCACCCGGTTGACCGACTTACTGAACCTTTGGGGACTGTTCCGGACTACCATCACCACCTTACCGTCAGATGGAAAAATCTATAAGAGGGGACTTAATGTTTTTAACATACTTCCCCTCTCCTTACGACCCACCTTGGTCTCCCTGGACTTTAGACTTTGGACCTTTAGACTCTGGACCTCCATTATTATATCTTCCAAGAACGTGATATACTATCTACATACCCCGTATCCCACGGTTGGTGCACAGCTACCTGAACCGCATTTTTAATAAGCTGCGTAATCTTTCTTTTTTTTCCTCTCTTTTTCTTTCTCTCTTTTTTTCTATCTTAGTATGGGAAATGTATGGGACATGTATGTAGTTGAGTGAATGTGCCCACTTTTTACTGCTATTATTGTTGTATTTTTTGTATTTTTAATTACTACGTGGGGACTGCTTGAGTGAACGGATGAGTGTGTCTTATTCGGAGGACCTGCCGGGGAATGCGGGGGTCACTGGGGTGGTCGGGGGTATTACGGACACGGGAGTGGGCCGGAGCATCACGGTCGTAACGGGGAGGGGCAGATATGGCGGGGACTTTAGGGCTGGCCATTACCGGGAAAGGAGGGCTCGCTACGTCACAGAGATCCCTCCTTCCGGCCCTATGAGTCCCACTCTGAGGCCAGATGGCGCGAGTAATCAGGACCCTGGTCTCAGGCTGTTGTCGCTAAATGCCAGGTCTGTAGTTCACAAGGCTCCCCTCGTCCGGGACTTAATTTTAGACGAGAGGGCAGACCTGGCATGTATTACTGAAACCTGGCTGGGCCTGGAGGGAGGAGTCCCCCTCGTAGAGATGTGCCCAGAAGGATTTCAGGTGCTCCATCAGCCGAGAGCTCAGAGAAGGGGTGGGGGTGTGGCTATTGTTATCCGAGAGTCTCTAGCACCTCGTAGGATCCCTGCTCCGGAGCTTGTCGGGTGTGAGTCCCTACTGGTGAAGACCTCAAGGGTCAAGTGGGCCTGCTGTTAACGTACCTGCCTCCCAACAGCGTTGCAGCAGCCCTCCCCTCGCTCCTCGAGTCAGTAGCTGAGCTAGCAATTGAGTTCCCCAGGCTTATGGTCCTGGGGGATTTCAATTTGCCTTCGCTCGGTGAACACTCTGATGGGGCGCAGGAGTTCATGGCTTCCATGACAGCCATGGGCTTGACCCAAGTAATTCGGGGCCCAACCCACTCAGCGGGTCACATACTCGACCTCGTATTCCTCTCGGAGCAGTGGACTTGTGATCTTGGTCTGAGGGGTAATGAGATCATACCCCTGTCGTGGTCAGACCACTGCCTACTGAGGCTTGACTTCCGGAGACCAAACCCCCACTGTAGGGAGGAGGAACCGACCAGGTGGTTCCTCCCCAGGCGACTTATGGACCCCTTGAGGTTCCAGACGGAGCTTGGGATTATTCCTGATACCCTCGCCCACAGTCCGGTGGAGACTCTGGTTGCTGCCTGGAACTCAACATTATGTTTAAGTTGGAAAACAATGGCTTCTATTTTCTCTTCAAAACAGAAAAGCAAAAAAAGGAGAGGAAATAATGATAATACTGTTAAGCTTATACTTGGCTTAGCCATTATTTGGTGTCACATCAGAATCAAACTCTATGGGACTTGTTTCATAATTAGAGGAACTATTGATCTTTGATTTAACGGAAGAAGAAAGTGATTTTCATGAATTATGTTTCCTCGTATATTTTCCAGATCCAATGCTATTTTCCATATAATTCTAGAGTATTTCTCAAGTTTTCAGAGATAAAGAGGACTGGAAGGGGAAAACTTACACAACTGAGAATGTCCCATTAACAGTTCATTCACACCTAAGCCGATAGATAGATAGATACTTTTTTTTACTTTTACTTTACTTTACTTTACTGTATTGATAGATAGATAGATAGATAGATAGATAGATAGATAGATAGATAGATAGATAGATAGATAGATAGATACCCTGTTTCTCTGAAAATAAGACCTCCCCGAATAATAAGCCCAATTGGGCTTTTGAACGCATGCGCTAAAATAAGCCCTTCACTGAAAATAAGCCATTCCCAAAAAATATTGCAACACAGCAGCAGCCATGATGTGACCATGCTCACTGCCTCCTGCACCTCAAAAATAATAAGACTTCCCTGAAAATAAGGCCAAGTGCTTATTTTGGGGGTCAAAAAAATAAGACCCTGTCTTATTTTCAGGGAAACAAGGTAGATAGATAGATAGATAGATAGATAGATAGATAGATAGATAAATAGATAGATCAGACAGGGAGGGAGGGAGGGAGGGAGGGATAAATAGACAGACAGACAAACAGACAGATATAGATATAAAGATAAATCCCTCAAAGAAGATATTTCTGCATTTGAACAGCATTTTATCAGCAGTTATATATTTGCAAGCTTAATAAAAACCTCTTTTCTACCTCCTCAGCTGAATCAGATTAACCATAACTTTTATTATACTGAATTTATAAACTTCCAGCATATGATGACCGAAAGTACCCAAACAGTGGGGAGGGAACATGAGGGTCACGAGAGATCGAATATTTAAACAAGTGATTTGGCAGCACTACTACTTCTAATAGTGGATGACGTTGTATTAGCGTATTTTTCCCAGTAAAGGCAAATTTCTGGGTTGTTTGTATAAATGGTTTTATATACAAAGAGTATGTGTAAGATTTAACATCATCTGATTTATCACCAATTTGATGAACTTTATTAGAAAAATGACACAATCTGGACAGAAATAGTATAATATTTATTATTTCCAAGCTCTCAAGAGCTTAAAATAAGCAACTGCAAGTTATATTAACAAGCAGAAATAGAGTATCTTCTATCAAGGAGCTTTGTATGCACATCTGCTCATTAAATAGTATTATTTGGAATAATTTCTGTTCTTTAAAGAGATAGCTTTACTTAACTACATGGGTGTACAATCTGCAGTCCATGCAAGTTTTAGGGGCAGTTCCGCTAAGCATTGTTGCTGATTTGTAACAGGAGGAGAAAAATCCATGTGTTTTTTGATAAATCCATCTCACACAATTAAATGATATAGCATGAAATCAACTTTGAACTTTGCCCTAGTCTCTTTTGCTTCTTAGTCATGTCCAATCCCAGTTTTGGAATATGAAGTATGGCATGTCCTTCAAAGGTTCCAGTTGTTGTTTCTCATTTAACATAGTGTGGAAGATCTTCTCCCCTCCCCTCTTTCATTTTACTTGTATTATATGCTGATATGAGCCTACCAAAGTTACAAACTGGAGACATCTTAGAATTAAAGTAAGAGGTTGGAAGTTGAATTCCTGGAATTTCCTGAGTTGCTCTCTCTTCCCTGCTCTATTCTGTTCCCTTATCTTCTCCAATAAAGCAAATAATCAAAAGAGAGAGGGAAGAAACATCAAACTCTTCAATCTCTATATTTTGAATTGGACCCAGAGTAGCAATTTTTCAAGAAGAATACACTCAAGGAATAGGGCACTAACAACATCTTGTCCAAGAAAACTCTAAATGCTGAAACTGAAACAGATATATTTTTTTCCTCCAAGAAAACGTAGCTGAGTTCACAAAACTTGAGAAATTGTCTTTTGTAAGCATACTAATCCAGTCAACAATTGGGTAATATCCAAGACTCAATCAGTCAGTCCATAAAGCAACCACAAGGAACTTTAAAATTGTTTTGCAATATTAGGTGGCCTATGGGATATGCCTTCCAAATACTGTCTGACTGCAGTAGCTCTAGCCATACTCACTGTTTTCTAGCCAATAAGAGGGGACCATTGTTGTGATGAACTTTTACAACTTTTTTTTCTGACATAAGGGCTCATTGGAAGTCAGATTGGATTGGCAATAATATCACATTGGATCCTGTTTTCATTAGGTATTAATGGACAGGAGGACTGTCCATTAAGCAGACAAGGGCTAGCATAACAACAACTTTGTTCTAGTTACAACACTAGATCTGGCCTCAGTGAAACTAATTACCATTTTACAATAATACAATACAATAGCAGAGTTGGAAGGGACCTTGGGGGTCTTCTAGTCCAATCCCTGCCTAGGCAGGAAACCTTACACCATTTCAGACAAATGGTTATTCAATATCTTCTTAAAGACTTCCAGTGTTGGGGCATTCACAACTTCTGAAGGCAAGCTGTTCCACTGATTAATTGTTCTAACTGTCAGTAATTTTCTCCTCAGTTCTAAGTTGCTTCTCTCCTTGATTAGTTTCCACCCATTGCTTCTTGTTCTACCCTCAGGTGCCCTGGTGCCAACCCCTGAGATATTGGAACACTGCTATCATGTCTCTCCTAGTCCTTCTTTTCATTAAACTAGACCCAGTTCCTGCAACCACTCTTCATATGTTTTAGACTGAGTCCCCTCATCATCTTTGTTGCTCTTCTCTGAACTCTTTCTAGAGTTTCCACATCTTTTCTACATCATGGCGACCAAAACTGAATGTAGTATTCCAAGTGTGGCCTTACCAAGGCATTATAAAGTGGTATTAACACTTCATGTGATCTTGATTCTATCCCTCTGTTTACGTAGCCTAGAACTGTGTTGGCTTTTTTGGCAGCTGCTGCACACTGCTGGCTCATATTTAAATGGTTGTCCACTAGGACTCCAAGATCCCTCTCACAGTTACTACTATTGAGAAGGTACCATCTATACTGTACCTGTGCATTTCATTTTTCTTGCGTAAATGTAGAATTTTACTTTTTTCACCATTGAATTTCATTTTATTAGATTATATGCAGCATAGTGTTAATTCAGCCTGTGTTATGCAAATTTAATTCTATTTTTTCACAGTAGCAATTTTGTTTAAAGAGTGATTTCCACTGGTTCTTTAAAATATTCTCTTCTGCAGTGTAATTGAGTCATTGCAGACTTTTCACTCAATATTTCAAATATGCAAGAATATGAAAGTTGTCTTGAGCTTTTTTCTTCATGATGGAAAATAAGCTGTGTGAGGATATCATATTATTATATGGCATGAAATGGAGATTAAAGTGAAAGTTTACCCAGGAAACCACTCATGTGTTAAATTAAAGCCATAAAAGTGTAGTTATAACATTCATTGAAGTGTGGATAGAAATTCTGTGAATATATATGTGAATGTGTCCACATTCACCCCCCTTTTCTCTCTCACACACAAATGCACCTTACAGTGCCACATACATTATATAGATATACAGAACTTCAGCCTCAGTCTGGCAAATGAAGTTGACCGAAAAGGTAGTCCTCAACTTGCAACAATGTATTTAATGACTGTTCAAAGTTGTAGTGGCACTGAAAAATGAGACTTATGACCACTTTTCACACTTATGACTTTAGCAGCATCCACATGGTCATGTGAGTTAATTTGGATGCTTGACCACTGGTTCATATTTATGACAGTTGCAGTGTCCAGTGCCCATCTTTTGTGACCTTCTGACAACTAAATCCATGAGGAAGCATGGATTTAACAACTGCAGTGATTCTCTTAACAAATGTGGCAAGGAAAG
The DNA here is from genome assembly GCF_051295495.1 of Thamnophis sirtalis. Classification (NCBI taxonomy): domain Eukaryota; kingdom Metazoa; phylum Chordata; class Lepidosauria; order Squamata; family Natricidae; genus Thamnophis; species Thamnophis sirtalis. The sequence continues at coordinate 97,050,190 of NW_028261385.1, read as the reverse complement.
TTGTAAAATGGGACAAAACCTACTTAACAAATGTCTCACTTAGCAAGATAAATTCTGGGCTCAATTGTGGTCGTACATCCAGGACTACTTGTACTTAACATTCTAATGCAGAAAAGAAATCCATGTTCATGTGAAATAATTGATTAGCAACTAATTTGTGTCAGGATAGGAGCATATTTTGACTTAACCAAAGACTAACAGATCAAAGCAAGAAAGCAAGAACTGATTATTCCACTATGTTTTCAGCATGCGAGCCCAACCTCTATTCCCAGAGTGTTTTTCATTCCATGGAAATGGCTTTGAACTTTTTTATTAGTTTCTTGGAGAAGTAGCTGAGGTGAGAAATAAAACAAGGGTCTGTTGTCAAGCTTCGGTCCCAACATGGAGAAAGTTCAAATGTTAGAGCATTTGTGGTTTGATGCCTACGGGACTTACTTTCAGTTCCTTAAAATCTCATTATAGAATTATTGTTTATCTTGAATTGCAGAATGCTTTGATTAAAGACATATGACATGAGTTAGTTCTCTTAAGTGTAGCCTTATATAAACTTTAGGTATAGATGACTGATTCTGTCAGGGTTTCAAATGAACAAAGAACTGTGAATAAACAAGAAACTTCAGTATCAGCTTGCTCAGAGAACATGTTGGAAGCCACTTGGGATGCTCCAGTTAAATTGGACTGAATCTTCATGTTGCTAATTGCTGCTTTAGGAGCTTCGTGGCTAAGAGGTTATGATAAGAATTGAGATATCTCCCATTCAAATATTGCTTCTGTCACAAACTCCTTTTTCTCCCTCCTCTTTCTTCCCCCGCTTTCTTCCCATATTTCTCCTGGATTTAAACAATAGCAAAACAGCTGATATAATTTAAAAAGGAAATAAAAAATGAAAAATGAAAAAATGAAAAGCAAAAAAAAAAAACTTTTATAAAACTGTTTTGTGCAGGGTCTATATATTCAAACTACTCAGCTCCAAATGGATCAAAGAGTGGATATCAGAGAAACTGATCTACTGAAATGCCTCTCATATCTCAGAAGTGAAAGATCTCTAAAGTGGAGGTGTCATAATTGAGAAGTTTCTTGAGTCTTCAACATACCCACAAAAAAATATAATCCCTAATTGTACCTCATAGAAACAACATCGGGATAGAGTAGAGTAGAGTAGAGCAGAGTAGAGTAGAGTAGAATTAGAATTAGAATTAGAATTCTTCATTGCCCAAATATGATTGAACACACAAAGAAGTCTCCAATGCATAAGCTCACAGATCATATATAAACAGCAACTAATAGATCACAGGTAATAAATCATAGTTACAATCATTAATCATAAGTTACAAACAACAATTGATAAATCATAAGAAATCAATAGGAGAAGATAGCAGGAAAGATGAGATGACAAATGATTAGAAATGAGATAGTGCTGTGAGAATTAAATGTTCAGTAGAGTGATGATATGGGTGGGGATCTATATCTATCTATCTATCTATCTATCTATCTATCTATCTATCATCTATCTATCTATCTATCTATCTATCATCTATCTATCTATCTATCTATCTATCTATCTATCTATCTATCTATCTATCTATCTATCTATCTATCTATCTATCATCTAAAATGTATTTACTTGATTAAGGCTATAATTAGACTTTTTTTCTTCCAGGTTCTGCCAACCCATCTGGACTTTTGCTGTGATCAGGATTGAAAAGTTTATTATTTATTTATTTATTTATTTACTTACTTACTTACTTATTTACTTACGTACGTACGTACGTACTTATTTATTTATTTATTTATTGGAGATGGTATGAAGAGATATCTGTTTGTAACCTTACCAGGAGTGAAGAATTGTTACATTTGCCTAGACTTGTTACAATAAAGGTTGGAAGTTATTTATATATTTCTTCTCTTCCTTTCCTTTTCCTTTTCTTTGTACTTTTTATTCTTTCTTATTACACTGTTGATTCTTCTTTTTCAGTTTAGTTTGTATTAGTTCTCACTATTGTACTCAAAATCCTCAATAAAATTATATATAGAAAAAAGTAGCCGTCCTCCTTCCAGCCTTATTTTCCTATGGCAAAGCCAGGACATCACTTTACCATCAATCACTAACACTGCATCAGATCTTATTATATCTCTCCATATTTTCTGGTCAGATACAGTGGTGGCTTCCGGATCCAGTCACAACTGGTAAGCTGCACACAGGGACGGGTGTCCTAGTTGGGCATGCAAGCTGCACACGCATGCGCACACCACTGCCCTGCAACATCCAGCTGCTTGACAGAGGTTGCGCAGGTGCTGCATACTGTGCGCACGTGCGTAATTGGCCCGGTTGCTTTAAAAACAGGTAAGCAACATGGGCCGGCAGATGGGCCAAACAAGCCACCGTACCGGTATAGTGGCTGCTGCTCCCGGCTATTACTGATACGGCCATACTGGGCCATACCGCCTGGAGCCCACCACTGGTCAGATAGGCATGAAATTTGGCCCACCTACCAGTTTTATTTTTTAAGCTTATGGATGGGGGTTATATTAAGACCACAACACATTACTGGGAAATAGAGATGATTATGGAATTGGATGATTAGTATGCTAGTTTCTGTTCAATTACTTTAAATTGTGAGAATCAGTCTCAATTGGCAAAAGAAAGCTCAAGATCACATTGGTTGGAAACATGGAGATGAGGCCTTCATCCTGCAGGGGATAGACAATGGCTAGAATGATGATGAAGAAGAAATGTATCCATTGCAGGAGTTTGATGTACTGTTTCATAGAGGGATTTATTTTTTGAAGGAAGAACTTATTTTGTGCCAGTTTAGGGTTAGGAGAAGAATGAGATTTAATTTGGGCTGGACAATTAGGGGATATGATACCAGTAAGATAGTTTGGAAATAAAGGATATCTCTTTTTTCAACAACCTTGTTTCTTGGAGTTGTTCATCCCTAAATTCTCTTGAATTTAGAGGTTACTGTTCAAGTATTCCATTAGTTATTCCCACTCTCATATGATTGCTCTTGTTAACATATTCTTTTTCAATGTTTAAACTCATCAACATCTGGATCTATAAAAGGAAAACAGACAACACTTGGGCTAAAAGCAACGAGAAAAACATGACCCAAAAGGAAGTGTATCCTGTCTGCGTAGGCAAGAGGAAATGTGTTAAAGGCATGTCTCAATCTTGCTATGTGGCAAGCTTGGGCAATTTTGATGGAAAGCAGTTTTGATCAAGTTTCTCTAGAAAAGGGATGTCCAACCTTAGCAATTTTAAGACCTGTGGACTTCAACTCCCAGAATTCCCCAGCGGCTAGAGGTTGGTTTGTGCAGAGCACACACTGGCAGGATTCACATATTATACTGTGTTTTTTTATTTTTATTTTGCCTTAACCAAAGTTTGTGGAATAAGCCAGAATATTTTATAAAACAAATAACAAAATTATTTTCTCTCTATTCTTCAGATTGAAGATGAAGAAATTCCATGCTCAAATGCCTTTCTCATGAAATAAGGCACTTGTGCAAGTATAGTTTTGGAGAAAGATATTCTTGATTAGCTCTTCAGTGGTTTTCTATTTGCATAGAATGTTATGCAAATACTCACCTTCTCACCCTGCAAACTGAATGGTAATGTTCAGGAAAGATTGTATCACAGGATTCCCTTCCAATATTTACATCACTTTTAGGTAGCAGCAATGATTAATAAGTCTGTGAATGTTGTACAACTGCCAACTGAACATATTTAATCACAATATTAATAATGGCATTTTTATTATATTATGGAATTTGATTCCTAAGCTCTGCAAAAAAGAACAAGAATTCCATACTTTCCCCCTTCCATTCCTGTTGTGTCTTGAACATAAAATGCATATTGCATCATCATCCTGTGAAATTTTATCTTCATTGCATGTAGTGATTAATAAGGGAAGTGTAATGTTATGGTATTATATCATTCAATACATTCATCGGACAATGTAGGATTGGGAGGATAAAAGAGGCATGAGATTCTTATGTTTGATTACAACCATATATCAGTCTAAAATTTAAGCCTGGCACAAAGGACATTAGTATTCCGAAAATTGCATATTCGATAATTTAAAAAAATATTTCAAGGGTATGTATTTTGTAAGCTGCACAGAGTTACCATGAGTTGGTGGTTATATATTGTATATTTTCTAAATAGAAACACACACACACACACACACACACACACACACACACAGAGACACTCCTTTCATTTATATCCTGCTTTAAAATGCTCCATATGACCTGACATATAAGTATATCCGTAATAATGCTGTATAACATCATGTTATTTGTTTTAAAAAAAACACTGCTAAAAAAATCACTATCATTTTTGAAAGGTGTACCCAATGGTTAGGGGCATGTACAGGCATTTAACAACATCAAAAAGGAAGAAATTTGAGAGAAGAATTGATAATCATGAATCAAATGGATTACTCATCGCTGAATGATGGATTAAAAAAATCAAGATTCTTTTACACAAAAGGAAGGAACATAAAGTGGGTTGATTCAATCAGTGTTAAAATGCAACATATTTTGGGGGGTGGCTCTTTTTGGACTTGCTAATATCTGGACTAGAAATATATGTGTTGGGTTTATTTATAGTTAACTGAGGGACTTGTATAGGCAGTCTCTGAGAATTGGACCTGATTGAATGAAAAAAACAAACCTTGGTGTTTAAGCCTTTTCCCCTACAGCAGGGGTGTCAAACTCAATTTCATTGAGGGCTGCATCAGGGTTGTGTTTGATCTTGGAGGGCTGGGGTGGGCATAGCCAGGGTGGGTATCACCAGCCTAACATCACTAGTGTCAGGGGCGCCTGTGCTGGCCTGAGCGCTCTGCCAGCAAAAAAAGGGCTCCTGAACTCCGTTTTTGGCTCATTGGCCTCCTGGCAACCCTCTGCCAGAGAAAATGGAGCTTGGGGAGGGGGGGGATCACACATGGCCCTCCTGAGTTCCATTTTTGCTGGCAGAGGCACCATGGGCCAGTTCTTCACTGTTTCCACGGTGGCTCCACGGGGCAGCCTTGAGTTTGACACCCCTGCCCTGTGGCCTAGAGGTGGAGCTCTCACTTCACAACCAGGAGGTTATGATTTTGATCCTAGGTAGAGGCAGATGTAGGGTCTCCTGTTTGGGCAGGGCGGTGGACTAGATGACCTGTAAGAACCCTTCCAATTTTGTTAATCTGTAACCTTAATCTGACAGTATCTAAATTATCTTAGTATCTAATTGTCTTTGCATTTAGCAACCTTTGTGAGCTTTTTCTTTTTAAAGGTGATATTGTCCTTCTTTGTCATGTTACATTTCAGCCTTTTATTTATAATAAAATACTGAAACCACTTGGATCTAAATATAGATTTGCTTGCAATTGTGGGTTGTGATACAGAATGATGAGTTTCACATTTGTTAATCAACATTATTATTTTAAGGCTCTGTTTGGAGTTTTTGCTGACACCACTCTTGGATTGGAAAAGAGTTTGCTTATTGGATTTTCCTATAATTAAGAGCTGAGTTTTTGGAAGAAGAATTTTTTAATAGTTAATTGAGAAGAGATAAAAATATATAGTGAAATTGTTTATATTGGTGATGAGGAAGGAAATCATTTTTATAAGGATAATTTTTTCTTTGCATTTTTTCTAGCACTTTTTATTCACTCGTTTTTTTCTTTCCTTTTTAACTTGTATTATTGTTTACTATTAAAATTAAAACTTGTAACAAAATTATTAAACAACAACATTAAATTGGCAGGCAGTTTGAGCTTCTGCGTTTTATGTCTGTGTAATTTAGGCCAGTGTATTAGAAAGGGGTTGGGTTGATAACCTAGTTGAGCCTGCCATTTTGATGTATTTGAGCTCCCTCACTCATTTTGGATGATAACTGGTGCCTTTTGCAGCAGCTTTCTGTTGTTTGTTTTAACTTTTTATGTTGGCTATTATTCAGATTAGAATTTAGTTGTCTCAAAGGAGATGAATGAAAACAATGTCACATCTGAGATGCATATATCTCATTTAGATGCAAGGACAAATGCTCAGGCTTTTGACAGAAAACAAATAGGCATTATTATAGATTACATAAGGACCATATGAATATTTGGTTGGCTAAAGTTAAGAAGCAAAAATTTAAATTTTACTACAAAGTTAGTTGTTTAATATTCAAGCAATGTTCTTGCCCTTTGTTATGCCATGATTTGTGTAACTACAAATTTATTTATTTATTACATAAGTGACAATTGCTTGGGTTTACACAACACATTAAAGCATACACTTTAGTGGTTTAAGAAAGCAGAAGAACTAGGTCAGGATAGCATAGAAACATCATCACAATTTAGGTAAATACTATATATGCACCTAGTTTCAGACAGGGTTCATTTCTAATACATTGATATTTTATTTAATTGTCAGAGAAATTATTTTAGAATTGTAAACTATTTATTCACCGGGATTTTAACCAGCTATGAGATTGGTTAATAGTATTTAAATATACATATTTGGGATTTGAAAGCACATGATAATTTGAGAAAAAGAACAGGAAATTCAAAACATTTCTTCTATAACTGTAACTTGCCAGAAACAAAAACAAAACAAAACAAAAACAGCAGATAAATACAGGTAGTCCTTGACTTATGACCACAATTGAGCCCAAAATTTCTATTGCTAAGTGAGACATTTGTTAAGTGAATTTTGCCCCCCTTTATGACATATCTTGCCACATTTGTTAAATGATTCATGGCAGTTCTTAAATTAGTAACATGGCCGTTAAGTGAATCTGGCTTCCCCATTGGTTTTGCTGGTCAGAAAGTTGCAAAAGGGGATCACATGACCCTGGGACACTGCAACTCTCATACATGTGAGTCAGTTGCCAAGCATCTGAATTTTGATCACATAGCCATGGGGATGCTATAATGGTTGTAAGTGTAAAAAACGGTCCTAACTCACTTTTTTCAGTGCCGTTGTAACATTGAATGGTCACTAAGTGAACTGTTGTAAGATGAGGACTACCTGTATATTGGTCACCTGACACTCCCAAAACATCAAATCAATCAAATCAAGTTTTATTTAAACCACCCAGGTTTTCAAGTTAATTCTAAATTAATGGTTGTGGGGCAAAAAAGGTGAAACGTTTAGTATACATGTATTTGAAGAGGTTCCAATTATTGTTTTTTAAAGTGGAAAAACATTGATTTAGAGGTTTAGTGCCCAATATATTCCAACTAACCTAATATCACTTTTTGAAAGTTATCAATTGCCATTGCCCTAGTCAAGGCTTTTCGTTCCATTGACTCAGTTCTTCCATTCCCAGTCTTGACACAAGTGTTAATGGGTCCACCCCTCAGAAGAAGTCATATAAACAGCAGAAAGAGGCCCAAGCTGCACCTATTTCCAAGGCTTTGAGTTTAACAAGTCCTATTCAGCATAATCTGAAGAGATTTTTTTTAGCAGCCGGACTGTACATAGCCACAGGATCAAGTAGGTATTAGCGTCAGAAAAAAAAGGAAGATTTATAACTACAGCTGTTTAGCAACATATCACTCTATCGAAGGTTGAATGTTTGTGAAACTCGTCAGCTGAATCCATTGGAGGCCATGTAACCTTGACTATCACTAAGTGTTGTATCTTTTTATTCTTGATGAATGTATTTTATTCTTATGTACACCAAAGCATATACACCAAAGACAAATTCCTTGTGAGTCCAATCACACTTGGCCAATAAAGAATTCTATTCTATTCTATTCTATTCTATTCTATTCTATTCTATTCTATTCTATTCTATTCTATTCTATTCTATTCTATTCTATTCTATTCCATTCCATTCCATTCCATTCCATTCCATTCCATTCTGCCCAGAGGATTCACCAACAATTAATACATCCCGATTAGCACATTCTTATCCTTAGTTCATTCATACCAATGCTGCAAAAGCAAAAAGGATCTATTGCAGAGGTCTTCAAATTTGGCAACTTTAAAACTTGTGGACTTCAACTCCCAGAATTCTGGGAGTTGAAGTCCACAAGTCTTAAAGTTGACAGGTTTGGGGACCCCTGATCTATTGCCTTACTTGCTTTACCTCCTTTCTACGTATTGTTTTTTTTTTTTTTTACAGCAGGCTAAAAATTTCCACACAATAAACTGCAACCACAGTCATTGTTCAAGCAAAGCCACATAGCAAAACAAACATCTGGAGAGGATTATATCTTACAGAGCATGGCCCGATATTAGAAGGCCAATCTGAAAACTGAACCGCATTTTGACAGCCACCAAAATAAACGTCATTAAGCCTCAGAACCAATTTGATATCATGACCTGAAGTGCCCCATCTGAAGGCAGAGAACAGCAATGCTCTGGAGCAGGAAGGCCCCAAGCTCTGTGTTAAATGGCATCAAATTCTCAAAATCTATCTGAAATACATCGCACTAAACAAACATATAGGTTCTTTTCCTCTCTCTTAGTAGAAATTGCTCACAGAGATCTATAGGTTCCATGTACACATTAAGCCGATTCATTATAGCCAAGACACTGCAGTTCAGTATGAACTTAACTCTTGAGATCACCTTCTGGTTCCTTTCCTGTCTCTTAACGGGACAAATTCCATTGAGTTCTGTTGCTGTGATGTTTTATTCAGCAGAGACTCTGCCCTTTGACTGATGACCTGAGTTAGTCACTTTAAAGTACAGTGGATGATATTGCAGGGATGACATAACATTTAGGGGGCAGAATTCTCCTGAGTTTTCTTAGGGAACAGTGTTAATCTCCCAGTTTTTAAATTTTGTACATCACGTGCCTGAAATTAACTACCTAACTACCTAACTACCAGTGATGTGCGGTGAGGATTATGGTTGGTGAGGCAAGAGTGTGGCAGCGGCAAGAAGCAACATCCCCACCGCTGTATCCAACAGACCAGGCGTCTTGTGTTTATGGTGGACATAAACGCAAGATGCCTGGCCTGTTGGACACAGCAGTGAGAACATCCCTGCTGCTGCCGCGCTCTGCCACCTCGCCCCCACCTCCTCCAACCCTACCGCTGTGTACAACAGGCCAGGCGTCTTGCGTTTATGGTGGACATAAACGAGAGACACCTGGCCTGTTGGACACAGCGGCGGGGACGTCCCTTCCGCTGCTGTGCTCTGCGGCCTCGCCCCCCCGCCTCCTCTGACCCACCGCTGTGTCCAACAGGCCAGGCATCTCATGTTTATGTCTGACATAAACGCAAGACGCCTGGCCTGTTGGACACAGCGGTGGGGACGTAGGAGGTGGGGGGCGAGATGGCAGCTGCTAAAGAAAGGGGAGAGGAGGAGGAGGAGGAAACAACTGTTTGTTTCTAGTATACAGCAAGCAATGTGGATTTCTTGGATAAACCCAGATGCATCTTATTTCTTAGTCTCTGCGCATGTGCGAGTTTGTGAATGGCCGGGAGCCTCTTTGCTCCGGCGGGATAGGCGAAAAGAACGCCGGAAAACATCATGGTCTCTATCGGCGAGCCCCGCAAGAAAGGGGCCGAATGGTAGAGTATGACCCGGGGGACTTGGCGAGACGATCAACTGGGGGGTTGCTTCCTTTGGCTGGTATCCAGCCTGTGCGATTGCTTTGGTGGTTTCTCTCGTTTTGGCAGCGAAGATGGCGGCGCCCGGCGGCTTCTAATATGCCAACGCCTTTGGCCTTACTTCTGGACTTGGAAATTCGGGAGAAACTCGGGAGAACCTCTGGGACCGCACTAACACTATCCTGCCAACGAGGGGGTGGCCAGTCCATATGGCGCTGAATGGGATCAGGCGGCTGGCCTTGTTGCCGCCGCCACAGCCCTCCCAGGCCCCTCTCCCTTTTCTTCATCATATTTTGGCTTGCGGCAGTCCGGGCGGCCTTTGCCTCTGTTCTTTGCGATTGGGAGACCCCTTGGAACCTTTGGAGCCTTCAGAGCTGTATCGGCTCGTTGTCTGTCTCCACGGGGTGGGGTGGCTGTTTTGTGCGGCACTGGACGGAGATGGACAGCTAATTTTGTTTACCATCGTTACGACTCCTTCGGGTGCCACCCCTCCATTTGATCGGACTTTCTCCACGTTGCGGCCTCCTCTTTGCCCTTTTTGTGGCTCTCTGCCTTATTACCACCTGGCTCTCCCTGCTTACGAACTTTGGACTGCTTATGAACTTTGGACTGCTTATGGACTTTGGACTTTGGACTCATGGATTCCCAGTTATACGATCCTGTTTTCCCTGTCACGGCCACTACCACCACCCACCATACTACAGACACCATCTCAACCACCCAGACCTCTGCCTCCCTTTACCACACTGTCTGGGAGAGAAGAGAAGATGAACAATTCCCTCTGCACCCCCTTGCCATCGACTTGACCTTTGTGTCCTCGCCCCACGAACCAACGATCTTACTTGCACAACTTCAACACCAATTTAATATCTGCGCAACCCCCCCTTTTCTTCTTTTTGTATGTGGAGTGTATGTGTATGCCTGTGAGTGAATGATCCCATCTTTTTTAAATTAGCATAATTATTATTTTTATTGTATTGCTGTATCCTTTTAAACTATAGTGGGGTATGTTTGCAGAGAATGCTTGGTTGGTACGTATGAGGGGATTGAGAGTGTGGCCTGGAGCCCCCTCCACTGAGTGCAGAAGCAGAAGTGGATGGGGCCCCGGATCCGCCTCTCATCCCAGAGTGTCTGATTTGAATGGCCTGCCAAGTAGAGCGGGGGCCTTGAGAGATAGAGGGTGGTCTACAGGCATGGGGGCAGGCTGGAGCATTATGGTCACAACTGGGAGGGGCAGGTACGACGGGAGCTTCAGGGCTAGCTATTACCAGGAAAGGAGGGTTTGCTACGTCACAGTGATCCCTCGTTCCGGCCGTGATAGCTCAACTCGGGAATCAGGTGACATGGGAAATCAGGGCCCTGGTCTCAGGCTGCTGCTGCTAAATGCCAGGTCTGTGGTTCTTAAAGCTCCCCTCGTCCGGGACTTACTATTAGACGAGGGGGCAGACCTGGCATGTATTACTGAAACCTGGCTGGGCCATGATGGAGGAGTCCCCCTCTCAGAAATGTGCCCAGAAGGGTTTCAGGTGCTCCACCAGCCACGGTACCAGAGAAGGGGTGGAGGAGTCGCAGTTATAATCCGGGAATCATTAGTTCCTCCCAGGATCCCTGCTCCAGAGAATATCGGGTGTGAGTCCCTCCTTGTGAGGTTGGACCTAGGGGGTCAAGTGGGCTTGTTGCTGACGTACCTACCTCCCAGCTGCGTCACAACAGCCCTGCCTGCGCTCCTAGAGTCAGTAGCCGGACTGGCGGTTGAGTTCCCCAGACTTATAGTACTGGGGGATTTCAACCTGCCATCTCTTGGCAAACGCTCTGATGGGGTGCAGGAGTTCATGGCTTCCATGGCAGCCATGGACTTGACCCAGGTAATTCAGGGTCCAACTCATGTGGCGGGACACACGCTCAACCTTGTGTTTCTCTCAGAGCAGTGGAGACGTGATCTGGAATTAAAGGGGATTGAGATCTCGCCCTTGTCATGGACAGATCACTTCCTGTTGAGGCTTGATTTCCAGAAGCTACTCCCCCACTGCAGGGTGGTGCAGCTGATTATATAGTTCCGCCCCAGGCGCCTGATGGACCCATTGGGATTTCAGACAGAGCTTGGGGAGATACCTGACTCCCTTGCCCACAATTCGACTGAATCCTTGGTCGCTGCTTGGAATACTGCAGCGGCTAGGGCACTAGATCGGATTGCGCCTTTGCGGCCTCTCCATGGCAGTGGATCCAGGAGGGTGCCTTGGTTTACCGAGGAACTCCAGGAGATGAAGCGCCAAAAGAGATGCCTAGAGTGATGCTGGAGGGCTAGTAACTCCAAATCCGACTGAACACTACTAAGAACTTTTATTAGGTCTTATTTAGTGGTGCTACGGACGGCAAAATGTGCCCATTTTTCTGTCCTTATTGCATCCGCAGAATCTCACCCGGCCGCCCTGTTTAGGATAACTCGCTCCCTCCTGAAAGGGAGGGATGCGAGTGAACCCTTACAGGGAAGAGCTGAGGAATTTGTTCAGTTTCTGTCGGACAAAGTCACTCAGATTCGGATGGACCTGGACTCCATTTGGACAGTGCCAGCAGAGATGCCGAGGGAGAGCCTTGATCAAATTTTGTGGAGTGAGTTCCAGCTTGCCACTCCTGAGGAAGTGGACAAGGCCATTGGAGCAATGAGTACCGCCACCTGTCTACTGGACCCTTGTCCCTCCTGGTTGGTTTTGACCAGCAGAGAGGTGACACGAGGCTGGATCCAGAGGATTGTAAACACCTCACTTCAAGAGGGGTCTTTCCCACAAACTTTAAAGGAAGCAGTGGTGAGATCCCTCCTTAAGAAGCCTGCTCTGGACCCAGCTGTCCTTAAAAACTACCGTCCAGTCTCCAACCTCCCATTCCTGGGGAAGGTTGTTGAGAAGATGGTGGCCTCCCAACTCCAGCAGACCTTGGATGAAGTGGATTATCTAGATCCCTTTCAGTCTGGTTTCAGGCCTGGTTACTGCACCGAAACCGCTTTGATCGCACTGACCAATGATCTCTGGCGAGCCAGGGATAGAGAGAATTCCTCTATCCTGGTGCTTATTGACCTCTCAGTGGCCTTCGATACCATCGACCATGGTATCCTTCTGCGGCAGCTGGAAGAGGTGGGAGTGGGAGGCACCGTTTTACAGTGGTTCTCCTCTTACCTCTCTGGCAGGTCGCAGTTGGAGTTGGTCGGAGGACAGAGGTCGACCCCTTGGCCACTGGAATACGGGGTGCCGCAGGGCTTGGTCCTGTCCCCCCTCCAATTTAACATCTACATGAAGCCGCTGGGTGAGATCATTCGTCGGTACGGGATTAAATACCACCAGTATGCGCACGATACCCAGCTGTATCTGTCCACCCCGTGTCAACTTGGTGAAGTGGTAGAAGTAATGTGCCAGTGCCTGGAAGCTGTCAGGATCTGGATGGGAATGAACAAGCTTGCACTCCACCTGACAAGACTGAGTGGCTTTGGATGCTGCCTCCCAAAAATAGTTCAGATATTCCATCTTTAAACCTGGGGGTGAAATCTTACACCCCTCAGAGAGGGCCCGCAACCTGGGTGTTCTCCTGGACCCGCAGCTGACATTAGAACATCATTTGTCAGCTGTGACCAGGGGAGCGTTTGCCCAGGTTCGCCTGGTGCACCAGTTGCGGCCCTACCTGGACCGGGAGGAAATCCAAATGATCACTCATGCCCTAGTCACCTCAAGCTCGACTACTGTAACGCGCTCTACATGGGGCTGCCCCTGAAGAGTGTTCAGAGACTACAATTGGTCCAGAATGCAGCTGCGCGAGCGATACTGGCTCCCTATTGGTCTCCGAACATGCTTCAAGGTGCTGGTTATTACCTTTAAAGCCCTACATGGCCTAGGACCTGGATATCTCCGTGACCGCCTCCTGCAACATACCTCCCAGCGCCCAATAAGATCGCACAGGATGGGCCTTCTCCGAGTACTGTCGACTACGCAGTGTTGTCTGGCGGCTCCTCGGGGGAGAGTCTTCTCTGTAGCTGCCCCCTGAGATCCGGACCCCCTGAGATCCGGACCCTCCCCACTGAGATCTGGACCCTGAGATCCGGACCCTCCCCACTCTCTCAGCCTTCCATAAGTCTGTTAAGACCTGGCTGTTGATCTGGATTGACCTTCAGCCCCATTAAGATCGAGTGCATGTTGTGTCCTTTTAATTTGTTTCTGTCTTGTATTTTAAACTTTTTAAAATACTTTTAAACTGTTTTTATGTAAGCCGCCCGGAGTCCTTCGGGATTGGGCGGCATACAAATCTATTAAAATTGGAAATTGGAAAATTGGAAAGGGAGAGGGCAGCAGGACGGGGCTCCCAGTGGGGGAGAGAGGGCTGCCCCTCTCTTCTCAAACAAATTCTCTCTCAAATTGAGAGAGAGTTTGTTTGAGTGAAGTGAAGAAAGAAACACACACATACCACACAAATTACTCACAATAAAAATTACAAATTAAATTACAATAATTTTGAATTCCCCGCCCCCTTCCTCCATTCGATCCACATACCTTTTCCAGCTGTGGATTTCAACTCTCCTCTTGTCCGCCTGCCATGATGAAAATGTAAAAAATTAAATAAAAAGGCAACTTAGGCATGATTTGCTGCTCCCAGATCAGGAGGCAGAGAACCATGTGCCTCCTTTGCATAATCATTTTTTTTGCCTTTTAACCCTTGCTTAACTCTGAGCAAGGGTTAAAAGGCCAAAAATATCCTCATGCAAAGGAGGCCCGTAGTTCTCTCACCTCCCCTTGCAGTTAGCACTAAGCAGACTCAGAGTCATCCACTGTGACTCTGGAGTCTGGCAGCAACTACCTTAGTCTTTTTCCTTTTAATTATTCTTTTCTTTTCCTCATGACACTGGTGAGGCCCTGCCTCCCCTGCCTCCCCTGCCTGCACGCCCCTGCTAACTACCTAACTACTTAACTACTTAACTACCTAACTACCTCACTCACTCACTCACTCACTCACTCACTCACTCACTCACTCACTCACTCACTCACTCACTCACTCACTCACTCTATCTATCTATCTATCTATCTATCTATCTATCTATCTATCTATCTATCTATCTATCTATCTATCTATCTATCTATCTATCTATCTATCTATCCTCAATAGTAGTAACTGTGAGAGGGATCTTGGAGTCCTAGTGGGCAACCATTTAAATATGAGCCAGCAGTGTGCAGCAGCTGCCAAAAAAGCCAACACAGTTCTAGGCTACGTAAACAGAGGGATAGAATCAAGATCACATGAAGTGTTAATACCACTTTATAATGCCTTGGTAAGGCCACACTTGGAATACTACATTCAGTTTTGGTCGCCATGATGTAGAAAAGATGTGGAGACTCTAGAAAGAGTGCAGAGAAGAGCAACAAAGATGATTAGGGGACTGGAGACTAAAACATATGTAGACCGGTTACAGGAACTGGGTATGACTAATGAAAATAAGGACGAGGGCAGACATGATAGCAGTGTTCCAATATCTCAGGGGTTGCCACAATGAAGAGGGAGTCAAACTATTCTCCAAGGCACCTGAGGGTAGAACAAGAAGCAATGGGTGGAAGCTAATCAAGGAGAGAACTTAGAACTGAGGAGAAATTTCCTGACAGTTAGAACAATTAATCAGTGGAACAGCTTGCCTCCAGAAGTTGTGAATGCCCCAACACTGGAAGTCTTTAAGAAGATGTTGGATAGCCATTTGTCTGAAAGGGTTTCCTGCCTTGGCAAGGGGTTGGACTAGAAGACCTCCAAGGTCCCTTCCAACTTTGCTATTGTATTGTATTGTATTGCATGTATTTATTTATGTATCTATCTATCTATCTATCTATCTATCTATCTATCTATCTATCTATCTATCTTTCTATCTATCTATCTTTCTTTCTTTCCTTCCATCCATCCATCCATCCATCCATCCATCCATCCATCCATCCATCCATCTACCTATCATTGCCCTGTCATCTATCTATTCTAACTCTAAAGTTCATTCTGTGGCTTAGAGAAAGCTGTTGGTTAAAAAAGGAAACATGAATGAAGGAATATGACCTTATTGTCTGTGAAGTGTGAAATTAAATTCAGTGTTCTGTATTACAGTATCAGATTGTTCAGTGTCTACATTTAGACATATCTTATCTTTTGCTGACATGAATGTTCATATCCTCAAACTAGGAAGATTTCTAAACATCTTAGCTGCCAAAAAGTTATAACTCTCAAATTATTTTTAAGGTGTATCTTGCAAGATAAAATATTATATGCATGTTTGTGGATGTGCATGTGTGTCAGTGTGTATAGTAGAGACTACTGCAACTTAATGTTTGTTGTGCGCATTCCAGGTAATTTGTATCCGTATGCTTAAAAGAAATCTTAAATCAATATCTAAAAACAAATCAATCAATGAATCAAACAAACAGAAAAGTTCCTTCATACAATCATGTATCTGACTGGAAAATAAGATACTTTAATTTAAGTCAGCAAGATAATAGTTGTGATGCAAGCTGCACTAATTTTGACTGTGTGTGCAATATCCACTTGTTTGCACTGTGATACAGGTAGTCCCTGACGTACAACCACAATTGAGCCCGACATTTCTGATGTTAAGTGAGACATTTGTTAAGTGAGCTTTGCCCCATTTTATGATTTTTCTTGCCACAGTTTTTAAGTGAATCATTGCAGTTGACAAAGTTAGTAACCCATTTGTGAATATGCCTTCTTCATTGATTTTTCTTGTCAAAAGTTTGCAAAAGGTGATCACATGACCATGGGACACAGCAATGATCATAAGTATGAACCAGTTGCCAAGCATCTGCATTTTGATCACATCACCGTGAGGATGCTGTTATGGTTGCAACTGTGAAAAATGGTCATAAGTCACTTTTTTCAATTTTGTCATAACTTTGAACTGTTGTAAGTCAAGGATACCTTTACTTCATCTGCCATTTTGCCTATTTTGGCTCCTGGATACTTCCTGCCAGCATCATTTTCCTATTGCTCTTTTTGCTCACATCCAGCATTTACTCTCTATCACCCATGGTAGGATTTAATTAGCTCAATGTTAGATTTTACCTAAATGTATTTCCTTAAATAAACCTTTCTTTTTGAGTTACTTATAAACTTGCTTCACTAATCCCTTCTCAGGTTAGATTCGTAGTTTCAGAATACATACTGCAAACACTTATATACCTGCAACACTTAAAACTGATAAATGAGTATAAGATTTCAGCTAGTTTCCAAATACAAATGGCTGAAATTCCCAATGTCCTTGAGTAAAATAAAAACAATTCAAGCCTTCCATGAATTTCTTTTAAAAAAACCTAGAAGTCTTCATAAACACCAGCAAATTTCCCTTAGATCTCAAAACTAGAATTACTGAACACATCTACTGTTTGAATAAATATTTTGTTATATGAGTCGGTGGATGTACAGGTTATTGTTGTTAGTTGCAAAGTCATGTCCGACCCCTCATCACCCTATGGAGAACATTCCTCCAGGCCTTCCTGTCCTCTACCATCCTCTGGAGTCCATTTAAGCTCACACCTACTGCTTCAGTGACTCCATCCAGCCACCTTATTCTCTGTTGTTCCATTCTTCTTTTGCCCTCAATCTTTCCCACCACGAGGCTCTTCTCCAATGAGTCCTTCCTTCCCATTAGGTGGCCAAAGTATTTGAGTTTCATCTTCAAGATCTGGCCTTCTAAAATGCAGCCAGTGTTGATCTCCTCGATGTACAGCAATAGCAATAGCAATACCAGTTAGACTTATATACCGCTTCATAGGGCTTTCAGCCCTCTCTAAGCGGTTTATAGAGTCAGCATATCGCCCCCACAGTCTGGGTCCTCATTTCACCCACCTCGGAAGGATGGAAGGCTGAGTCAACCTTGAGCCGGTGAGATTAGAACCGCCGAACTGCAGATAACAGTCAGCTGAAGTGGCCTGCAGTACTGCACCCTAACCACTGCGCCACCTCGGCTCTTCAGGTAGTCCTTGCTTAATAATTTCCTTCTTTAGTGACCTTATGAAATTAAATTGGGACTGAAACAAAATAATTTTCTTACCAGCCCCCAGACTTGCAACTGTAGCAGCATTCCTACAACCATTTGCACATTTCACAGCCAGCTTCTGTCAAGCAGAATTGATGGAGAAGCCAGCAGTAAAATTGCGGGCTGTGGCAATGTGATGTCTCGCTCAATGTCTGCATTGCTTAGCAATAGAGTTGCCAATGCCTATTGTTTTCAACATAGGAATGCCTGTAACTTTAAATCTAGTTAGAAATTACTCCATATTCAGGAAAATAATGCAAACGTTTTAGATTTTTTTTTTTTAGATTTTATTTATTATTTATAGGCCGCCCTTTTCCCTGAGGGGACTCAGGGCGGCTTACAATTCACAGGAGGGGGAGTGCAAGACAAAACATAAGACAATACGTGAGTAAAAAAAATTAAAACAATAAAACGCAACTTTCATTCAACATTCGGGTGGGGGCGGATTAGAATTTTTATCCCCAGGCCTGACGGGATAGCCAGATCTTAAGGGCTGTGCGGAAGGTCTGGACGATGGTGAGGGTGCAAATCTCCACGGGGAGATTGTTCCAAAGGGTCGGAGCTGCTACTGAGAAGGCTCTTCTCCGTGTAGTCACCAGTCGGCACTGACTGGCGGATGGAACTCAGACGAGGCCTAATCTGTGCGATCTAATAGGTCGAAGGGAGGTAATTGGCAGGAGGCGGTCTCTCAAGTACTCAGATCCACTACCATGGAGGGCTTTATGGATGGTAAGTAGCACCTTGAAGCGCACCCGGAGATCAACAGGTAGCCAGCGCAGCTCGCGGAGGATAGGTGTTATGTGGGCGAACCGCGGTGCGCCCACTATCACTCGCGCGGCCGCATTCTGGACTAGCTGAAGTCGCCGGATGCTCTTCAAGGGCAGCCCCATGTAGAGCACATTGCAGTATTCCAGCCTAGAGGTCACAAGGGCTCGAGTGACTGTTGTGAGAGCCTCCCAGTTCAGGTAGGGTCGCAACTGGCGTACCAGGCGAACCTGAGCAAATACCCCCCTGGTCACAGCCGACAGGTGATGGTCAAAAGTCAGCTGTGGGTCCAGGAGGACTCCCAAGTTGCGAACCCTATCTGAGGGGTATAAAATTTGACCCCCCAGCCTGAGCGATGGAACACTGGCCAAATTATTGGGAGGGAAACACAACAGCCACTCGGTCTTGTCTGGGTTGAGTACCAGTTTGTTAGCTCTCATCCAGTTCTTAACGGCTTCAAGACCCCGGTTCATCACATCCACCGCTTCATTGAGTTGGCACGGGGCGGACAGATACAGCTGAGTGTCGTCCGCGTATTGGTGGTATTTTATCCCGTGCCTCCGAATGATCTCACCCAGCGGTTTCATGTAGATGTTAAATAGTAGGGGGAATAAGACCGAACCCTGCGGCACCCCATATGTTAGGGGCCTAGGGGACGATCTCTGCCCCCCAACCAACACCGACTGCGACCTGTCCGAGAGGTAGGAGGAGAACCACTGCAAAACAGTGCCTCCCACCCCCACCTCCCGCAGTCGTCGCAGAAGGATACCATGGTCGATGGTATCGAAAGCCGCCGAGAGGTCAAGAAGAACCAGGATGGACGCATGGCCTCCATCCCTGGCTCTCCAGAGATCATCGGTCAATGCGACCAAAGCGGTTTCTGTGCTGTAACCAGGTCTGAAGCCGGACTGGAAGGGGTCAAGGTAACTAGCTTCCTCCAAGGACCGTTGAAGCTGGAAGGCCACCACCTTCTCAACAACCTTCCCGACAAAGGGGAGGTTGGAGACTGGATGGTAATTGTTGAGAACGGCTGGATCCAAGGATGGTTTCTTCAGGAGGGGTCTCACCACTGCCGCTTTAAGTGTGGCGGGGAAGTGCCCCTCCCGAAGGGAGGCGGTAACGACCGCCTGGATCCAGCCTCGTGTCACCTCACTGCTGTTGGCAACCAGCCAGGAGGGACACACGTCCAGTACACATGTGGAGGCACTCACAGCTCGTATGGCCTTGTCCATATCCCCAGGGGCAACATCCTGAAACTCAACCCAGAGATGGCCTGTCAAGTTATCTCCCTGTGCCTCGGCTGGATCTGCAAAGGTGGAGTCCAAGTCCGACCGAAACCGAGCAACTTTGTCCGCTAAGAACTGGACATAATCCTCAGCCCTACCCTGCAGGGGGTCCCCCGTATCCCTCCTATTTAGGAGGGAGCGGGTTATCCTAAACAGGGCGGCTGGGCGGGACTCAGCGGACGCAACCAAGGTGGCAATATATGTTCTTTTTGCTGTCCTCAATGCCCTGATATATTCCTTGGTGCAAGTTGTTAAAAGTGCTCGGTTCGATTCGGACTTATCGGACCTCCACAGGTGCTCTAGGCGTCTCCTCCGGCGCTTCTTCTCCCGGAGCTCCTCGGTGAACCAAGGAGGCCTCCGGGATCCGCCGACCCGGAGGGGCCATAGTGGCGCAATCCGGTCAAGGGACTCCGATGCTGCCGAGTGCCAGGCAGCAACCAGAATCTCCGCCGAACTGTGGGCGAGAGTATCAGGAATAACCCCAAGCTCCGTCTGGAACCTCAGGGGGTCCATAAGTCGCCTGGGGCTGAACCACCTGGTCGGTTCCTCCTCCCTACAGTGGGGGTTTGGCCTCCGGAAGTCAAGCCTCAGTAGGCAGTGGTCTGACCACGACAGGGGTATGATCTCATTACCCCTCAGACCAAGATCACAAGTCCACTGCTCCGAGAGGAATACGAGGTCGAGCATGTGACCCGCTGCATGGGTTGGGCCCCGAATTACCTGGGTCAAGCCCATGGCTGTCATGGAAGCCATGAACTCCTGCGCTCCGTCAGAGTGTTCACCGAGCGAAGGCAAATTGAAGTCCCCCAGGACCATAAGCCTGGGGAACTCAATTGCTAGCTCGGCTACTGACTCGAGGAGCGAGAGGAGGGCTGCTGCAATGCTGTTGGGAGGCAGGTACGTTAGCAGCAGACCCACTTGACCCTTGAGGTCCAACTTCACCAGCAGGGACTCACACCCGACAAGCTCCGGAGCAGGGCTCCTACGAGGTGCTAAAGACTCCCGGATAACGATAGCCACATCGCCACCCCTTCCCTGGGCTCTCGGCTGATGAAGCACCTGAAATCCGTCTGGGCACATCTCTACGAGGGGGACTCCTCCCTCCGTGCCCAGCCAGGTTTCAGTAATACATGCCAGATCTGCCCTCTCGTCTAAAATTAAGTCCCGGACGAGGGGAGCCTTGTGAACAACAGACCTGGCATTTAGCGACAACAGCCTGAGACCAGGGTCCTGATTACTTGCGCCATCTGGCCTCAGAGTGGGACTCATAGGGCCGGAAGGAGGGATCTCTGTGATGTAGCGAGCCCTCCTTCCCCGGTAATGGCCAGTCCTAAAGTCCCCGCCATATCTGCCCCTCCCTGTTACGACCGCAATGCTCCGAGAAAACTCTCATAGTGTTAGAGATTCAAGGTCTGCATTTTATTGCATTATTCGCATGCCTTAAGTAATTACTGGGAGCTCATTTTGATTGCGACAGGACATAAACAAAATAAATAAGTACTGTGAAAATTGAGTATTTTCAAATGAGAAAGGAGGTTGCCCATATCAGACAACTAGGTTGAACTACTGTTCTGAAACAGCTGAACAACTGCACTTATTGCAGGTAGTCTTCGACTTATGACCACAATTGGGCCCAACATTTCTGTCGTTAAGGGGACATTTGTTAAATGAGTTTTGCCCCATTTTACAATCTTTCATGCCACAGTTGTTAAGTAAATCACTGCAGTTGTTAAGTTGGTAACATGGTTGTTAAGTGAATCTCGCTCCCCCAGTATAGTATCAATGGCAGTAGAGTATCAATAGGATTTTGGAATATGGAAACAAGTGCGGCTGGATGATGAGCAAAACATACACTACATAAAGTTTAATTTAAGTTCCAATATATGGGATGGGCTTTCTTGGTGGTAAACCAGATTAAACCTTCTCCCAGAATGGGTTTGGGATATAGATAGTCCTTGATTTACAACCACACCTGAGCCCACAATTTATGCTGTTAAGTGAGTTTTGCCCCATTTTACAACCTTTCCTACCGCAGTTGTTGAGTGAATCACTGCAATTGTTAAGTTAGTAACACGTTTGCTAAGTGAATGCGACTTCCCCATTGACTTTGCTTGTCAGAAGGTCACAAAAGTTATCACATGACCCCGGGACACTACAACCATCTTAAACATGAATCTGAAGTTCGATCGTGTGACTGTGGAGACTGCAATGGTCATAAATGTGAAAAATGGTCATAAGTAACTTTTTCAGTGGCATTGTAACTTTGAATAATCACTAAATGAACTGTTTTAAGTCAAGGATTACCTGTAGACCTACTGAATGACTGAATTGAAAAAGGTGTTCAAAGAAACTAAGCATACTTATTCAGCACAGGAGTCCAAGTGGCTGTCTCCCAAAATGCAGTCTCTGTTCTGAGGTCCCTTCATCTTCCTATGAACCAGGTATCAGCAACTTGACTGTTGGAGTAAAGCTCCCAGATCTGAGCTCAAAACCTGGATCCCCATTTGAAGTCAGAAGCATCAGTTGCACTGATTTTGGTAGCTCAGTCCTATCCCTAAGACTTGCCCATAAACTTTAATTCTTAATTCTGTAGCTTCCAGTCCTTCTGTCAACAGTAACAAATATTGAGAACTAGTAACAGTGTTCCACCACTCTAATGCAGAATATAGTAGCTGTCTTATTATGATATAACAAAAATATAATTATAATATAATCCTGTAAAGCATTCTACCATATCATTCTCAAAATGAAGACAATGACTCTCCATATACATGACCTAGTCCTACACGATTTGCATAATTCCTTTCGCTGCTCGGCCATTCTCCACCAAAACCATGAATTTTAGCCATCAAAAAGCCTCTTGATGTCACGAGCCACTCTCATTTTAATTGCTCTTTGTTTTCTGACTATTACTAGCCAAAGCAGAGGAAATCACATAGAGATACCAAAACACAGAGTTAATCATCGATAGTGCACAGTGTCAAGGTGCAGAACTCAACTAAAATGCCATTTTGGGCAGCAACTCCACTGGGCGTAATATAATACAAACCATAATTACCATTATTAATACCATTATTAATACAATACAAACCATTATTAGTTAGTTTGTTTATTAAACACATTTATATAGCTGCCCAATGTATAGTGACTCCTTGTGATATCATATATGAGGTCAGGGTGAGAGCTGAGCATTTCCTGGTTGGATGCCCTCCCTGATGCCTACATGCAGTTCACAGCAGATATTTTCTCTTTTTGCCCAGAGAGAGAAATATCTGCCGTGACTTAGGATCAAACTCAAACACAGCCTCCTGATTGTTAAGACAAGAGCTCCACCTCTAGGCCACCATGTTTTTTGTGTGATATCTTATATATGTCTTTGATTTATATTCACCTTCGTTCAGGAGATCAATCCTGTTTCCTCCTCAAAATTAACCACATAAAGTAGAATGGATTGAGTGGCTAGCCCGAAATCATCCACTGAACCTTCCCAGCTAAATGGGACTGTCCCATTTCTAGATCAGCATCTTAACCACAGTATCCTAAAATGTGTATTTTTATGAGCATGTGCATTCAATTTGCTACTGACAAATTTACATTCAACACGCCACTGAGGCTGATTCCTTTAAGAAAACATATGAGAAATTGTAACAAATGTCCCTGGCGGCTTGTTTTTGCCTTTTCTGAACTACAAATCAAATTTAAAAGGTCACCTTGACAAGAATGTGCATTTGATTTCTTTAAACGGACCACTTATTTTCTCCACAATTAATGAGATTTGTATGATATCTTTCAGATTTATAACTATTTGAACACTAGAGTAAATGAGGACTTGAAGATATCTGTTGCCCAGACATATAGCATATGTGATCTATGAATTAAATAGAGAATAACTGCAACATTTAGAAGTCAACTCAGGATTGGATGAATCTCTAATTTGAGTTATCTGCAAACCTAGGGATTTTTAAGCATTGGATTAAAACTACCATTAAAATGGAGGGTAGGCATTAAGTCAATGTGATCAATAAGAATTTGGGCAAGCTGGTTGCTATTATTGCTGAAGTTATTTTTAAATGCAGATTATCCATCTTGTTCAATCAATGAAAATTTTTCTATTATCTCTGTTGAAGATATAGATCCCGTTTCCATGTAACCAATATTCAAAATAATGAATTTATTATTTACAATCATGTCACTCTACTTTTTCTAACAGTAAAGCTAATTAGGAAGTCCATAGCAAACACCTCACCCTTTATCCTTTTCAAACAAGCTAGGAATTGTAAACCAGACTTCAGATACCAATGTAATCCAGGGATAAACTGGGAATTCATATTTTTGAATGCTAGTCAATTTATGCCAAAATTAGCAGTACTTGCTTATAATAGCCAAGTGAAGTAGCCAAAAGGTATGCAATATCACACTTATTTTAAACAGCAACTCAGAATATACAACAATTTTGTTTATTATTATAATATACAAACTGATCCTTATGAAAATCACTCTCATATGATTGCTCAACACATAGAATTAGTGTATCCCCTTGAGTGGGTAAGTGAGATAGATGTTTGTTACCAAGCTAACAAATACTAATGTAGAACAGCAGTACTCAAAGGCTGGTTTGGGGACTCCTGATGCCTTTCAGGTGGTCCAGAAAGAGTCAAATGAATAAATATTTTCAAATTCCGCAGTTCTACGTTCTCATTCAGTACATATCTATGGATGTATCCCACACAAACCAAAACTCTTTGGGGTTCTCAGTCAGTTTTAAGAATTTTAAGGCATCCAGAGGCCAGAATGTTTGAGAACATGATCTGTGACCAGGATTTTTCATTGACTAGAGAAGAAGGGTATAAGTTTAGAGAGATGCTGTCCCAAAAGACATCAAAGAATGACAAATACTCATCTCAACCCTGGACAGCAACTCCAGCAAATGAGTTGCTCCAGCAAAGTGGATGTTAAATGAAACCTAAAACGAATATGGGGAATGATTAAATTCTATTTTGTTTTGTTTATAATCGAGCTTTACAAACAGTTTAGATAACACATTGACTTAACCGAGGACACAGCTGCTGTTACGTTTCTTTCTCTTATAATCCCACCTACACACTCTTTCTTCGTCGTCTTCTCTTCCCCCCCTCTTTTAAAAGGAAATTGCTGTTTGACACCAGGAAGTTTGCTGGCAAAGAAATGTTAAATGTTTAATTGATTGAATAAGTGACTGATACATGATTCTTCTGTGGGATTGACAAGCCCTATGAGAGCACCTCGGCCTGTGATGCTGAAAATAAGGAGCAAACATTCTAATGAGAAAAATAATAAATATTCCCTTTGCATTTGTGGGCTTTTTCAGCTAAGCAGGAAATTCAGTGGGGTAACCCCCTCATTAGTGTACATGGGAAGCATCTCATGTGTCATGCGTTGATAATCTCTTTAATGCTTCTCCTAGTTTGATGAAATAGGTGATAAATAATACCCTGTTCTAGGCTATGTTCACATCAGTACAATCTTGTCTGTACAAAACCTGTAACTACGAATATCTTTAATTTATAAACGGTAGTTTCATGTTTTACAGGAAACGGTAAAAAGTAGGCATATGAGTCATCCCTACATTTGTGTTTTGTGTTTCCAAGGTAATAGGAGAAGGGGAATCTCTTTTGGGAATCTACAAACAGAGTGGACTAGAACGTATTTTAAATTGCAATTTTTGGTTTGCATTTAATAGCAAGCCAGAAATCTGTTAAAGTGAGGCTAAGTTCTACCTTAGGGAGGTGCGGGGGGGGGGGCTTCTTGAGCATCCCACTTTCGAAAGGCACATTCCTACTCATATTGGTAAGTCTGAATTACGGTTTACTGTTACAAGTGAACGTCTTCCATGCACATGTGAATTGGCACAAGTCATTCTTGTATTTTGGGTATTTCTTAAAACTGGAGGCGCAACTTCTACACAAATGTCTGTGCCAGGAACTCGACTCCAAAAAAGTGGGGAGAGGCAGAACAAAACTAAAGCAGATATGACTGCATGTACACAAATTTAACTAAAATCACTCTAATTAAATATAATTAGTATGATTGTTCCCGGGTTATGTATTTAATGTTTCCCCTCCTCCTTTCTCTCACACTTAAAATGAGAGACTGATGACGTCTTTTGGAAGGGCTCCAAAGGCTGCATTCCAGATTTCAAATGGGTTTTCTTTTAAGGGTTGTACAGAGAAGCATCACATTTGTTTCATGGTAGATTGTTTAAAGTATTTTTTTTTTAAAAAAATGAATAGTTTATTCAAGTTTGGATGGTTGGGGTGTTGGGGTAGCCCTCTAAACCAAAGATCCCCAATCCCTGGTCCATGGACCAGCCCAGTCCGTGGCAGGCCAGAAATCAATCCCCACAGACAAGTGAAGCCCCATCGGCGGGATTCAGGCAGCACACAAAACCACACCCCCTCCGGTCTACAGAAAAACCTCTCTCCATGGAACTGGTCCCTGGTGCCCAAAAAGTTGAGGGAGGGGGGCTCTAGGTATTCTAATTTTCTGTCAAGGTTTTTTGAAAGCGTATTCAGAACTGAGGACCTTACCTCTATTGAAGAGAGGATTGCATTGTATCTATGGAGATTTGGAATGTTCAATGTACTCACCTGTCAAAAAGATACCTAGTAGTAGCAACAAGATATTTAAAACTTAGTCAAGTTTTCAAAAGCTGAGGAACACTAGTCTTCTTCCACATTCTTTAAATAAATCCCCTTAAATTCAACCTTTGAGGAAACAATTTCATCATTTCTCACCATCATCTCTCTCCCTCCCTCTCTCTCCCCCTCTCTCATACACACACACCAATCTAATCAGTTATCACATCTAATAAAAGAAATGGAGAGCCTATTAATGAATGGGGGACTGTGAATTCTAGTGGCGTCTCAGAGACACAGCTAGCTTGAGCCAATCACTCTCTCTTAGTCCTTGGAAGCAGGCAATGGAAAAATCACTGCCAAAATTTTGCCAGGAAAACTGGGTGGACTAGACCAGCATTTGCCAGAAGTCACTATGCTATATAAAAACTAGGACCTAGGCTCTTGGGGAAAATATGCTCACTCTATAAAACGCTTAGAAAGGGTTGTAAAAGCACTATGAAGCTGAATGTAAGTCTTGGTGCTATTGCTGTATACCCTGAAAACAGGAATAAGCAAACGATACAATGCCTGAAGCAATCCAGAACTACAACAGTTATACAAGAGCCTCTAAGTTAAGTGAGACTGGAAAAGGGCAATATCAATAGCCAGATATGAGTAGCAATGTAATTTATGGTTGTTTAGAAGTCAATCTGTATTTCAGTTCTTTTTTTAAAATAAATAAATAAATGTGCAATTGAAACAGTTGGAAGCTAAATTTCAAAGTGGAGCTCCTTTCCTTTCCCTTCTCCTTTCTCTCTCCTCCCCTCCCATCCCCTCCCCTTTTCTTTTTTCTTTTCCTTGAATGGATCTGAATGTAAGTCCTAGACTGATTCTCTGCAGCTCTGCAGTAGAAACCAATGTCAGAACAATTATAATAATAAACAAAGCAAAGCAATTCCTTTTTTTAAAGCTATGATGTGGATGGGATGGAAAAGTACTGATTTCACTGACTGAACTGACAGCTCTGCTCAATCGGAGAGACCTTTGTGCTCAGTTCAATTCCACTGGACCCATGGTGAACATCTTGCTGTTAGGGGTGATACCCTTGGTTTTATCATTCACTCTGCCATGCTCTATCTGGTCTCTTCCTGAGTAGTTGCATAACAATTAAACAATTTTGTGTTTGTAGGTTGTTTTACCCAATAGACTTGTCCTAACAATTTATTTATTGGATGAAAAAAGACATATGATGTAAGCTAATCCTTTAAACTTATGCTAAAATCCCAGCTTTGTTATATTCAAGAAAGAGATCTCATACTAGGGCACCAGTGTCGGTATTGTGATAAAGTTGTTGGATTAGGAGTGGTTTTAGTCTACCCACAGCCATGGGAACACACTTGATGACTCTGAGCTTGTTACTTTCAACCCAACCAAATTCACAGAGTTCTTGTCAGGAAAAATGTGAGTAATTTCTATGTGCTCTGCTTTGAGACCCTCTACAAAAGATAGGGACACAGTGGCTCAGTGGCTAAGATGCTGAGCTTGCCGATCAGAAAAGTTGGCAGTTCGGCGGTTCAAATCCCTAGCACTGCGTAATGGAGTGAGCTCCCGTTACTTGTCCCAGCTTCTGCCAACCTAGCAGTTCGAAAGCATGTAAAAATGCAAGGAGAAAAATAAGGATCACCTTTGGTGGGAATGTAACAGTGTTCCATGTACCTTTGGTGTTTAGTCATGCCGGACAGAGAAATCTTTGGACAGTGCTGGCTCTTCGGCTTTGAAACAGAGATGAGCACCGCCCCCCCTAGTGTCATGAACGACTAGGACATATGTGCGGAGAGAACCTTTACCTTTTTACAAAAGATGGGATGATAATCAAATAAACATATAGTTTTTTCCATTTGTTCAAAACTGGGCCAAGCTTACTTTTCTCCATATTCTGTTCATAAACCACAAAACCGCAGCCACATAAAAAACACAAAGGATGCAGCTTACAATGCAACTCCTACAATGATTTCTATAAAATTTGGGAATCCCCATTCCTGTAAAGAGCCTTCTTGTTCATTTCATCCCACACTACTGGAAAAAAACAAACAAACCCAAATGCATCCATTCTATCCAGAGAATGAGAATCTTACACTGAGTCAGCTTGAATGACTTCTGGAGTCACCATTTCCGGATCTGATCAGATGGTTTCTTAATGCCAAGGGCCCACCAGCACTAAGGAGTGGAAACAGAAGTTGTATGCAACTCAGGCAAAAACAAGCAAATAGATGAAAGAGCTCGCAGTTGTTTCCTATGGGAGAATGGTCTTGTGCTTGTGGAGGTTGGTGAATGGCATGCATAGAGCCTTCTTCTAGGATTTCTGCTGTCATTCCCTTCAAGTTACTTCTCTTTTCATGTGATTTCCAAACACATATTTAGAACTTTGAAAAAGAAGAACATGATTTTGAGGAAAAGGTTGAAAGGTTCCATCCTGCCCATTTTTGTGCAAGCTGAGTATTCTCCTATAATAAATGGCAAAATTAGTGGGCTTTTCAATCTTAAAACATGTGAAAATAGCAGCCAATTGTTTAAAGAGTTACTCCATAAAATGTCTCCACAATTTTCATTTGGTTTGGATTTTTTTTAGTTGATTGCCAATTGGTATTGGTGAAATTTATTAAATTATTCCTCTGTATATAAAAGACAGGCATTAACTTAAAAATCTGAATCGTAGCAGAGAATCCTAATCTACCCAAGAATCAAGAATGCCCTTTTGGCAACCAACACAGCACTCCAAAGATAACCATTAACAAGAAATATCAATATTTTGAGAAAATGAATTAACATCAGCTGTACAGTTCATTTCACTGTATTTCCAGAACTTGAGTGGGCTGTCTGTGCATACAACTCCCATAGCACTATTCTCTCCTTCTCTCTGTCAGAGCAATCACTGTTGCCTGGATATTTAACTTAATTGGTTTTCTGCTCCCATGGTCATCAATGGTTGACTGTGTGCACTTTCATGTTTTATGAACTCCTTGTTTCTCATTTGCTTTGATGTAACCTCTGTTGTATCCAAGTGGAGCCACCCTCCCCGAGTTATCTTACAGAGTACCACTCAATAGAATGTTACAGAAGAGCTCACTATTTCCAAAATAACAAAAGATAGGTTTGCATGCTTCAGTTCCCCAGGAGAGAAGCAAAGGATCATCAATCTAGCAAGCTGCTAGAGAGGTCAATGGACTGCTTAGTCAGCTGTCTAATCCATTATCTCTTTCAAATGGTCCCAGATTTTTTAGTAAAAGAGGACTGTATACTAACTTGACATTAAAACTGGCAATAGTTTCAACCCTTTGAAAGAAGTGGAGGCATTTCGGGACGCAGCTTGAAAACAAAGGGGTTTCTTGCTTAACTGTTTACTTTCTCATTATGCTAACTTTTGGTTCCATTGAAAGAAAAGAACACAGATCCAAATAAAGTTTACAATGAGGTGCCCCCCACTGCATTATTTTTCTAAAGGTTTTGTGGCAGTTTAGCAGCTCCAGATACAGTTTTCTAGGCTAATGCTTACAGTTGCATTAATAAGAATTTAAGATTTTCAAGAATGCAAATATTTGCAGAAATGCAAATAACAAATTCAAGAAAGCAAATATCGCAATGGAGTATGCCTTCTTTTCACAACAGCATTTCCAGTGACTGGATGAACTGACACAGTTATAAAAAGACAGAAAATCTGCCTAATTTTTGGCAAATCATTTCCTTCTGAGTAAATGCTGCATGAAGCAACACATTTTAAAATCTTAATTAAAGGAAGCACTACTGGTAATCCATCAGGGCCTCTATTCATATATTATGATTACTCACAGAAAGGCTCAGGATGCTTTAATAGGATTTTTTTTTTGTAAACTGACTTCAGAACCCAGCTTTTCATGGAACACTTACAGTACATTAACTTACATTAAGGTTACATTAACAGGATCTTTCCAAGTCTAAAAGTACTTATTCTCCAAAAAACTAGGAAGGCTCCCTTCTGAATTATTTCCCTTCTGTGGTCGGAAATATTTCTTTATGTTGATTGTCCCATCTGTGGCTCTTCCTTCTCTCCCCCTTGGCCTTTCTCATGTAGCCTGTAGTACAGTAAATTAGTATACCTCATATTTCCATTAGACACATTATGTTGGAATATGGGTTTGTACTATTAAAAACCCACCAGATCACTTGACTTTACCTGGCATTGTGCTACTGCAAGCCCAATTCCCTTTCTGCACACAACCAAGTTAGAGGAATGATATAATGCTGGATGATGCATGGCTGTTTGATGTTACTGCTGGGAATAAATGTTAAGAACAAATCTTATTTGGAAGTGAAGGGTATTTTGATATATTACTGTGCATGCTATCTCAGAGGGTGAGGAAAAATCAGAACACCAGGTTTTATATTTATTTTCAGGAATATGTTTAGACCCTACGGAGGGCCCGCTGGAATGGTGGAGAGCACCTTCGGGAGTTATTTCACCCTTTACGCAGCCATTTCCTAGGCAAGACCCTCTACCGTTTGCACTCATCACATAAACAATGAAAAGATGCCTGTCCCTAGCTTAGTTTATTCTTTTCAATCAGCCAGTTATAATATGGTATATTTTATAAACCATAAATAATGTAACTTATTGTTAGATGAGAACTTGGGGGGGAAAAAGACATTTGAGACAGAATTGTCAAGTTTATCACAGTGCAATCTGATCTGTGCAAATTTAGGGTTACTGGACACGGTTTGGGAAAGTCGGGATAAGAATTGCATGACAACAAAAAGATACAGAAAATAGCTACTCGTGAGATATTCACAATTCACATGGGAAAGCTTTAAGCAAACACCACTAAACCTTACTGACTTAAGAGTTACTTCTGGTATGTATAAATATGAAACTTAGCATCCATTTCAGCCCTGGTGATGCAGTGGTTAGAATGCAGTATTGCAGGCTAACTCACTGCTGCTCACTCCCAGTTCGATACTGACCAGCTCAAGGTTGACTCAGCTTTCCATCTTTCTGAGGTAGGTAAAATGAGGACCCAGATTGTTGGGAGCAATGAGCTGACTCTGTAAACTGCTTAGAGAGGCCTGTAAAGCACTATGAAGTGGTGTATAAGTCTGCAGTAAGTGCTATTATTACTGCTATTTCCTTTCATGCAATTTACAACATGCCACAAATGTACAAAGAGCAAGATGATTATATCCGAAAGACTGGACACATTACTTTCCAACAGTCACAATTTAAAAAAATAATAATAGTGTAGGCTTAACTGTAAAATCATTATTCTAAATTATCCTGTTCATTTGATGAATGCTAATATAAAAAATGTTCTAAGGAAAAGACTGCGTATACATTAATAGAGAATGATTCTTTCCCTGTTTCTGAAAACCTCTCTTTTTATTAAACAGTAAAAATAATAACAATAAAAGGTTTGGATAACTATATGAAGAATATTGCTTTAAATTTTATGTTATAAATGTTGCTTTGCTTCCTGATAAACCTTTTCTATGGGAGAGAAGGAGAAACAGGAGGAAAAGGAAATCATAACCAGCCATGGGTCTTCTATTTTTTATTCTAATTTTAACTTCTTATTCAGTAATGGATAGAGGCCTCAATATTGGCTTTGCGATTGTCTGATTAACAGAGAATGGGAGGGCTACCAGATTTGGGAGCACTGGACAGTCACTGGATGAGAGTTTTCTGCATATTTCAATTTCTATTTAGTAGTCATCCAGAGTTTTCATCTGGTAGTCTTAGCAAAATGAGTTTACATCTCCCTCTTAACCAGGGACCAATTTCAAGATTTACATAATTCAGGGTTTATAATCCATCTCTCTGCTCTGTTACTCTTTTGTTTTTCAGTTCTCTTGATTGCTATGTGCCTCAATGGACATTATTTCCCAAAGCAAGACTATTTGTCAATCACTGTTTTGAATACTTGTGAGGCCCTCCTTGTGTCATCAATGATGAGATCTAGCTACCTCGACTTCTGTCAGCTTCTTTTTGTTGTGGTTAATTTTTCCAAGCTTCAGAATTTTACCTAAAAATGCCTGCCTTTGCATCATGTGTCCAAAATGGTCAGGTTTAGCTTCATTATTAGCACGTTTAATAAACAGTCTGGTTTTATGTCATCTATTACAGAATCATTTTTTCTTCTTGTGTTCTAAGATAGTCTCAATAATTTTTTCCAGCACTATAACTCAAATCCCTTCTTTGTTTAGCTTTTCTGATGGGTCAGATATTGTAGCTATATGTTATAATTGGGGAAAAAATGACACTGACTTGTGGTCAATGTCATGTCTTTCCATTTTAATATTTTGCATAATTGCTATACATTAATACTGTGCTGTATAGAGATCTAAAGAGCTGATCTTCTTTTATTCCAAATAAAAGACTTTAAAGAAAAAAGCTGAAGAATTCCTTCAACTTCTGTACCTGGAGAGCCTGGAAATCTTTATTATCACTGTTCAAATCATTTTGTTTAAGAATTTACATTACTTAATATTTTCAGCTTTTGTTTTAGAAGGGGCGATCATTCCTCAAATATGATTAAGTGAGCATCCTTGAAGTTACTTGGGTTTTATTTAACTTAAATTTATTTGTTTCTAATTTTGGTTGTTCATTTCCAGTAACTACTCAATAATTATTGACCAATGGTAAAGGATCAGTCCCCATTGGTCTTGAGTTAGAGGAAGATTTAGGAGTCTTTTTTTAAAGATGTTTTGTACTGTTGCGATATTTATTTTCCCCAAACATGCTTCCACTTCCTATTTTAGTTCTGTTTTTCTTTGCAAAATCTACCTGGGTTTGCTATTAACTGGAGTGATACATCCTTGCCAATCGCCCCCACTCCCAGTCATGTAAATAAAGTATACTTTTTAAATTTCAGTGCTTGTCATGTTTTGGATTAGTATTTATATGCAGCTTTTTTTTTTAGTAATGATCTTTTTCTGAAAGTGATAGATTTTGTGTGTTAACAGGTCCTTTGCATTGCATTGCATTATATCTTTGCAATATTGTCCTGTGCTGATTATAATATCAGTTTGCAAATAGGCACAAACGGTTTAGGACTATTAAATCTGGCCATCCGAATATATATTTCATCCAGTCCTTATAACTCAGGAGGCCACTTGAACTTTATCACCAGCTTAATTTTTATAACCAAGAAAATTATTCATAGAAAGATTGATAACATTATGCAAAAGAGTCTCTTTTTACCATTTTATGTAGCCTCGCTGAAGAATGCTATTCACATCTGTGCATATAATAAAAACAATAATTTTAAAAGGGTTCTAGTTTCTTTGGAGATATACAGCATCGGTGCATTTATCCAGGGTACTTTATCAGTTTTATTTATAAGCCAAGAATCTTTCTTCACTAGAATAAATGCTTTTTAAACAATCCAAATATCATTTTGTGCTGCAAACTAGCATATTTATTGATTGTGAAAGTGGCTACAGATCTAACGAATGTCAGCATATTAGGAATGAGATGGTAACAGGATTTAAAAATGTTGAAATGTATTTGAAAAAATGTATTTTAAGTGCATATTTTGAAATTGCTTTTTAAAAAACATATAAAGTGCCTTACTCATTTGGCTTGCTCATCATAATGTTTTACCCTTTTACTCAGAGAGAGGAAAAGAAAGTGTGGGACCTGAGCAAGTCATAGGAACTATGACTTATATTCTATGTATTTGTCTATGCTTGTCCTAAGCATTTGCATGAATCATTTGTACTTGTTTATATAGCATTCTTTTTATCCTAAACCATCTGCAATCTTTCCTGTAAATAGACCTTTATAGTATGATTCCATATATGTTTGTTTGGGATCTCTAACCATAAGATTTATGGCCTATTCATATTAATAGGAATATGGTTAAGCATTTATTTATCTCGAAAGGAATTGCTTCAAGGCAAGTCTATGTAGAGCATGAGCTATAAGGTCTCTACACTTGTTCCAGCTTTTATACCAGAATTTCTTTTCTAGGATTCTGATGTAGTCCTCTTCTCTTCTCTCTCCTCTTTTCTCTTCTCCTTCTCTTTCTAAATTATATTTAAGTGTTTCATAGTGAGATACCTCTGCTAATGCTACTGGTAGGTTTCTAGGCTCAAGGTGATTTAGCCTTTAAATCCACATAGTTTGGGGTAAAATGTACTTCCAGGATTGTCCCTCATGATTTTAACTGTTTGCACAATTTTTCAGTTGCAAGTGCTACCAAGGAAGGTAGAGGATGATATCCCATACTATGAAACGCCTCACTCTCTGAGATGACTATTTTGTAAAACTATGAAAATGATCTTATTTGGGGTGCAGATAGTGGATCCCCGGGTGATTTTGTAATCTTTATTTGTATTTTATTTTATAAATTATGTAACCTTGTCTTGAGTTATTAAGGTTAATAGAAATTGTACAATAAAATGGCCTGATTTACAAATCTTAAGCAACTAAATTGTTCATTCATTTTCTATTACTCATGTCTTTTTCTTCCATATCTTCCCTTTTCTCCCTCCATTCCCATGCTCTCACCACCTGGCTAATAAGTATTAAGAAGGCTTAGAACTGCAGCTATAGATTGGAGCCTTTTCTTCTTAAATATCCTGCAAATGTGATGATACAGTAATGATAATAGTAATGATGATGCTTTTTTGGTATTGCTTAGAGGTTTTTTAAAGCCTAGATACCTTTTAAAAGAAATTAAAAAATGAAATGTAGAACTTGAATTCAATTGTTATCATTTCTACAGCTATAAAAAACATTTAGAAGAATCTTACTTTAAAAAAGAATTGTAGACTTTCTTTTCACATGCAATCTTGATTCTGTTCTCCCATATTCCTGCCCATAAAACTGGAGGATATGTAGATGGCAGAGGTGATTGAGAAAAATGAAGAGGATACAAAGAATTTTCAACCAGGAAAAAAACTACAAATATCCTCAAGTGTGCAGATTAAAATATTAGAAATGGTCAGGTTTTCAACTTTACCACATGAAGTACAGTTGAGTCTCTTGATATTGGAAGAGACATAAAGATTGTCAGTTCTCTGATTGCATTTTTTAAAATAGCTACAATGTAAAAAAATATAGTCAATATTATTGAAAGTACAGAGAGTAACAAGTCCATTATACAGGAAATATTTATTGCGGGAATGTTAAATCTTCTTCATTTCTACCTTACACTAGTCTTATCTGCTATCTATCAGTTGTTGTTGGCATTTTCCCCTGTTATTTCTTTATTATTATTTTATATACCATCCACTTGAATGCCTCAAGCATTTGTTTGTGACTGTTTCAGGTCATGTGTGTGGTTTTTTTAAAAATACCAACCTACTATTTATGTTTAGAATACAAGGCTTTAGTTATTAATCTCTTTTCTCTAGGTTCTGAAGGAACAAAACTGTTCTCGGTGCCTTCCGCCCCTCCACCTGAAACAAGACAAAAACCACTAAGTAACTGGGGAAATATGTTTGAAGAAAGAAGGGAAAGTCTCATCCTCACTAGACCAGACCAGAAATTCAACTCCAGGGGAAGGACAACTGGCTAAAATTGAAAACTTTCAATTTTGACAGTTGAATTGTGTTGTATCTCCTTCTCTTCTTATCTTAGTAAATCAGAATAGTGTCCATCTAAGTTTTAAATATCATTTTCTCCCCAGGGTATACCCTTTGCCTAGCCTGGCCTTCCTTGCTTGCTTGTATGCTATCTAGATGTAGTTCTTGCATCTTCTCCCATACTCTCCACAGGGACTCAGGTGAAGATTATTCTAGAACGGTGCTTAGCAGGTTTCTCCTTTCTGTACTCCCTCAAGGTCGGTACTCTCTGAGCTTGGTTGTTTTCTTAGAGACATTTCATTACGAAACTAGATAACATTATCAGTGCTAGGAGGGAGTAGGGTTTACACAGTTCAACCTGTCAAGTCCATTGTCATCAATAATCTTGTGAAACATCTCTCAAAGGGAGAGGCAGTGAAGGAAGTGAGAAACCCCATAAAAATCTGTTCAAATGTTCTCCTCCCCTAGATTTTTCTACCAAATACTTTGGAGCAAATGGGTCACCAGTTTTAAATAACATGCACAGCACTTTTATTTAGAATACTTTTATAAGGTGGTACTTAGTAATTAGCCACAAACAAATAAACCATAGTAGGTACTATTTTGTTCCCAGAGGTACAAGTAATTTACATACGATAGTGTACCTCTTAGAAGTAGACGTGGTGGAAGGAACCATTTTGAAGGATGTTGTTCATGACACTTGAATAAGCTAAAGAAACCCACAATTATAAAACTGATTCTATAGGATGGTAGCAAAAAGGATGTAGGGATGTATGTTCTGTTAAGGTGCCAACTATATTCATCCGAGGTGACACAGAGATGTGGAAAGGGAAATGAGGGAACCAACACAGGATCTACTGAGGACCAACAGACTTCTTATTCCCTTTCCACATCTCCTTTATTTAATCATTCATATTTTAAGAAGTTTGAAATGTTTAGCTACACATTGTTCCTTTTTTTATTTTCAAAACTATTTCACTGCCAAAGACTGTCTTCTAATGTTTTAAAATAGATTCTAAATAGTACAATCCATATTGCGGTGATCTACTATGGAACCAAAATACATTTCTTAAAGCTAAGTTATAGGTGATGCTGCTAAGCCAAACAGGGACAAAAAGATTCTGATTTTACAATAAGAAACGTGAGTATAACTCAGTTCAATTGCAAAGAGCTGTTCTTCTGGTGGCAATTTTAAAGTTGGAAAGGTACACTGTAGTTAACTTCCATTGCCTTTTCCTAGCCTGATCTTCTCCAGATGAGCTGGACTTCATTTTTGAAAATCATCAGCCAGCATCATAACCAAAGATCATGTCACTTGGGGGGGGGGGTCATGCCAGGTGAACTCCAAACATCTGGAAAATACCAAGATGTGAAAGGACACTGCTAATATACGTAATATATATAAATGTAAGGTAAATTAATACAGTATGCAACACACTTGTTTCTTTTGGTGAGACAACTTGTGTGTGAAAATTGAGGAGAATCGAATAATGCTACTTATGTAAACAGGCTCTGATTCTTATTTTTAAAGAAGACAAGTCAATCCTTGGGGGTGGGGGGAAAGAAACTAAAAATGGAACACTTCTGAGAAATCGAAAGAGCAGCACAATGTAAAGTTCAAGTAAGAGTGCACTTTGTTGGACTCAAGTACCCGGAGCCTATCTTTCCAAAAATAAACAGAAAGAAAGAAAAGTACACATTAACTCCTGCAGGATGAGCAAAGAATGCAAGAGCAAAAAAGACGTTAGGAACAACCACAATAGATTACTTGTCTGAATTTGGGTTTTGTTTCTAGAGGTGAGTGAATTGTGAGGAATCTCCCTTGTTGAGTTTTGTCTGTGGGAGGCTTGTTGCCCACCTCAACAGGGCCAAGACACTTTGTGTGTTATGTTACAGCCCCTTGATGAGGAGATCCAGCTACTTTGATTTGCAGATCTGCATCACAAACAGTAGTTTGGACATATGCTCCGGGCATGTTCACAAGCTGCTGCTAACAAGCCAAGTTGTGTAACTGTTGAATTAATCCATGTTCTTTTAATTAACTGAGCCCTAAACTCACCAAATAGGATTCATACTACAGACTAGGCTGCAACGAAAACAAACCCCTCAAAAGTTTAAATTAATCTAACTTGGTTGGAAATGCCAGTGCAGCTGCTTGGTTCCACCCACCCAGAAGTCCTCTAATTTTGCCTGATTAAATCGATGGGAAACTACTATCCCCAGATTGAGAAGTAGGTGTGATCAAATCTGGTTTCCTTGGCCTCTGTTTGTGGCATCTTGTCTCCCTACTTACTACAGCAGTGCTTTTCAAACTTGGCAACTTAAGTTATTTAGAACAATTAGTCCTTTTAATACTTTTAAGAATACAGCCAAAAGACAAACAGAGGTAGATGCAAGCATTCAATATTAACTCATCAGTACTTACATTGCAATAAGACGGTTAAACTCAGCCTCAGATATAAGATCTAGCAAGAGCCTTAATTAAGCCTATAATGAATGCAAGAAAACAACCAATGGCAAGCCTTACGCCCAGTGGTGGATCCAATATTTTTTACTACTGTGGGTAGTTCTGTGACCGTGGCAGAGGAAGGATACTGCAAAATTCCATTCCCTCCCCACTCTAAAAATTTCCACTACCGGTTCTCCAGAACCTGTCAGAACTGCCTGAATATCACCTCTGCTTATGCCCACGGGAGGTATAGATTACATAAAGCTGTTGCTGCATGCACAAGGGGGGGGGGGGTTCAAACAATTAATGGTAACCGCCTCAGCAAAACAGGAAACGGTGGCACAGTTAGAAATTTAAACACAGAATTTCGGTCCACCTGGTGACCCATACATAGTAAGTGGCTTGCAATGGCCGAAAAAGGCATTTTATGGCCATGATTTGCTGTTGTGGCTGGATAACTCAAGGCTATTTGGACCCATTTCAGAAGATGCTCCTTTATTCTGAAAGCCAGTTTTGCCAATGTAATTGTCTCCGCAGTTACAAACACATTGGTAAACACAACTTTAAGGTATATTAATTTCAGGTTCTAGAATTCCCCAGCCAACACACTTCTAGGTTCAGGTCTAGAACTCTTTAGGATCTCCTGCCTCTC
Source organism: Thamnophis sirtalis (assembly GCF_051295495.1). Lineage (NCBI taxonomy): Eukaryota > Metazoa > Chordata > Lepidosauria > Squamata > Natricidae > Thamnophis > Thamnophis sirtalis. The sequence continues at coordinate 97,011,281 of NW_028261385.1, read as the reverse complement.
AGCTTGCCTGCTTCCTCTCTTCCCCACCTTATTAAAATATAGGTAGCCCTCAAGTTACAACTACGGTTGAGCCCAAAATTTATGTTGCTAAGCGAAATGTTTGTTGAGAGAGTTTTTCACCCTTTTCATGACTTTTCTTGCCACAGTTGTTAAGTGCATTTGTTAAATTAGTAACACCATTGTTCAGTGAATCTAGCTTCCCCATTGACTTTTCTGGTCAGAAGGTCACAAAAGCTGATCACAGGACACGGCAACCATCATAAATATAAACCAGTTGCCAAGCATCTGAATTTTGATCATGGAATCATGGGAATGCTGCAACGGTCATAAGTGTGAAAAACAACCATAAGTCCCTTTTTCCAGTGCCGTTGTAACTTTGAATGGTCACTAAACAAACTGTTGTAAGTCGAGGACTACTTGTATTCTTGTCAAGGCCTTTTTATAAGAGGTGGCCAAAAGACTGAATATTCAAAGCAATGCTGCACATGAAAAAAGATACATATTGCCATGTTTTTCCCAGCTACTTGACTAAGAGGGTAAAGAGTAAGAATTGAAGGGAGGGCTGTCCAAACCTGGGAACTTTAAGGCTTGTGGACTTCAACTCCCAAAATTCCCCAGCCAGCCATGTCATGTAATCAAAATTCAGGTCTTTTATGCCACTGAATTTATGCCAGGGCTGTGCGATCGTCACTGCTGACCTTGCCTGCTGATTTCTAGTGAGCAGAGTCAATAGTGTGGGGGTGGGGGTGGTGTAGCTGGGCAACCCCCCCCAACAACAACACCACAGTAAGGGAGACCAAGATACAAAGGGGTAGTTCAAAAGAGGTCTCTTGGGGGTAGGTCTGCATGGGGCTAGTCTGGAGAAACTTGTCTTGCCACTCTTGGCAAGTCTTCCAGGTGATAGATCGATTGACACAGGGCATGGGGCAGGAGGTCTCTGGGATCTCTATTAAGAGATTAACAGAGTTGAAAGGGACCCTATAGGTCATCTAGTCCAACCTCCCACTCAAGCAAGAGACCCTACACCATTTCTGATGGAGGGCAGCCCAGTCTCTTCTGGAAAGCCTCCAGGGATGAAACTCCTACAACTTCTGATATCATGGCTGGCTGGGGAATTCTGGGAATTGAAGTCCACAAGTCTTCCCAAGTTTGGACACCTCTGATTTAAGGGAAAGAAATGGAAAGTGCAAATGTTCCCAAAGGTAGGAGCTATGGAGTAGCTCAAGGCAGTTGTCTCAGGTAGTGCATGCTGGGAGGATGCATCAAAATATTCGAAGCATCTCACTTGGCTTCTTCTGACAGATGAAAACATCACCTTCTTCATCCTAGCCAGTAAAACGCCTTAGATCAGCTCTGTTTGAATGAATTAGTGTTTCGATGATTTGCACAGACAAGAACAGCTATTCCATTGTGACTCAATTGTGATTTATAGTCCCTAGGCAAAAAGATATTATTTACATATTCTTTAGAGGTAATTCGGGGTAAGATAATCACTTTTTGTTTACAGGAAGTAATACATTTTTTGTCCTTTATGAAGAACATGGCTTAAGGCAGAGCCATTGATTTCAGTCTAAAATATTATATCTCCATTTGCAAGCTCATAGTTGTTAATCCATAGCTGCTCTGATAAACACTGCAAGAGAGCAAAGAGAACCTGCTCTTTCTTGACTGTTCTTTCCGGGGGGGCTGCTGGGGGTTCGCAGGGGTTGGGAGAACCTCTAGCTAAGATTCTGTGCAGTTCGGAGAACCCCCAAATCCCACTCGTGGTTGGCCCCACCCACCCTTTCCCTTCCAGGAGTCCCCATGCTACCCATTTTGGATGCAAGTAATTGCAGGGCATGCATGGAGGCTTGAAGAGGCCAAAAAACAGGCCTACCAGAAGTTTGGGAAGGTTGGAAACAGGCCTGTTTCAGTCTGCAGAGGGCCTGCGGAGCCTGGGGAGGCCGTTTTTGACCTCCCGGAGGCTCAAGGAAAGCCTCCAGAGCCTGGGAAGGGCAAAAACACCCCTCCTACTTGCCGTGGTGCAGGAGGCTAACTAGGCCACGCCCACCATGGCCAAGCCCACCCAGCAACCGGGCAGAGAACCCCTTGCTAAAAGTTTTGAAGCCCACCCTTGGTTCTTTCTTAATATAAATACACAAATAAATAAACAATAATAAAGCATGAATTTATAAAAGTATCAAAAGCCATAGGATACATGTTGGCTTCTTTTATAACTTACCTAGGCAAAACTGAAAGAAGTTGTATAGTTTGTGAAAATGCAGAAACACATAAAAGACTTATGCTTAGCCTCAGATATCCTTGCCTTCCATTCTTAATTCACTATGTTGGTAGAAAGAGTATCAATCCTGCAAGTTAATGTCATGGTTAAATGTCAGTAAACACATTTAAAATGATACATAGATCAAGCAAAAAAATGGCACATGTCCCTCTGAACTTTGCTTCAGAAAGAAACCCATATGGCTTTGCCCATCCTTTGGAGGAGTATTCAAACTACTCCTCTTCTCATAAACAGTTTAAAGTCATAATGATAAACAGGCAGATCTAAAGTTAAACTTGCGTTTGTTACTCTGTTGTTGATCATTTGCGACAATGAAGAAATGTTTACTGGTTTTAGTCAAGTAAGTTTACATAGACAGCCCCCACACACGTAACTCATGTGCTCTGACAAATGGCCGGTTTACTCTTAGAATGAGCATGAGATTTTTTTTTTTTTTGGCAAAACCCACACAGCAGTAGGGATAAAGCTTCTGAGTTGAGCTTAGTAATTTACAAAATTACAAAACTGAGATCTTGACTGTTGTTCCATTTTGGTCACCTGTCTTTCCAGAAGGACAAAGCACATAGCCAAAACTTAACAGAGTTTGCTGCAAAGACTTTTGCTTGGATAGTGAGTTCAAAATATGCTTTTTCAGGAGGCAATTTCATTTTGCTTCTCATCCAAGAAGCTTCTTCATCTCTGCCTAGATAGTGGGGAATGGAAGGATGTATATTCCTTGCAGGAAGCGGATCCTTTGTATCCTTTTAGAGGGTCAATGAAGCACTTGGAGATTTATTTGTGTCCTCAGGGTCACTTGAGTAGTGCTCCTGGTTCCTGTAGTCTGCAATTTTTCCTCTGGAAATCCATTCTTACTCTCACACCATTCAAAGGGTGTTCATCCCAAATTGTATAGCTAAAAGTCTGTACAGATTCTCAGTCAATCAGGTCTTGTTTGTCCCAAAGGTGCTTTTTCAGGAGGCAACTGGGCTTTCTTGTTTTTTCTTTGAAGATGTTTTGCTTCTCATCCAAGAAGCTTCTTCAGCTCTGACAGGATTCTTGGATGAGAAGTGAAACATCTTCTAAAGAAAGAACAATCAAGTCCAGTTGCCTCCTGAAAAAGCACCTTGGGACAACCATGACCTGGATGACTGAGAATCTCTACAGACTTGGATAGTGAGCTTTGATAGTGACATAATTGAAATGGGCTATTGGAAGGGAATAACCAGATATTCAAGTTAGTTTTAGAAAGGATTGTGGCCCTGGTGATCATATTGCTAATCTATGCTAGATCAAGGAAAAATCTCAAGAAAATCAAAGAACATCTATATTTGCTTTATTGACTACAAGATTTGATTGGGTTGATAATGACAAGTTGTGGTGAGCCCTAGAAGATTCGGACATCCACAAAGTACATAGCAGAAACTTAATGGTGTTTGCTGTAGAGAACTTTATTCTTATTCTCTTTATTGCTACGTGTATTCACGGAGTACAGATAAAAGGGCAACGGAAGCATGGAGACCATTGTTGATTGTGTTTCAGTCTTGACAGTAGGGTAGATTAACAAAGTATAAGCTGAAGGAAATAAGAGACTTTCCATTTCCTCCCTCTTCAAACACCACTTATATGATTTCAGTTGCTAGAATTTTCCATGCCCTTTGTTTCTGAAAGGTATTCTTTCCTTCATTCACAAGCAAACAGAATATCTTCTCCTGTCACAGTATCTTCCTTGCCCTTTAGAACCTTTATCACCTCTTTCTAAAATGCCTACTATGGGAGGGCACTCCCATAGACTACATATTTTCCTTCTGCATCATCCAGATTTCCCTCCTTTTTGTTCTTTTTTTTAAGAAAAAGGCTCAAAAATTGCAACTTTGATATATAACAGGGTGTTTCTTCTTTCTTCTATCTTCAAAAGATTTGAAACGTACTTAGTAGGATTAGCAATTAGTTATTAAAATAGTAAGGCTATTTCTTAGGAGAGGTTTCAAAACTATGGTCCTTTATTAGAACCAGCAAAAATGTTCTCTCTAAATCAAACTGTGATGCATTTACGTTTGGCTTAATATATAGCAAGTTTTGGAAACTCGGTCATTTGGGTTGTAAACCGTAGTGTAGAGTTTAGAGAATGTGTAGACCTAGATTAATGTTTAAGACAACATAAGAACCAAGTATTACATCTGAATCAAACAATACGTTATGCCACAAAATTCATAGAAGAACTTGAATTGTCACAAAAAAATATATCAAACAAACCACATTATATTTTAAGGCGACAGGTGAATCACTGAGTAACGAATAAGAGAACATGAAAAAGAAGGGCCTAAAACAGCATTCTTCAATTTGGTGTGTTCAAGATGTGTCACACTATAACTTCTACCATTCTTAGCTTGGATAATGGCTGGAGAAAGTGGAAAGGTACTGTATGTATCAATAAAGATTGATTGATTGACTACTGTGTGTATATGTGTATATATATATATATATATATATATATATATATATGGAAGATAACGTAGCTTATTTGAATCATTTATGACAGGAAAGAAAATATCAGTATTAAATGATCAGAAATATCCACTATGACTCATTAGTCAGCTTTTCAGTTCATTTAATAACTGAAAAGAGAAATGGAATTATTCTGGTTGATAAAAGTTTTTTGTAGCTCCTCATTTCTGTGACGTGTGCATGTGTGTGTGGGGGCTGGGATGCAGAAATTGTGTTGTAAGTAATGACCCATATTTAATGGAATAATCCTTTAATTGAGAGTGGTCCCCAGGCTGATGTCAATCCGGAAAAATGACTTTCTGGAAGAATTTTTTGGAAGATGATGGGATTGGTCCTACCTGTGGTTTGGAATTGTTGACTCAATGCTCATTGTTTTTTAGTTTGTGGTCTTATGAACATTCTGGGAAACTTCGAAGTTTACTAACAATATTATGGCATTTTTTACTAGTTTGAATAAAAAAAACCACAGTTTTGAAAGCTCTCCTACAGAATAGTCTTACTATTTTAATAACAAATTACTAATTGCTATCAAACAAGTTTTGAATCTTTTGAAGATAGATGATAGAATTGCACATTGTTCTTATGGGGAACGATTGCAGGATTGGGTAGTTTAGTTTAATAAAAAGAAGAACTAGGGGAGACATGATAGCAGTGTTCCAATATCTCAGAGGCTGCCACAAAGAAGGGGGCGGTGTCAACCTATTCTCCAAGGCATCTGAGGGTAGGACAAGAAGCAATGGATGGAAACTAATCAAGGAGAGAACAAACGTGGAACTAAGAAGAAATTTCCTCACTAATTTAATTAATCAGTGGAACAACCTGCTTCCAGAAGTTGTGAATGCTCCAACATTGGAAATTTTTAAGAAGAGATTGGTCCCATGAGTTATGTTCTGGTTATTGATAAATAACTAGGTTAACTAAGAAGTAATGGTTTGTAGCCTATTTTTTTTTCCCGATTGCACATGTTTTGAATTTTGAGATGCAAAAAAATTGTACACAAAAATATCAGGGGGAAAACTTACAAATGTATTTAAAAGGAAAATTGCTGGCAGACATGCCTACTTCTTAATGACCAGCATGAACAAATAAGAAGAATTAAGAAATGTTGCATAAGGAAAAAGAAAATTCCATGCTTATTATTTGAGCAATTTTTCTTACTTTGCAAACTTATTTACTGTATTGGAGTTAATTATTTTCAGACAATCCTTCAGGACTTTGCAGTAATTCTCATGTGGAATATCAGCAGTTGCATCTGCATTGTCAAGAAGTGAAGCTGTATTGTAAGTTTCACTTATTTGTCTTTTGCAATTTACGTAAATTCATCTGAGGACATTTGTTACGCAATCAACAGTGTACGTAAGCAGCCCTTGCTGCCTGTTGTTTATGTAAATAGTGGCCGTAATGATACAAACTGTGAGTTTTAACTTGATGAGATAAAGTTTCAATACATCAAATATGGCTGTTTCACTCTAAAGACTGAATGCTAAAAATAACATTCACAACTGTGTGTATTCAAAGTGACTAAGATAGTGTCATCTGATGTCATGTTGGTGTTCTACATTTGTTAATTCTTTGCGTATCTGGCCATATGAAGAGTATTAGTGAACTTGCAATAATAGTGTGGACTTTGTTATGCTGGCATCTGCCTCACCACTTTGCATGAGTAATTATGAGTCCTTTGCCTTTGAAACCAATGCAAGAAAAATATACAGCAAGCCTTTTTACTTACATTGCATGCAACACTATGACAATGACTCAATGACTCATGGAGTAAATATTCTACCCAGGATGTTTTACATTAAACAAAATGATTCAAGGTAATCCTCTTCTATTAAATCAATGGGAGATTTCCTATTTCCTTCACTAGGAGAAGGCTTTCTTTTTCTAATTCTTTGGTCCAGTTAAATTGGAAAGCAGAAATCTACCTACTGACTCAGTGGTGACATGTATTTAGACTGTAATTTTTATTGCAGTAATTACTTGAACTCAATGACTATTCATATTTGCAAGAGGTAATTATGGCTAGTGTTTTGCTGCTGAATCTTAATTCATTTAGTGTATCTCTATTTTAAGCTTGTGGGCTTTTGTTTTTTAATAGCATAACATTTTCCTAAGTCAGTGGTGGGTTTCAGGGTGTACGCCCTGGTACGGGCATACCGGTGCCTGCATGGCACCGTTCCAATATGGTGCTCCAGAGGGCCCACCTGCTTGCCTGCTGTCCTTACCTGCATTTGAGCTCTTCGGCGCATCTGCAGCTGGAGTATTGCGGAGGTGTTGTGGAGCGTCACAGGAGGTAAGGATACATGTGCGCATTGCACACATTCATGTGGTGGCCACCGGGCCCTGTTGCACTGTACCAGTCGCAACAGGATCTGGAACCCACCACTGTCCTAAGTGTACACAAACTTACATATATGAATAGCAGCATACGTCAGAGAGAGAGTGAAAGTATGTGTTGCATCCCTATCTATACAAAGCTAATTCTCTCCTCCATCTGCTTTCACCCAAGTGGCTTTTTCTTCACCAGACCAGATTTGAAACTAAGAGGTGCTATAAAGAAGAATGGACACTTCTTTTCAAGGATCTTTTTCTATTCACAAAAGGAATCTTAAAATTGCAGATAACGGCTCAGATGCCATGGCCGTAGTCCAGCTTATATACCTGACAAAGCTGAATCCTTCTTAAAAATCACAGGTCTCAAGACACTCCTTACAAGATAACTTATGGCTCTCTCTTCACTAATTAGAACAGATTTATGGGATTATGTTTATCAACTACCATATGGAAACTCTTTATTTAGAGGTAAAATAATTCAGATGCAAGAAACAAATTTCTAAATGTGTTTGTACATTGCTTTTGTGATATTACGTTCTGATCCAGGCATCCCAAGAGCATGAAACTCATGAATTCTGCTCATTCACATCCAGCAAAGTCTTTCCAGGGAGGATTTACCGTGGCACAATAAAACTGCGGTCCACTAAAGCGCACCCGATTAAAGCGTGTACCTGACGTCATCAGAAGCGCGACAACTACCACCGCGGAGAAAAAAGGGCGCTTTAAAAAGCGCTTTTAAAGCAAGCCGATTCACGAAAAGGTAAGGGTTAGGTTTAGGGTTAGGTTTAGGGTTAGGGTTAGGTTAAGGGTTAGGGTTAGGTTTAGGGTTACGTTAAGCGTTAGGGTTAGGTTTAGGGTTAGGTTAAGGGTTAGCGTTAGGTTTAGCGTTAGGTTAAGGGTTAGGTTTAGGGTTAGGTTTAGGGTTAGGTTTGGGGGGGTTAGGGTAAGGTTTTCGCGTTAATTTTAAATTTACCGCTCACAGCATGATGTTTTCGTCGCGCTGTGATGACATCAGGTACGCGCTTTCGTCGAGCGCGCTTTAGTCTACCGCGGTTTTGTGGTGGAACCGGATTTACAGTCATAGACCTTATCTGGCGTCTTGGAGAGTTACGAACTAATTGTCTCCTGCAAACTCCACTCCCCTTTCGCTCCTCTTTTATTTTGTCTGGGAAGGGCCATTCATTGTCCACCTGTAGCCTTACTCCAAAGTCAATCACTGTTCTTTAGCTGTTCCCTTCATCTGGCCACTCTGCGCATGCGTACACTGGGAACAGGCTCCAGCTGTTCATCTGCCTCACTGATGTCTGACTCTGAAGGCAGCTGATAACTGGCATAAGGCTTTGTTCCCCTCTCTGCCTCCAACACAGACCCTCATCAGAGCCTTCCCCAGACTCCAGGGTTGGCCCATGTTCCTCCCCAATCTCCCCACTGTCCGAATCTGCTGCCAGCTCTGCTGGCAGGTCACAATATATTATATTATGTACACCCAGAAGCATCTTCCAAAAGTCTTTATTGGAAACACTGATGTAGATAGAACTCATTTTTGGGTCTAAGACAACTCAATGTGGCCAACTCACCATGACCAACTTGCCAAGGTCAACTCAGTGCAACCAACTTGTTGTGGGACAACTCACCATGGCCAACTCACCACAGGGCAACTTACCACAGGACAAGAGTTGCAGTAATATTTAATAAATGGTGGAATAGAATCATTATAGAAGGGATGCCAAAGGAGGAACAAAATGTGAATGACAAAAATTAAAATATTTTAAAACTTATTTTAAACACTGAAATTGAATTGTTGAATTGTTCCGCAAGCGACTTGTCCCACAGTCGGTTGTCCTGCCATAAGTTGTCCATGCTGAGTTGTCCATGGCAAATTGCTTGTGGCAGGTTGGCTGCACCAAATTGTCCCATTCGGCTTATTTTCCCCCTAAATTATTTTTCTATAGAATCTTTTAGAACTGATTCCATAGATTTCTAGATTTCTAGAGTTTTAAGGAATCGGTTCTAAAAGATGCCATGAAAGGGTCATTGCCATGTATCCCAAAGCCCATTTTGACTTCCTGTAGCAAATAAATATGCTATAGTAAAATATGTGTGCCTAAACTCAAATAACGTTATATCTTTTTCTTTCTTATTTATTGGCTGTATGTTTAGAAAATGTCCATAAGGGACTTGAAGGTTTTCTTAGCATTCAAAGAACATACACAAGTAGCAGAATGTTAACAAGTGTCCAGTGATGACAGAGTTGGGTTTTTTTATCTAACATTTATGTCTAAAAAAAGTATATTTCTTTTACTAATGTGGTGGGTGGGTGGATGGGTGGTAGGCTGCTTACTAGATATACTTACGAAGATACTTCACGGAGAAGAGGTGACTGGGTACAGAGGTGATAAACATGGTGTAGTAATTTCCTTGCAGTAATTGATGACTGGGAGGAGGGACATCTGTGGTTCCAGATGTGAAAGAGCAACAGATGGGCAGTTCTCAGTTGAACTGATAAAAAGTGAGCTAACACTCTATTTAGGGAAGTAGAGCTGCTACTCCTAAGCTGTTTACAGACTTGGAAACATCACGATAAGCAAACCCCTCCAGTTCAAAGCAAAGGAAAAAGAAAAAAAGGATAAATAGATAAATAATGACCCAACTTTGTTACAAAACATGGTGCAATCCTGTAGCTTTAATACATCAACATAGATGACCTTTCAGTTTGTTCAACTTTTTGTCCCCAGCAAAGGAAGCCACAGATGATCTTTATCAAGGAGCTGAATCTGCTGGTCTGAGTTGTCAGAAATAAGGAGATTTAAAGGTTGGATTTAGGACAATGACAGTCACTATTCTCTACAAGGCACATCCTGAAGACTCTATTTAGTACCGAGACAAGCTGGGTTAGTCAAGTGGTGATGGAACTAGTTGAGGAGGGATGCCCCCAATCTACATTTCACTGCTACAACCTTGCCTTCACAAATGACCGAAGCTTATCCTTTCTTGTCCATCTTTGTTCCCTGATTTTGCAATATGGAAAAAATCATCAAACCATGTCTTTCTTCTTTCTTTGTAAGTCAATTATAAAAATCATTAGCATGATTAATGAATTTTATGATCCTCCATGGAAATGTACAATAAAAAGTGAAAGGAATAAGAGATGACCAACAATACTCCATTTGCCTTGAATTTACCATCACGTGCCAGAAAGCCATTACAGAGTCGAACCTGTTTTGGTATTACAACCTGAATATAGTAAATGTTGTTCATTACTAATAAAGGATGTAGGGTGAAGATGAAATTTGGTCATTAACTAAAGGCTCCCACACCTGGAAATAGTGATTCCCCAATTCTATGATAGTTACGGCAATATATTACTTACTATTCTGCAGGAGATTTACGCCTACATTTATAAAACTAACTTTAGCCGGGAATACTCAACTATGTGTCCACTACACCACAACACACATACAATTCTGTAATTGGATACATACATAATCCAATTTGTGAATTATACTGTTCTATACCAATCCCTATGACAAGTAAAGTTTCAACTTGAAATGGAACCCTGACTAATGAACATCCCTTGGGGATGGCCAAGATGAAAGGAAGACTAATTTGCTGTATCTCATGCCAGTGTTTATCTAAGAAGAAAACATTTCCTTAAGTTCATTGCTTACTCTGTTAGATCTGCTTTTTCCTCATCATGTAACACAAGGCAAGCAATTGAACAACACACCTGGCAACAGATTCAGTTAAAAATTTATACAACTGCAGATGTAGAATTGGCTTAGATAATCACAGAAATGTTGCCAACAATTCCTTTGTACTACTCACTGTTTCTTTCGAAGCAATAAACCATTATGCAGAAATGTGGTGGTGAGGGTACCTTTAAATCTCAGGTTAGAAAGGTTCCCACAGACTGATTTATCTGTAGTACAATACCATGCAAGATGCTTTAAAATTTTGTTAAGCAGTTTACGGAATGAGATTATATAAGACCACTAAACTAAAAGGAACATAACTTTGAACAGTAGAATCTAGGTATCTGTTCTGACCCCCCTCCTCTGTCCAGTAACAAATGCCGAGACAAGCTTAACTGGAATTTTACAGCACTTTATTAGCAGGAAACCAAAACCTCGGTGGCTGAAAGCCAAGCACAACAAAACAGATAAGAACCTTGGCAGCAACTCAGACTTCGACAGAGACTGATAACAGCTTCTCCAGCGTTAAGAATGAAGTTGAATCCTGCAAATCAGACTCCTCCCTGAGTCTCTCCTTAAATACAATCTTGAGAGGAGCCTAATTGCAACCACCTGAATCCAATTATCTTTTGTAACTGCGTAGCTGCTCTCTACGTCAATCTGCCAGGCATCCAAGACCACTTCCCCTGTCTCCTCATCACTACTCCAAGATCAGGAGCACACTCCCTTTGACTCTCACCACTGCTCCATGCCTCAGGCACCTCCTGGTGGCCAACCAGCCTCTCTGCGCCCTGCTTGGAGTCGGAACCCTGTCCAAGGTCCTCCACCTCTTCCAGAGCCAACTCATAAGACCCCTTGCTGGCGGGGGTCTGTTTGCAGCTCCAATCGCTCCTGCTGGGCCACAACAGGTATCTATATATGTGGATATAGTATACTATTTTATTTTAAAGTTTTCTCATATATATATATATACATACATACATACATACATACATACATACATACATATATATGGCGAGTGAGATGCAGAATCCATCACCTCACACATACAAAACTCACTCCACTTCATAGAAACAATAAACAAACAAAACCCACAACCAAGCGACCTACTTATGAGTTTTGATGTCATATCCCTCTTCACCCAAGTGCCTATAAAAGAAGACTTGACAGCTATACAAAACAAACACAACCCCCCTAAAGACATCCTGGACCTGACCAACCACTGCCTAACCAACACATACTTCACCTATAATGGACAAAAATACAAACAGATAGAAGGAGTACCCATTGGATCACCTCTCTCACCTGTCATCGCAAACTTATACATGGAACATTTTGAAACTAACGCCTTAGATAAATCTGAACACAAACACAAACTCTGGCTTGTGTTGATGTTGATGACACTTTTGTGATTTGGCCACACAGGAAAGAAAAACTGGACAACTTCCTCACACATCTCAACAGCCTACACCCCAAAATACAATTCACCATGGAAATAGAAGCAAACAACCAACTTCCCTTTCTGGACGTCCTAATCTACAAAAAACCCCAATGGCTCCCTAGGACACACCATCTACCAGAAAAAAAAACCCAACCGCTACTTAAATGCACAATCCCATCACCACCCTGCACAGATCAACTCTGTAGCCAAGACCCTCATCTCCAGAACCAAACACCTAGCCGACAAAGATCACCTGAAAACTGAATTACACACTCTCACAAACGTATTAATCTTCAACGGATTCCAAAGAAAAACAATTACCAACCTAATCCAAAGGGAGACTCCCCTCCAAAAACCAAGACACAGAACAGGACAATCGCCCTCCTCCCTTACATCAAAGGCACCACAGATAAAATCAGCAAAATTCTCCACAAACACAATATCAATACAGCCTTCAACACTGACCAAAAAATAGCCAACATCTTAAGAAACCCCAAAGACAAAATCCAACTAGAAAACTAATGAGTCTACGAAATACGATGCAAAATCTGCCCTGCAACATACATAGGACAATCGAACAGAAGAATAAATGCATGCATCGCAGAACACAAGAACACAGTAAGAAAAAAGAAAAACCTTCCTCCCTTTTCCAGCACCTTAAAGCTACAGGACATGAAATTAATTGTGAAGGAACCAGGTTAATCTCCAAAACTGAACACTTCAACAAGAGAATAATTATGGAAGCTATCGAAATAGAGAAACACCCCCACAACATGAATAAATGTGATGATACCTCCTGCCTCCAGCGTGACGATACCTCCCACCTACCAGACATCTGGAAACCAGCCCTAGTCAACAAATGAGTCCCACCAACCACCCAGGCCATTACAACACGAAACAACAATAGACACACAGCCAGCACCAATCAGCACCAATCTACCAATCATGATACAACCACACAACCAAGCATTCCACTTAGTGAAACAAAGCCAGCACTCCACACCCACCCACCAAGATTTATAGAAAGACAGCAGCGCCGGTCACACTTTAAGCCAAAAACCCAGCCTGAAGATGGTGAGTGAGACCTCGCTGAAATGTTGCCAGGACAATCTCAATCTTACATGGGAAAAGATCCGAACCCGCATACCTACAACTGTGTGTGTTTGTGTATGTGTGTGTTTTATTTATTTTCTGACCCTCCCCTCTGACCCGCAAATCACCACTCTTGCCACTCTTTAATCACGGCTTTATCAACTCCTTTGGCTGAAGGCCCAGACACGACTCACATGCAAGACTAGTTGGCAGCAATCCAAAATCCAACAGCACAGATACACAACAGACAGAGTATTCCAATACTGTTTCAAACGGTTGTGTCTTGCAAATGACCCCTCCCCACTTCTTTAGTTATATACTCTCTTGGGAGCGGCCAAGCCACAACCACCTGGGCTTAATTATCGTCTCTGAGTCTGTCTCCGCAGCTGCTGCTTCCATTTCTCCACCCTTCTTTGTCTTGCATCAGGAACAAATTGCCTTGAATCCTCCCCACTGCTCCATGCCTCAGGTGCCTCTTGGTGGCCAACCAGCCTCTCTGGTCCCTGCTCTGAGTCTGAACCCTGCCCAGGGTCCTCCACAGCTCAACCGGATCCTGCTGGGCCACAATACACACACAGACACATACAGACACACACACAGACACACACACACACACACACACACACGTACGTATGCACTCATGCATGCACACGCGCATGCACACACACACATACAGGTGAAACTTTAAAAATTAGAATATCATGCAAAAGTTCATTTATTTCAATAATGCAACTTAAAAGGTAAAACTAATACATGAGGTAGACTGATTACAGGCAAAGCAAGATAGTTCAAGCCGTGATTTGTCATAATTGTGATGATTATGGTTTACAGCTCATGAAAACCCCAATTCCACAATCTCAGAAAATTAGAATATTGTGAAAAGGTGCAATATTCTAGGCTCAAAGTATCCCCACTCTAATCAGCTAATTAAGCCATAACACCTGCAAAGGGTTACTGAGCCTTTAAATGGTCTCTCAGTCTGGTTCAAATTAGCAGATGTACAGTAAACATCATACATTTCTCAATGACCTGCTGAAAAAGCACACATCTGGTCTGGACACCCCTGGTCAGCATAAAGCCATAATGTACTTCTTAAATTTTGCTAATTGTCACACTCCCATACTCGCAGAATTCTGCCAAACATCTACCCAGGCACATTTAATAATCCCTTGTATTTTTTTTTTCATTTATTCTTGCTCCCTAACTCTTTAGTTAAGGGGAAAAAAAACCCAGCATGCTTCCAGGCATCAGGCTAAGCTGTCTTGATACACACATTGTAAAGTCATATAATGAATCCACAACCAAACCATGTCTGTATTCTAACATTTCTCCAATTACATTGACTAGACCTGCAACTTTATCATTTTTCAACATTCTCACACATTAATTACTTCTTTTTCATATCATGCTCATAAAAATCTCACATAGTTCATCTAGCATTCTTTCACTTCAGCTTCACCTCTTAATTCAATTCACTTTGCTGGAAGCATTTTATTTAAGCCCATCAACTTCCAAAGCATATTTTCACATTTCCACTGAATCTTTTTGGAATTTTCTCTGCCCCTTTTAATCTTAATGTTTTATTCTTTTTTCTTTTACAACAGCCTTTCATTATAGTCTCATCTACCGTCTCTTTCATTTTTCAGCACCTTTATATCCTTCACTTTCTTCATACATAAATCAATTACACTTGTAGATTCATTATGTTGCCCCATGTATGCATTGTAGAGTTACACTTAAATAGAACTGTTTCTAAGTGTATACTGACCAATCACACATTTAATTATTCTGAATGGCCTGATTACCTTTTTCGTATTCTCTCACTTGATTTCCTATTCATCCAATTGTATTATCTAACAGAATAACTTTTGTCTCTAGATCATATTAATTTAAACAATTATTCCAAACTCCTCCCTGATTCTTTCATTATCTCTGTGCACTGGACTATGATATTCAACTGTCACCTTCATATATGTTCCTACTTCTGTACACATCTACAACAGTCTCAGAGTTGTCATTTCATATCTTTTGAGATCCATTTTAACCTGTCATTCATAATTAATCTGCATCAACATTTTCCAAAATGTATTCATCAAATTATACCTTCCTCCTTTCCTTTCCTTTCACAAACCAACAAGAGATGTATATTTATTTCATTAATTTAATTCATATTCTTTTCTTTTCTTCTTACATTCCAATCCACAAGCTTCCATATAGCATGGCTATCAAGAGATGGCCTTTAAATAATTATTTTCCATTGCCCTTCATTCCTTGGACATGATACTTTTCAGTATGTTTTTTTAAAAAAGGATGCTGGATTACCAGCCTTAATAGTATATATACACAATCAGCACTTCCTTCTAATGATAAAGCACAATTTAGGTCCATTTTTTGTCAGAATACCAAAGTCTAGTTTGTTCCAAACTTGCTTGCACTGTTTTCTGCAAAGTAGGACCTTTCATATAGAGACCTAAATCAGCATACTGATAGATAGATGATGGATAGATAGGCAGGCAGGCCGGCAAGCAGGCAGATAATAGATAGATGATAGGTGGATGAATGGAGGGATGATAGACAGAAATATTAGAAATATTTGACAAATCAGCAACTTTATTTACTTTTATAGAAATATAAATCTGTGAAAAGCTTACAATGATTCTGCTTATAAGAAATTTTGATTAAATCATCTTAGTAACATGATCAAATCTTATGATGAGTTCTTTGATAGCAATATGAGCTGTTGGAAAATGAATGTTTATATCTTCATGAACCTAAGAACATGTCAGGAAATCTGTTCTTCTGTTTCTGTTTGTCAGTCCCATGCTAGGATTATTTAGGAAGGCTTGTTAAGAACAATTAGCAAGTAGTGAACTTTGGAATAAAATGTTTTCTGCATCGATTCATCACAATTTTTATAAGCTCTTGGCTAGACAATTTAGAGGCTGCTGCATTCTCCCTTGTTCATCCTTGCTATTTATATTTTACAAGAGATGCAGAAGGAATATTTTAAAATGTATTGAAACTATCTAAATGTACTTTTGGGTTAATGTCTATCACTGATATTTTATCAATATAAATCATTGATAAATCATTTAATTATATGCCCCCAAATGATGCGGCTGCGGGAATCTCTGTTGTCTGTGGCTAAAACTTGTATTTGAATCAAATCTCAGTCTTCTGAAGTATTACTTCAAAATGAATCATGCGACTTTCAAAACTGAGATCATGGAACTAAATTGCATCTTGGCTGATTCACACATTTCTATTAAAGTAAATTTGAGATTTCATGTTTATAGTCATGAAGATAAATATAACTAAAGGAAGAAGGGGCAGAAAATCTAAAACTAATAACCAACTAAAAAAAAAGGAATATCTGAACTATTAAGTACAGAAGGAGAGGTAGTCCTTCTTGAGGTTATATCACTGGTATATCAAGTCATTAAAAAATGCAAATATCAGGCTATGCATCTTGTTTTAAAATTTGTTTGTGGATCTGTTCAAATAAGCTATCATTTAAAAAGAAACATATAGGTTACAGGCTTGCTAATAGTATAGTTCTTGCAGTTTTAGATTGCTTAATTTCTCTATATATTGATCTACATTTAGGACGGGGATTCATTCAGTTTATATATGCATATGAATTATCTATTTTCTTGCTTTTAACCCATTTTTCAAACTAAATTCCAGTGATCCTTCAAATTTAAGCTTCTCTGAATTTTGCAACAGTGTCCCATTCAAGATGGATGCAAAAACCCAATTATTAAGGAAACTGCACAGGTATGACAGACAGAATGTCCAAAATATATGGCATTAGGGTACAGTCATTACAATTGTGCATATATTGGACAGAAAGGAATATCAATAAAAAAGAATATTTGTAGCTCAATATTTCTAGCACTGATGATGTAACCTAGTTAGGGTAATGAAATGTTTGTAAGAAAACAAGCAAGCTCAGAGAGCACCAAGGACACCTCAAAAAAGGAATATCAAAATGTATTAGAGAAATATTCAAAAACTATGACTACATTCAGAAATGTAGCTTATCCTTTCAAACCTATAAACAAATCCTCAAACCTGATGGAGAAATTGAAATTATGATTGGAAAAAAGAAGAAACTGCAAGAAATAAAATGCAATCTTTGAAATAGGGATAGGGTTAAAGCAGGCTTGTCAAATTCATGGCTTGCTTGGCGAACGCATCACATGCTGGCTCTGCCCCCACCCAGTTTAGTGAAGGGGGGGAAAGTCCCACTATGTCACATGATGCCACCGTGATGATGTGAGTTGGACACCCCTGGGTTAAGGAGTGGAAACCAGTGCTTCCAGAAAAGGGAAAATGGGTCATGTCACTCACATTCATTGTCGGGTTTCTATTCTAAGTGTCCTTCCAAGAAAATTGCAAACTGATTGTGGGTCAACTATTAGAGTTGAATCCCCAACATTAAAGAAATGTTTGACTCCTGCAGGCTGCTGTACTAATGCTCCCTTCCATTGATCAAGGAGGAATCTAAGGGGCTTAGAAAATGTAAACCAGTTAGGCTAATGAGGAAGAGGCTCATATCATGAACTGAGTCTAAATCAGAAGCAAGCAGCAAAGTTCTGCTAATAACCTTACTGTTCCTGATGTGACATGTAATGAAATGAATCTTTTCCCTTCAATATTCTCCATTAGCAGCATCGTTTCAGATATTATTTTTCTCACATAGTGCCTGGCTAATTAATTGCTTCTAGGTTTGGCAACATCCATTAGCCTGGCTGACTTTAAATGAGGATTATGATGGAAAATAGAATGGACATCAGCTATCCATGATGGCTTTATGAAATCTCAGTGTTTAGCGAAGTAGCCTCGGTCAAGGAACAAATCTAGAATTCATAACATGAATTACCCTCCCTTCTAGACATTTTTATGTGAGGTGAAACAAGGTGGAAGTGTCAGAAAGCCTTCAAGTGTAGAGTGTACATGAAAAGTTTTCACAGTCGTAGTTCTTTTAGTCTCTAAAAATCACATGTACATCATGAAGAGATACATTTGCATGTTCCATGTTGATGACTAATTTTCTCTTCAGCAATCTTCTGCAACAGGCTCATTCCGTTCTCCCTTGGTTCAGTGCCAAAGAACACAGCAAGGTAAACATCCTCACTCACAATTGTGTAAATGTAGTACACACAATTGTACTACATTCAAATAGTAATCATAGATTTTCTCAGCTAATATTTTCTATTTAATATGAAATGGAAACTCATTTCTACCATATATGTATGCAGAGAAGAATAAAAAAAATGGAGAGATGATTTAAGGAAGGAGCGCATTGTCTAAGAACATGTTATGAGGCCTTCTTTCCTTTTGTGAGAAAAAATTGTGCTATTTTGAGGATCTCATTATAAAGGGGAATCATACTCAAACTCTGTTTTCTTTACTGTAATGTATGATGTGTGCATAATCTTGTGTATCTGCTTTCCATTTTCTTCTCATTCTACAATAATCAGAGGCATGACTAAAAATTGGACAGGGTAGACCATGAAATAGAGCTTGAGAGATCAGAACAAAGAAGTAGAGCAGTTTCATTGGATTTTCTGTTGCCCTTAGATTTACTAGTAACCTATTTCTGGAGAATCTACATACTAGGAAAACTTTACCTGCTAAATACGTGCCTATGGTACATCTGTTTAACATGCAGTTTCTCATAGAAAAGGTTTATAGCTATAATAATATGTTTGTGTTAAACAATCAGGTTCCATCTACCATGATAAAACACATTTATTTCTCAATAAATAAATTTGTTTCTTTTTACAAGTTTTGGAAACATCTGTTGTGTTTTCTCTATTTAAAAGGAATTGTTTGATTGTTCTATTATTTAAAGAACTTCTTGAGATTAATCCCTATCAAAACAGATCATCAGAAATATGGGGCTAGGAGTTCCATTTAAGTTATCTTCTCCCCCCTCCACAATAGTAAACATTCCAAAAAAGGTTTGAAATAAAAGACATTTGAGAGCTTTAAGAAAAACCCTTCAATCTCAACATCTCACGCTTTAACATTTCAGTGTTTATTTAGAGGCTAGCCTTATGCAATCCACACAACAGATGACTATCCAAAGGTCACAAAAGAAAATAAAAATTTTAACATTAACCCATAAAATAGTCTACTTCCACACAAACCTATGTGCAAATTGATCACCAGCCTGGACAATTTAACTCTGAAATTTTGACCATGGCCATTTCTGTGTAGTCTCCTTGTCCCAGTACAAAGGCTCTACCTAACAATCTTCAGAGGATGAATTTTCATGTTAGTCCCGTAGATGAAGCAGCTTAAAGACACCTTTGGGTTCTCCCATGGTCTCAACACATATCAAGACCCTCCTGATAAAGCTGCTTACAGTGCAGCAAGTATGCAAAGCCACATCCCCCTTTCATCTTGTTCTGGGTTCAGCACTTGTTCTGTCATGTTGGTTTGGGTATGAGGGAAACCAAAACTCCTCCTTCCACAGTGTCCCTTTTATCTTTTTTTTAGTGGGCTAGAATGCAAAGTCTTTAAACTGACTAGACCCGTGATGGCAAACCTATGGCATGCGTACCAGAGGTGGCACACAGAGCCCTCTCTGTGGGCATCCACACCGTTGCCAGCTGCTCTTCTGGTTTCCTGCACGCACATGCACACCAGCCAGCTGGTCTTTGTGGGCACTGCAAAATGGCCTGAAAAACAGCAAAAAACCAGGCTGTTTCCAGGCCTTATTCCAGGCCAAAAACGGCCCGAAAAACAGGCTGAAAATACCTCCCCCCTGCAAAGGCATGCACGCAATAGCCAGCTGGTCTTTGAGTTGCCGGTGCTCCTTTCTGGTGCACATATTCCAGTGTGGGCACTCAGTACCAAAAAGATTCGCCATCACTGAACTAGACTCTCTGACTCTTAATGCATGTTATTGAAAATGTATTTTAAAGGACTGGGCTTTGGGGCAAATGTAGCCTGTACACTAAATAATTTCCTTTCTAGTGGCCTTTGGTTCACTTCTGTTTCTGATAAAATATTCTAAGGCTACTTTGCAGTTGTCACATCTATCAACATATCAGAAATCTTATGCTTCAGTTCTTCAATACCACTTAACCAAGAGCTTAATTCCAGGTGCACAAAACCGGATGACAGTTAAATAAATAAATAAATAAATAAATAAATAAATAAATAAATAAATAAATAAATATATATATATATATATATATATATATATATATATATATATATATATATATATATATATATATATATATATATATATATATATATATATATATATATATACACAAAATATCTTTCTCTTGGCTGTGACCTAGGGATTGACTGGGAGGGTGCTGGGTGCACACTAAACTGGAAATTAACCACCACAATTTACCAATAAGTGAGAAAAGACTTTTGACACAGTAGTTGACATTGACACGACTGGGATTTCAGCTGAGGGAAATGTTGCAGTCTTAATACTGTTGCCAACACTCCCCACCACACTCCAAGCTGACAAAATCAAGAAAGCAATAGTGATAGCACTTCGACTTATATACCACTTCATAGTGCTTTGCAGCCGTCTCTAAGCCGTTTACAGAGTCAGCCTCTTGCCCCCAACAATCTGGGTTCTCATTTTACCAGCCTCAAAAGGATGGAAGGCTGAGTCAACCTTGAGCCGGTCAGGACTGAACCACTGGCAGTGGTCAGAAGTCACCCTGCAATGCTGCATTCTAACCACTCTGTCACCACGGCTCAGCAAGAACTATACATATTTTAGTAAGATATGTTTAATGCTAGACTACATGCCACAGTTTGATTACTGTTATTTGTATGTATTACTTATCCATGTCCAATGGACTATGGGCAGCATAAAAAACTAGAAAAAATTGTAGGAAATTGTAACAGACATTCCCCACTGCTAGCACTGATAATATGCTATCAAGTCAGGACCAACCCTTAGCCACACCGTAGAGGTCTCCAAGATGATGGGTCCCCTCCCCCCATATTCCAATACTATGCCTATCACCACTAAATTCAAGTCTATCCCCTCCCTTACTGCTCACTGTCCTCTTCTTCTTTCTATCTTTCTAGCATTATAATTAATTAAGATGCAGTTGCTTTGAATTATCTCAAACATTTATTGACACCTGAGCTAAGGTACTATTTATGAAGTAAAGTCTCTTCTGACTCACCTGCCATCTCTTGATTGCTTACATCTATTCCTTTCCCAGCACAGCTTATGGACAGCAACACAACCTGGATCCATTCTGGGCAGGCAGTAGGAATACATGTGGGGCCAACAGGTTTCAGGGCAGCAGGATTTCCTGCCAGGTCTAGGGTGAGAGGGGTGGGTGGGAGTGAAGCAAAGCAGCTGCATGGATCGACTCCATGCAGTGTTTATGTGAAAGTGATGTAAGAAGCCAAATTCCTCTATTTTTAGGATGAAAAACGCAAATCAGATTAACTTTATTATGAGCGTGGACAATGGTAAAAAATGAAAAACACATGTAACATAAAGCATAAAATAGAAGAGATCCACATATATACAATAGCATATGTGCTTAGCCAAGTGTTAATTCATCAGGGCCTGCTGTAATCTGCAACCAGTAGAACAAAACTTTGCTCTATTTAGAGAGATAAATGGGATTCCCAAATGAGAATAGGTGTTTTGAATACAATAAGTCTAAACATTCAGAATTATTCATTTAGTAATAGGGTATGAAGCAAGGGCAAATATCTATATAAACTTGATAACAACGGAGCATATGAGACTCAACGGCACTAGCATCCCAGGGGCATAATCTATCCATATATTGAATGTTCTTGAATTTCTGTTCTGTGATCAATGTAGGAAGGGCATTAAAATAGGCTAAGGTTAATGCAATTGATTCTGTTTTGAATTAGAAATTGTAATACGTAGGTGATTTTGCGCTCTGGTTTTGACACAAAGGCTGCTTGCAAATACTGTATGTATCTGGAAAAGGAACACTGTTCATTTTGGCCTTCCGTATCCAGTACTTGGTTGTGTAAGCACAAGTTTGGGCTTCTTATATCCTAGCAAAAATATCCCTTCATAGAGCAGCCATAATAGCTTACTTTCTTGGGAAGTATTTTTTTTTCCTGGCTGCAATTAGTATCATTAGATAGAATTAAGGAGTCTAACCTGATTGGGCAAAAGGACAATTGTAGTAATGTAGAGAAGTATTTGTTTCTGGATGGAGTGCCACTTTTAATAAAGCAAAACCTGAATTTTATGCTGTACCTACTTTGACCATTATACTGTACCTTCCAATAAAATCATGTTGTTATTTAGAATAAAATAAGATATCCAAATGCCAGCTGTTTTAAATAGGAACAATAGCAATAGCAATAGCAGTAGACTTATATACCGCTTCATAGGGCTTTCAGCCCTCTCTAAACAGTTTACAGAGAGTCAGCATATTGCCCCCAACAATCTGGGTCCTCATTTTACCCACCTCGGAAGGATGGAAGGCTGAGTCAACCCTGAGCCGGTGAGATTTGAACCGCTGAACTGCTGATCTAGCAGTAGCCTGCAGTGCTGCATTTAACCACTGCGCCACCTTATAATAGTATCTAAATAAATATTATAAAAGTATTAGTATTTTTATAAGGGTATTATAATGAGCAACCTTCCGTATTCTCAAAAAAATGACATGCTGGTGCTCCTATATTCAGCAGGAGTCAAGCTGAACTTGAAAATATGTTTAAATTTCTATAGCTGATATAAAATTAATAGCTGCAATGTTTAGAAAAGTGTGTATACATGCAGTTTTTTTAAAAAGATCTCAATCCACAATAAACATCTAAATGAGAAAAGCAGAGATAGCAATACAAAGTTTAAAATTGGGCAGTCTCTGGTACAATTCATATCCATAGTAGCCCATTTACGTTTATACTATTCCCAAGATATTTAGAAACTAGCAAGGGATTAACCTGACCATCCCTTTGGGAATTAAAATGAGAGAGAGCAGAGCTTCCACTCATTTCAATGGAATGGAGGAGAACTGCTTGGAAATTATACATATTATATATGCGGGACTTCTTCTGACTGCTGGAAGACTTCTCAGCTGTTATATTAGCAGGACAAGTGTCAAAGTGCATATTTGGGGGCTCTAAATCAACAGCTGCTTTGTTCCACTGGGAAAACAAAGGTCAACTTACACAACTGTCCCATGACAGAATTTGAGTAAGAAAAATGCTTTTGACCCAGTCAGCCCTTTTCCGAGTACAAACATGCTTAATGCCACTTTCTTGCTCAAGTTAACCAGGCAGAAAAAAAAGAAATTATGCCTGGTATGATTGCACTTTCAAATTTGAATTTGTGACTCTAATGAGAATCTAGATGGTTGCAAATGCATTGGCATTTCAAGTATAGTGTATGCATCCATTCTAACAAAAGACTATGTGATAACATAGCTGAAGAAAAGCAGATACTGGAAAAGGTACTATGTAGTGTCTATGGAGATTCTCAGTCATCTAGGTCATGGCTGTCCCAAAGGTGCTTTTTCAAAATGCAACTGGACATTCTTGTTTTTCTTTGAAGACATTTTGCTTCACATCCAAGAAGCTACTTCAGTTTAGTTCTTTACTGAAGAAGCTTCTTGGGTGAGAAGTGAAACGTCTTCAAGGTAAAACAAAGACAGTAGCATCTGGACTTTCTTTGTTTTCCCTTGAAGACAATAAACATCAATATAGCATAAACCTGGCATTTTATTTAATCATATGGAAAAGGCCAGACTACTAATATAATTGAAGAAAATACTCCAGAAGTGATAGCCTTAAATAGCAACTACAAACTATTTTAAGAGAAAGAAAAAATAATTTTATATGTAAAGTTTTCACTCAAAATTCTTGCCTATTATAATACAGACAAGATTATTTGCACTTTGAAGTAGGGACCATTAACAAGATCTGTCCCATTTCAAGCATTTGCTTTGTCAGATTACCGGTACTTCTTTGCTCCTCCACTCTACTACATATCTAAGGTGGGGGGAAAAAAGCTGTCAAGACCTGGCTATTCCGGCAGGCCTGGGGCTGTTGACTTCATTGTTGAAGTCCAGCCCCGACTGAAATGAATGTATTTGTGTTATTTTTTAACTTGTTTGTGTTATTTTTATTTTCTCTTATTTTCTATTCTTTCCCCTCTCTGTAAGCAGCCCGGAGTCCTTCGGGATTGGGTGGCCTATAAATAAAATTAAACTTGAAACTTGAAACTTGAAAAAAGCTAACTAAGTTAATCACCAAGTCCCCCAGTTTGGAAAGCTGAAGCAAAAACTGATTGGAATCACCCTTACCGTCACTTATTTTCCAAACTATTTATCAAGTAAACTTTTCCCAATTTAATTTTCTATTATCTTTTGCTCTGAACAGGTTTTCACTCTGTTAACTTGTATTCTTGCCAAGTGTTGCCAAAGTGTCCAGTACCTTTGATTTATATCTTAACTGACTATGATCAAAAACAGACCAATCAATCAATATAAAAGTGGAGATTGTTTTGCCTTTTCCTTCCCAAATTTCATTGGGTTTCTGAATTAGGAAATTCTTGACTGCTCCTAAAGATATGGGGGGGGGGGGCAGTAGCAATGGAAGTGAATGCCAGGTGAATTGGGTTATGAGATATATATGAGGTGGTATTCAGAAGATTCTGACCAGTTCTGGAGAATTGGTAGTGGCAATTTTGAGAAGTTCGGAGAAGCGGTAAATACCACCTCTGACTGGGCCTGCCCCCATCTATTCTCTGCCTCCCAAGTCCCACCTGATCAGAAAGAAATGGGGATTTTGCAGTATCCTTCCCCTTGAACGGGGAGGGAATGGAGATTTTATCGTATCCTTCCCCTGCCAGACCCACCAAGCCACACCCACAGAACCGATAGTAAAAAGAATTGAATCCCACCTATCTGTTGTAGCACCAGATAGCAATCAGTTGCAGTTC
Organism: Thamnophis sirtalis; assembly: GCF_051295495.1. Lineage (NCBI taxonomy): Eukaryota > Metazoa > Chordata > Lepidosauria > Squamata > Natricidae > Thamnophis > Thamnophis sirtalis. The sequence continues at coordinate 96,986,013 of NW_028261385.1, read as the reverse complement.
ATTAGGTGGCAGCAAATTAATAGTAATTGCTGTGAATGTGTGGATTTCCCCCCCTTAAAAAACAAACAATGCAATTAATCCAGAATCTTGATTTCATGTTTTTGTTTATTATGCTATTTGACAACAATAAAAAGCATTCAACTGATAAACTTTTATTAAGCAATTGACTGGCATCCTAACTGTAGTTTTTATCAAGATAAATGAGCCTGTAATTGCCTCCTAAAACCATTTCCAATTGTACATTTAACTATTGTTAACCCAATGGATTTCTATTCTTTTAACTCTGCAAAACTATGACATCTAAGTGATAATTATTATTTTTTAATTAAGTTAATTCTGGAGTAGCATTTACAGGTTTAACAATAAATTAGCTTTTCCATTATGCATTTCTTACACGCTGGAGCAGATTGGCAATTTTCCTCCTGACTTATTAAATACAATCCATTGAATTGCTTTTCTTTTTATATTTAAAAAGAATAGGCAAGGATTTTTTTATCACTTCCAGCAAAATATTAACCTAATTTTTCAACCACTTAATTTGTTCTGGGGATGGCTGCTCTCTTCAATTAAAATCTGAACAGCAAAATCATTCTGCATGGACCAACTATCCAATAAAAGCCTTTTAAAACACTACAGTTGTGTGCCAAAGGCATCTTACTGAAAAGCACAAAAATTAACAATAAAAGAAGTAGATCAAGGCACTAAATGCAATTTTAGATATTCTCTTTGGGAATAGACATTATGTTTACACAAATAATGACCACTAAGGAAGGTCTAAAAGGATTTTTCAAGCGAGATAAGCTTCAAGGGAACAAGGAGGAAATTTTGAAAATAATAGATTTTGACCAACTTAGAAGCTTATATTAAAGAATTGGCATTTTAATTCAAATCAGTATGTTAAATTCAGACAACATTCTGATAGATTGATTATGTGCCATCAAGTTGGTGTCAATTCTTAGTGACCACATAGATTTGTCTATGTGACAATCTGTCCTAAATTTCTGCACTCAGTTTCTCAATCTTTGTTGGTAGAATACTAATTTGTTGAATTTTCTTCTTTTGTAATACATCCAACAGAATTCTCTGTAATGACTCATTCTCATTTCCCACTTGATAATTGTTTAGATACAATAATGATAGTGCCTTCACCTCATCCTGATCTCCTTGCATCTTGGGATGTCTGTAACTCTTCTGGTATGCCTGCATTATTTTTCTTCTTCCCCTGCCACAAAACTAAATTTATAGGTAATATGATGATGATGATGATGATGATGATGATGATGATGATGATGATGATGATGATGATGTGATGATGATGGTGGTGCTGACATGGCCAGAGGCTGGGATCTCCCCAACTTTCATTGGTCATGAGAGTCTGCTGTGGTCACTTTACCTAATCATGTTAGTTCTATTTTCAAGAGGGACATTTGTTTTTTTTCTTTTTATACCAGATTACTGATTTCCTTGGTGGCCGATAGGTCTCCCAGCCAGGATTTTTATTTTGGTTTTCACATGAGAATATGATAATCCAGAATTTCTGGATTTCCTGATGATTGTTGCTGCTGCAAAGCTGCTATTTGGTGTATACATAGGCTATATTAGTTTGCGTGTATACATAGGCTATATTAGTTTGCATATATGTGTGCATGCTGGTGAGATATACATTAGTGATTTTGTAGGACACACAAAGATGTGAAATGATAGGTGGGAAAGAAGGAGGCAATTTGCCTGAAGAAAACATCTTCAGGAGAGGGAAAGAACAGAAAAATCCCATTCTTTTGGTGTTTTACATATGCAGATATACATATACGCACAAACATTTTTTAAAAGACAAAATTTATATAAGTGGAGGGCAAATCCTTATCTCTCCTACTTACATCTCTTTTGCTATGTCTGTTTTTTGATTTAGGTGGCAGCAGCTTTGCAAGAAAGTAAATAAGATGCCAGAAGGCTTGGGCCTTCTTGGGTAGGGAGGCCTAAAGTGAGATATCCAAGCATTGAAATAATTAAGAATGTCCATGGGCGTCCATCAGATCCCAAGACTTATGAATAGGTTGGGGTAAAGAAACTTGAACTTGACTTGGAAAGTAACATGTGATTGGAAGCTTGGCTTTGGAGTCCAGTCTAGACACAAAAATACTATAGAGATTATTATTATTATTATTATTATTATTATTATTATTATTAATAATAATAATAATAATAATAATAATAATAATAATAATAATAATAATAATAATTTTCCAGGGTGATTCACTTTCACCTCTTCTCTTCATCATCGCAATGATCCCACTATCAGTAATCTTTAAAAAAATGAAATTAGGCTACCAAACAGCTAAAGAAGCTGAAAAAGTTCGCATTTACTATATATGGATTATTTGAAAGTCTATGGAAAGTCAGAAATAGAAATCCAATCATTGACAAACACAGTCCGAGTATTCAGCACCGATATTTCAATGCAGTTTGGCATGGAAAAATGCGCCACTGTATCCCTAAAAAGGGGCAAAATCACTGCATGTGAGGGAATTGAAATGCCCAATGGCCAATTAATTAAATGCAAAGAAAATGAAGCCTACAAATACTTAGGCATTCTGCAGTTGGATAACATCAAGCATGGAGAAGTAAAAACTATTGTCAGGCGAGAGTACACCAACAGAGTTAGGAAAATTTTGAAATCTAAATTGAATGGTGGAAATACAATCAAGGCCATAAATACCTGGGCAATACCAGTTATAAGATACACAGCAGGTATAGTTAACTGGACACAAGCTGGGTTCCACCACAAAAGCGCGTAGGACAAAATCGCGCTCGACAAAAGCGCGCTGTGACGTCATCACAGCGCGACGAAAAAGATCGAAAAAATGTAAAAATAAAGCTAAAACCTTCCCCTAACCCCCCCAAACCTAACCCTAAACCTAACCCTAATCCTAACTCTTAACCTAACCCTAAACCTAACCCTAAACCTAACCGTTAAAGTAACGAAAAACGGAACGGTAACCCTTATCCTAACCCTAACGCTAACGCTAACGCTCTAAAGCTAACCCTAACCCTTACCCTTACCCTAACCCTAACCCTAACCCTAACCCTTACCTTTATGTGAATCGGCTTGCTTTAATTTAATTTTTATTAATTTTTATTTGAATTTTTCGATCTTTTTCGTCGCGCTGTGATGACGTCAAAGGCGCGATTTTGTCGATCGCGCTTTTGTCGTCCGCGCTTTTGACGGGTCACGCACAAGCTGATTTGGACCTTTTGGACCGAAAAACCAGGAAACTAATGACAATGCACTACAGTTTACATCCACGTGGTGATACTGATAGACTATATCTGCCCCGAAAATCAGGTGGCAGAGGATTATTACAAGTGAAGCAAACAGTTGAAGAAGAAAAACATGCACTGGCTGATTATTTAAAAGAAAGTCAAGAACATCTATTAATCGAAGTAAAGAACAAAAATCTACTGAAGGCTCAACAGACGAAACAAGAATACAGAAAAGATGCGATAAAATCAAGAATGGAGAGTTGGCAGAACAAAGCACTGCATGGCCAATTTCTGGAAAAAATAAAAGATAAAGTGGACAGTGAACAAACTTGGTTATGGTTAACAACAGGTACATTAAAGAAAGAAACAGAGTCACTAATCCTGGCTGCGCAAGAACAAGCTATCCACACAAATGCCATTAAGGCCAAAATCGAAAAATACTCTGATGATGCCAAATGCAGACTTTGCAAAGAAGCTGATGAAACTGTTGATCACATACTCAGCTGCTGTAAAAAAATCACGCAGACTGATTATAAATTGTGGCACAATTCAGTAGCACAAATGATCCATTGGAATTTGTGCAAAAATTATAATATTAAAACAGCAACAAACTGGTGGGAACATCAGCCTGAAAAAGTCACCAAAAATCAGATGTTCAAAATCTAGTGGGATTTCCGTATACAAACCGACAAAATACTGGTGCATAATACACCAGATATCACACTGGTTGAGAAAAATAAGGTCACAATCATAAACATCGCAATACCAGGTGATAGCAGGGTCGCCGAGAAGGAACATGAAAAAATCGGAAGATACCAGGACTTAAAAATCGAAATTCAACGACTATGGCACAAACCAGCAGTGATAATTCCAGTGGTAATTGGCACACTGGGTGCTATTCCAAAAGCACTGGAATTACATTTAAAACAGTTAAAAATTGACAAAATCACCATCAGTCAAATGCAAAAAGCTGCACTGCTTGGATCTGCACGCATATTACGAAAATACGTTACGACGTCCTAGGCCCCTGGGTGGGGCCCGACTAGTAACCAATGCCAAATCCGGCGAAACAACTGGCCGCTGTGATACAATTGTACAATAACAACAACAACAACAACAACAACAACAACAACTCCGCCATTGCCGGTCCCAAGCCCGGATGAGAAAGGAGGAGGGTTGGGGTCAGGTTGGCAATTGGCCCCATAAAAAAACCCGCCAACCCATACAATATGGTGAAAGAAACGAATAAAAAATTTATACCACATCGGTCGTCGCGCGGGTTAACAAGTGCCGCGGCGGATGTTGGGGTCCCTGGACATCCGTCGACAAGTGGGCTACAAGTGAACCAGCCAACAAAATGACAAAAATATAGTACAGATGAAAACCGTGCCATAATGGCCTGTTACTACAACTCAGAGCCAGAAAAAAGAGGTTATTTAAAGCGAATGTATGAATTATGGAAAGAACAATATCCAGATTCAAATGTTAGTGAACAACGACTAGCAGATCAAAGGCGATTTATTATATGGAATAAAGTGTTTAGTGAAGTTGAACTTGAGAAAATTCAGGCAAATTGCAAAACCAAAAAAAAACAATATCACAAGCAGAAATAACTGATATTCAAGACACAACTAAAGACATTATAATGGAACTTCCAGAAGAAGCTCTCGGGGAGGAAATAACATCACCACCACTAGAACCAGTTATCACTGAACCAACTGATGAACTAACTCAAAAACAAAAAGAATTGAAGGATAAGATCATGGAGCATTTTCTGCTTAATGAGGAAAGGCAACGTTTACCATCACTAAAAACTGTGCCTAAGAAAATTTTGGGCCCTATCATGAAAATGGTTAATGCAGTGTTTTCAACAATTGAATCGGGATCCATCTTGGAAACAAACCAGTTAATGTACAGCACAGCTGTAATAGTCACTAATGAACTAGGCATTAAAATCAAAGTACCTAGTCACACAACAGAAAAAGCATCAAAGCCAAAGTGGAAAATCCGATTAGAACAAAAAGTCAAAAAATTAAGGGCAGATGCCAGTAACTTAAAGAACATGCATGAGCAACGGCTCAAAACCAAAAAAACCATAGATCGGCTAATCAGAAGATATAGATTGGATACAAGAAACATCAATGAAGCTGTAGAGATTGTAAAACAGCAGATAACAGCAACAGCTAGAAAAATTGAAAGATATGAGGCACGAATCATCCAATATAAACAAAATCAGCAATTTCGATCAGACCTACGGCGTTTTTATCAAAGTCTTAATGTGAATGGTGACACCAAAAGTGAAAAACCAGAAAAACAGGCCACAGTTGAATTCTGGAAAAAATTGTGGGAAAATGCAAAGGACTACAACAAGGAAGCAAAGTGGATACATGACTTTGAGAAAAGCATTGGCAACAAACAAATGCAAGTATTAGAAATAACAACTGAGATGGTCAAAAATCGAGTTAAAAAGGTAAAGAATTGGACATCACCTGGAAAGGACCAATTACATGGTTTCTGGCTCAAATATCTGACCAGTTTACATGCAATATTGGCCAGGCAACTGAATGAAATTTTACAAAAGGGCCAAATTGATGAATGGTTGACAACTGGAAAAACATACTTGATTCAGAAAGATGCAACTAAAGGAACAACACCTGAAAACTACAGACCAATAACATGCTTGCCAACAACCTTCAAATTACTCACAGGCATTATTGCAGATAACATGATGGATTATTTGGAAACAAACAACATCTTGCCAGTAGAGCAAAAAGGCAACCAAAGAAGGAGCAAGGGCACAAAAGATCAGCTCCTAATTGATAAAATGATATTAGAAAATTGTAAGAACAGAAAAACGAACTTGAATATGGTCTGGATTGATTACAAAAAGGCATTTGACTCACTGCCACATAGTTGGATCATAAAATGCTTAGAAACAACTGGCATTAGCAAAAATATTACATCCTTTACTGAAAAGGCGATGAAACAATGGAGAACTGAGTTGGCGGTAGGGAATGAGATCTACGGAATGGTTAATATCAAGCGAGGAATTTTCCAGGGTGATTCACTTTCACCTCTTCTCTTCATCATCGCAATGATCCCACTATCAGTAATCTTAAAAAAAATGAAATTAGGCTACCAAACAGCCAAAGAAGCTGAAAAAGTTCGCATTTACTATATATGGATTATTTGAAAGTCTATGGAAAGTCAAAAATAGAAATCCAATCATTGACAAACACAGTCCGAGTATTCAGCACCGATATTTCAATGCAGTCTCCCTTTATTTATTTATCAGCACAAATATAAACACAAAATGTGTAACAAAGGCAACAGTAAAAATATTGGGTTTCTGTCGTGATGGACTCTTGTGACGGGCCGATTGACAGATAATGGAAGCTGTTAGCTTCCTCCCATAATTGGGGCTTACCAGGGGTTGTGACACTAAATATGTATGTATGTATGTATGTATGTATGTATGAAGACTGGATGGCGAGTGAGACCTTGCCGAAACGTTGCCAAGACAATCTCAATCTTACACGGGAAAAGACCCAAATGCAACAAGACCAGCATGCATATATGTATGTATGTATGTATGTATGTATGTATGTATGTATGTATGTGTATATGTGTATATGTGTATGTATGTATGTATGTATGTATGTATGTATGTATGTATGTGTGTATATATATATATATATATATATATATATATATATATATATATATATATATATATATATATATATATATATATATATACATACATACACACACACACACACACACACACAAAAGCCAGCACTCCACACACACCCACAAAGATTTATAGAAAGACGGCAGCTCCGATCACACTTTAAACCCAAAACCCAGCCTGAAGATGGCGAGTGAGACCTCGCCGAAACGTTGCCAAGACAATCTCAATCTTACATGGGAAAAGACCTGAATACAACAAGACCAGCATACCTACACCCGTGAAAATCTACAAACACACACACACACACACACACACACACACACTCACATACACACATATACACATAATAATATATACAAAATAATATGTATATATTACATATATATTCCACCTTAGAGGTGGAAGCCCAGAAGTAACCTCAGTCCTTGGGAACAAATTAGTAACACCCCACCCCCACCCTTTGAACAGGGCATTCCTTAAGGCCTTCCTACTTTCTTATTCTTGTCTCAAGCCCATAGACAAAGTTTCTACCTCTAGAGATCATATATGTAGTTTGGGTTTATTTTGGCGGAGGGGGAAATGAGCAAATCCTCCCCATTTTTGTTTTTTGGAAAACAAAAAGGCTTCCTAAGGGCAGCCTGTCAAACTTTTAATTTTACATGCGGATATTGGTTCTAGTTTGAGCTGTGATGCTGGAGAAGGCTCCTGTCTGGATAGGAAAGGTGACTAACAAGCAAGCACTGAAGTGCATAAGATCACCAGACATGTCACTAGAAGGTTAAAATCATGAAACTGCATCTCCCTTATTTTGGCCAAGTCATGTAGGGAAATTCACTGGTGATAACAATTATTTTGGGAAGAGTTAGCAGTAAAAGAAAACCAAAGCAGAAAAGAACACTGTGGCTGGATACCATCAATGTTGACACCAACCAGAGCATAGTACAACTCAAAGAAGCAGTGCAAGATTGGAAGATGTAGCAAGACCTGGCCATAGAATCACCAAGAGTCAGATGCAGCTGAATGAATATAATCATCATTGTCATTGGTTATGAATCTATCATGTCTTCCAGCAGATAAAGTGATATTTATGCCCAGGGTAGAAATAAAATTGCATTCAAAAGGTTCCATTTTCAGACATTTACTGAGTTTTGGGGGAAAAACTAGTAGACTGTCAGCTAGGAAATATCCTTCATGTTGGGGTGATGACATCAGAATGCTGAGATCAGTAGATCCAAATGTGTCTATGTGCATAAATGCAACAGACATACTGATCTAGATATATACTAACAATATTCAGTGTAGGGATCATATACGATAATTCTAGAGGCAGCTCTAACCCATCCCCAGCCTTGCTTCACCCCACATACTTTAATAGTGGTTGATGTTTATTTTCCCCCCACCATAGGTGAGATTGGATTGGAGATGAAAAGGCTCCAAGGTTCACCCACCATTAGCCTGAAAATTTTCCTCATTAAATGCAGTGTGTCTCAAATTTGGCAAGTTTAAAATGGATGAACTTCAACTCCCAGAATTCCCCAGCTAGAATTCTGGGAGTTGAAGTCTACTCATCTTAGACTTGCCAAGGTTGAGAAACAATGTTCTAATGGCTAAAGCTTAATAAACTTCAGATATAGTACCAGTGCAATGTATAATTTTCTGCAAATTCAGAGGTACGAGGAATACACATCAATATTGCCATGAGGAAGAGCATTGGGTTCATTTTCCATTACCATAACTGTTGTGGCCCAGCAGGAGCCGTTGGAGCTGCCGATGGACTCTGATAGCAAGGGACCCTTAAGTCGGCTCTGGAAGATGTGGAGGACCCTGGGCAGGGTTCAGACTCCGAGTAGGGACCAGAGAGGCTGGTTGGCCACCAGGAGGCGGCTGAGGCATGGAGCAGTGGTGAAGATCAAAGAGAGTTTGTCCCTGACGTCAGGCACTGGAGCAGTGGTGAAGAGCAAAGGGAGTTTGTCCCTGACGCAGGCAGAGAAGGGCAGAGAAACGAAGGCAGCAATTATGGAGACAGACTCATAAGAGATAAGCGAGCCTAGGTGATTGTAGTTTGGCTCCTCCCAAAAGAGTATATAAGAAGAGACTTTGGGAGGAGACCTTTTGCAGGACACAACCGTTTATACCAAGCTGGAGAAGCTCTTGTGTGTATTATATCTCTTATCTGTGGGAGTCTGGGTTGCTGCCAACGTCTTGTCTGTGAGTAATTACTGTGAATAAAGTGTGGCTAACAATAAGTTTATGTCAGCGTTACGCACCGGATGGAGGGGGATCAGAACACATAACCATATGGATAATTTTTAATACATTAGGACAGATGTAAAATTGCAATCTTCAAGGCACAAATCCTTTCCCAATATGGTAGATACTTTGGCTGAAAATTCAGAAAGCAGCAGTTGCAACACATTAAAAAAAATCAGGTTGGAGAAGCCTCATTTATATTCAAACAAAGTTATGGATAAAATACTAAAACTGTTTTTAAGAACAATACAGTGGTCTTCTAATGGAGCAAAATTCAATGTAAAATGCTAAATTTCCAGTCCTAGAATAAGTTGCTGCTTCTTGTTTTTAACCTGAGGGTTGTAAGAACAGGTGTATTTTAACCTACAATGAGTGTTGCTGATTCCGGGTGGCACAGTGATTAGAATGCAGTATTGCAGGTAAACTCTGCCCACAGTTTGGAGTTCAATCCTGATGGTGGTCAAAGTTGACACAGCCTTCCATTCTTCCGAGGTCAGTAAAATGAGGACTCAGCTTGCTGGGGGCAGTACTCTGACCATGTAAAAGCACTATGGGACACCCTATGAATCTGAGTGCTGTTGCTACTACCATCCACATTTTATAAATGTTAGTGAAGGTATAATTTTTAAAAAGTTTTTGAAAATATAAACCCAAATTCTCAGTGAAGTTCTCACTTGTTTAGATTGGTATCCATTTTCAACTCTTCATACACTCATCAGTGGGGAGCAAAACAACGTTTCAGTCTCAATAAACCTCTGAGTCACTTAGCCAACAGATTACATGACAAACAGAGCAGCTAATCTCTTTAACATTCATTTCAATTAGTAATCTCCTTGGTAAACTTTCTAATATTGTGTGGGGCTTTAAAATAATCCCGGCATTTTTTTTGGTTGGCAACCATTTCCCCATTATCTAGCAGATCAAAAAGCAGTCATAAGTCCACCAAAGGCAACTGTACTCCCCCCCGCCCCCCACATAAGGTTGGCTGCTGGCTAAAAAACTTTACTGAAAGAAAATATGCGTAGTTCAGAGTCAAAATGTGTGGTCCTTGGTGCTATCTCAGCTTGGTGGTTTTCTTGTAGATGTTTCATTGCCGAACTGGATAATACCATAGTGGGTGTAAACAATACTGATGATGTTGCCTAGTTTGGTGCTGAAACATCTGCAAGAAAAGCACCAAGCTCAGAAAGCACCAAGGATCCTGCAGAACGCAAGCATGCCATAGCTGTATAAACCTTTACAAATCTACCTTCTTAAAAGCCCCTAAACGTTTATCAACAATGGGATATCTGACTAAACCAGTACTGTACTAAAAGTTTTACATACACAAACCCCAACAAAATTAACAGTACCCCTATATTAAGCACAGAGATGCACCTATAAATACACCTGTGTATTATCTGCCTGTAAAAGCCCAGCATAATCTAGAATCTATCTATACAGCCGCATGAACTTGCTAAGGTTTCTTTTTTTAAAAAAAATATGTCATTCACTAGGCCCATAGTTTTGAATAGAGGTCTTCTATTAATAAATTAACTATTGCTTTTCCTTCCTCACTGTATCACTTTATTATTTTAAATAAGTAAGAACAAGGGTCTTGATCCCTGCTGTTAAAACAGAAAAAAATGGGGAAAATTCTACAAAACAGCAACCAATTAAAGTAGTTGCAAGAATTTGAGATATGGCTCCTCAAAACATCCAAGTCTGGCTTCATACTCTATATAGTAGCAGATAACCTATAAGGCTGAAGGTTCCCCACCTCTCCTCTCAGCAGTTCTCTGCCTTCATACATTAACCCTTCGTCATCTACTGGGATAATGCTTCAGCAGGTTATACTCCCACCACCTATCTTCTAGGGGGCTTCTCACCTGGCATCTACAGTATCTTGAAACTTGGGTATGTGGCGTCCTTTATCTACCAAAAAGAAAAGGAAATGTTGAACATAGCCACACAATACACAGCCAATGGGTTTTACCGCTAAAATCATTTCACTTTTGTACTTTTTTATTGAATGACAGCACAGATTGTGAGAATCTCTTCATTCACCCATACCAGGGAAACAATAGAAGATAATATTTGTAGTTCAAGGTTAAATCAGTGATCAATGGGCACATAAATATAAACAACATCTATATGCCATTCAAAAGCCAAAAAGAAATCACCAACAATCAACACCTATATGAGAAATTAATATCAACAAACAAGAGATAAACAATTTCCCAATCAATGAATCACCAACTCAGGCAAATAAGCTAACAGTAAACAACATCCCAAACAAGGAACCACCATGACCATTCCTATCAACACTGACAGGACAAGGCTATATGTAAAATAAACTCAAACCTTGCTCCCTACTAGCACTGATGATCGAACTCTATTTAAAGGGGAAAAAGCTAAAATGTAAAACATCCATTTAATTTTAATGATTAAAAAGGCAAACATTGGAAAAGATAATTACAGACCTGTCCAAATCATGCTATTGCTGTTGAAAACTTAAATAATAAAAAAGGAATAATTTAAAAAATAATACAGTGTTCTAGGTACTAGTCTGTTCCATAACAAGATGAGATCAAGAGTTACAAACTTTCTAATCTTCTATAGAAAAAAGATATTTTCTGGAACAAAGTTTGAAATATAAATAAAAATAGTTCCCTAATTCTCATCTAGTATCTATCCTGAAACCTTGGTATGTGGAGTCCTTGGCGGTGTCTGACCTTGGCTATTTTCTTGCAAACATTTCATTGCCAAACTAGGTGATTTTATCAATGCTAGTAGGGAGTGAGGTTTGCTCTTATTTTAAACATAGCCTTGCCCGTCAGTGTTAGTAGGTGTGGTCTTTGTGTTTCCTTGATTGCACTGTTGTTTACTGTTAGCTTGCACAGAGATATAGAAAATAAGAATTAGCACTACAAAGAAGACAAATCAAAGCTATTGCAATATTCTTGACTAGACCCTTTATGTACAGAAGATCCCTTCCTGAAGCAAACCGAGCCGCTCTTTGAACAAACCTGGACAGCTTTAGCTTCTTAGGGTTTCCTCCTTAAGCAACATCTCTGAAGTTCTGCCATACATTTTCAAAATACCATTCCTGCCCCTCTATTTCCAGCAGAGAGAAAGGCAAAAAGCCCCACACAGTATATGACAAGGAACATCTCTTCTTTGTGTATGTGGATTATATACCCTGGTCTGCAGCTTGCATTGCCTCATGCAGTTTACGTTCATAGCACCCCAACCAAAAATAAAAATCTTGAAATACATTTTCTTCTGCACTTGGAAAACTAAAAACATCTGTTCTGAGGCTGGAACATCTTGAGATCTAAATGTTTTGCACATCCATAGACTCTAGTAATCCTAGCATTCTGTATTTCCATTTCCTGTCTCCTAAATATTCTCTTTCATTTTCTTTCTATTAATACTGGAGTAAATTATATAATGCAACATTTTCAGGCAGTGATTTGTTACAGGGTCTACTTCTGATCCAATTGGTGACTCATTGATACTTTACGCATCTAAAATGGAACTACTTATATTTCTATCTAAGTCCTTTTCTACTTCCATCTCGTTTATTATCTTGATAAACACCTGGTCATCCCTGCTGTAGCTTTATTATTCAGAAATATTAGGATTATGTACAACTTCACCTTTTGCAGCATAATCAAACTCTTTAGATCCCCTCCCTTCCTAATTCTATATCTCTGATTTCTTTCTTTCTCAGTACTTTTGATCAGATACATATAGATAGCTGTTATCTGAATGTGTTCATATGCTATCATTAAATAATAGGTATCTGTTCTAAAACCTGGAATTTGGAAATTGTTTTGTTTTAGTGGCAGAATTAATTTTGTGATTCATCTTTTTTCCAATTTTGATTACAGTTTATTGTAAGGTAAGAGGAAAAGTAAGATAAGAGGAAAATAGCCTGATGTTGGGAAAGATTAAATACAAAAGGAGAAAAGGATGTCAGGTAGTGTCATTGCATCAATAAGCATGGGCAAACTCCGGGAGACAGTGGATGATGAGGTGGGGGGTGGGGAGTTGGTGAGCTGTGGTCCATAGAGCCGTGAAAAGTCAGACTCAATTTAGCGACTGAACAACAAAATGAAATACAACCCACCAACCCCCAAACTGAGAAAGTTAAAGACAGATGTAGAAAGAAGGAGCAAAAAAGTAGTGACTTTTTCAGAGCAGTAGAATTCACAAAAAAAAGTTATAGCCTCAGTCTTTTGCTTTACATTTTTAAGTGCTTCAAACGATTTCTATAACAGCAAACTCATTCTAACATCGAAAAATCTAAAATTAGGGCTTCGTTTTTTGTTTGTTTTGTTCTGAGTACAAAATCCAGAAATGGTTTCCAAATGGAAGCAAAACTAAATAAATTCTTCCTGTTAATGAGGACTGTCAATTTTATCATCCCCACCAGTTCCATCACATTTACCATCCATTCTTCCATTGTGGAAATTGTATTTTCCCAGTAATCTTTTATTTGCCTTCTTATTCGTGAAACAAATATAGATATTGTATGATACTACCTATAAGCCAATATTTAAAAAATGCAACAGAAAAATTCATTGCAATGGAAGACTACAATATGTAAGTAATGAATCACATCAATACTGAAAAAAATGAAAATTACCTATGAGAGCTTAGAATTAAACCATGGCTGCAAACTTAAAATCTAGAAAAAACAAAAAGATGGAGCTATGTGAACAATAGAACACCAAGAGGCATTTTACAGCTATGGGTCCATTCAAAGGGTGACAAGAAAAAGAAAAAAAACTTTTCCTGTCACCCTTTAGGTATCAAAATAAATATTGCTGAAGAAATATTTCCAGGGATGTCCTTAAGTTACAATAAATGCATAGACATTTTTTGTCAAAATCACAGTTAACCAAGATAATGTAAATGACTGGCTAAAGTTTGCTGGCTACAAGCCAGACTGATGATATCAGATAGCATAATCTGTCACCTACTTTGCCTTAGTTCTTCATGCAACAATACATTCTGTAAGGATAAAATGAAAGACCCTTTTGAGTAGATATTAATATTGATGACAAATAATAATAAAAATAGGCTATAATCAGAATGTAAATTACATTCAGAAAAAACCAAATAAAATCAATTAAGGGTGATTCAGTCATAACACCAATGAGTTCAGTGGACATGTTCTTCAACTGAATAAATATGAACTCAAAGCACTACGTATCTTATTGGAAGAAAACATTGTTATAATACTGTTATCAGTGATGACTGTGAAAGGAATGTAGAAAGTCAAAATGGTGGCAACAATTATTTAATATAACAGAGTTGGAAGGGACTCCAACTCTGAAATAGGTCTTCTAGTCCACGCCCCTGCTTAGGCAGGAAACCCCACACCACTTCAGACAAATGGTTATCCAACATATTCTTAAAAATGTCCAGTGTTGGAGCATTCACAACTTCTGGAGGCAAGTTGGTCAAAGCCATAAGTTTTTAAAGTCAAGGATGTTCCTGAGTAACACTGGACTTCCCTGTGTAACAAAACAGGAGCCCAAACTAAATTATCATGTACTTTCCATATATCCAAATCCTTTTCTGTCCTTTGACAGCCTCCTCCATTTCCTTGAGTTTTGCTCTCTGGGGAGTGTCTGCACTAACAGAACTATATTCCATAACATTCATTTGCAAGTGAGTAGTTGTATTATTTGGCATATGTCAACAGAATTTACTAAAGGCAGATCTACTTTTTATAAATAGGTGTCCTTACCTGCCATGCTCCTTATGCCCAGAAGGATTTGATGTTCGATCAAAGAGTCAACCGGTGTGCCAACATTACAAGCAAATTCTTTACTTTGAAGTATGTGGCTGTACAAATGTTTCAGTTGCACCAGTCTGCTTTCCTATGCATGATCTGATGACATCTCTTCCACAATCCTATATTTTCATGTCACACAACAGGCTTTATTGCTTTAATGCTCTTTTAAAGCATTTTCTATCTTCCATGAATATAAATAAGGTGCATTCTGCACCTTAAGGGCATCTGCTAGAGGCCCAATCAGGAAGAGGAATATATTCAGATTGTCATGGTCATCTTGACGGCCAATTGCTATCATACACAAGAGAAATATTGTCAAGGACTTTCCAGATGTAAATTTCTGTTCTAGTAGGTGCTTCAAATCATCCATTTTGTTTTGGGGTGCGGGAGGAAGGTTATAGATATTCACTGCAGAAGAGATATTCTTTTCCTATTGCTGAGCAGTAGTATATGCCTCCCTTTAACCATCTCTAAGATTTCACTCTTCTCTAAAGCTCAGATTTTATCAGTTGTGCATATCATATTTTTATAGAGGTTTTATAGAGGTTTTATTTGCATTTGTAGGCCGCCCTTTTCCCTGAGGGGACTCAGGGCGGCTCACAGAAAACCAGGGAAGGGGGAAATACAACATTGAGACAACAACACATAATAAAATAATGAGCAACATGCATACAACATTCGGGCGGGGTAGGAATCCTTATCCCCAGGCCTGACGGGCGAGCCAGTTCTTCAAGGCTGTGCGGAAGGCTTGGACGGTGGAGAGGGTACGAATCTCTACGGGGAGCTCGTTCCAAAGGGTCGGGGCCACTGCTGAGAAGGCCCTCCTCCTTGTGGTTGCCAGCCGACACTGGCTGGCCGATGGAATGCGGAGGAGGCCTAATCTATGGGATCTTATAGGTCGTAGGGAGGTAATTGGCAGAAGGCGGTCTCTCAAGTATCCAGATCCACTGCCATGTAGGGCTTTATGGGTGATCAATAGCACCTTGAAGCGCATCCGGAGATCAACAATTTTATCAGTTGTCCTAAAGACATTGGGAAATCAGAGAGGGCACCAAGACGAGGAGGAAATAGGTTTACAAAAGAGATTCTTCTGTGTATCAGAAATTAATTATGATTCTATCGAGCATGGGGAATAGCTAAAAGAATCATATTGAGAAATTACAGATGTTAAGGTATGATTGTCAGAAATATGGGATCTATCTGTTTTGGAAACAGCAATTTCTCCCACTAATCAAAGAATGAAGCAATATAGATATTCTCTGATATCTTATAATAATACTTTGTACAGATATTATGTAGTGTATTTATTAATAAAGCAGTGACTAAATCGTAAGTATAAATTATAAGGTACATGTTTTCTCTTTCTTTACTTAGTTTGTATTCTTAACATATTTGAGGTTGTCTCTTTTCTAACTTTTTCTTTTTGATCTCTTTTACTATTTCTTTTTGTTTAAAGATTATTAATTATATGTATTAAATATATTAATATGTATTAAACATAAAAAAACCAAGAGCAACCAGGGGAAATTCTTGAGTCTGGGATGGATGGAAGTATAACTCTGTTTTAATTACACTAGGATAAATTGTGCAGGAGAATTGTTTTTGTAAGCTTTTGTGAGTCTATCACAATAGCCTATTGGTGTCAGCGTCTCCAGATCAAAAATCAATTCTACAGAAAAGTTAAAACTACTTTTAATGAAAGCGGCTATAAAACAAAATCAATATGATTGTGCTACACCGTCTCCCCTTCTTATACCCAGGTGGATTAGGGAGGCATCTATCGGTGACACTTATGCTTACTTTCTGCTTGTTTAAGACTTAAGTGTTTCTCCTCATTACTTTGGTAACATATATAGCCTATTTCATAGTGTTCTTTCTTATTCTCTACTACAGCTAACAATAACAATCTTTCCAGAAACCCAAGTTCTTCTTACACAGGCCAACCTCACAGGGCTTGACACTAAATACACCTTTTAACTTTTTGCCAAATTTCAGTCTCTGACATGCTATAACTGCAACACAGATATTTGCATTTCAGGCATATGATTTGTAGATTGCAGGCTGGACATGAGCAAGAACTAACTCTACTTATTAAATTGCAATAATAAACTTAACTCCGGCAAAAATCACAGTTGCAAATCACAGTCATGTGACCACAGGATGCTGTCACAGTCACGTGACCCTCAGGATGCTGAAACTGAACACAAATGTAAGCCAATTGCCAAGCATTTGAAATAAGGTCTTGTGATACGGTGGTGGGGGAGGGGAAATACAATATTTTAGAGGGTTGGGAGTGTTTAGAAGTGCTTTGGAAGTATAACTGGTTATAAAGCACATGTTACAAAGCCTGTTGAGGCATTTGCAAACCATATAGTTAAGGAATCTAGTATATCAGTGGCCCAAATTTTAAAATCTTGGTAAAAGCCAAGATTTCAAAACCATGATCTCTTCAGAACATGACATTACTAAGGATTTAGATGAGCCAGTAATGGGAAGTCCAGGCAGATATCAGGCATATGCACATTGTGGCTTAACAAAGTAGCATCCCAGATCCCAATCATTGCATTTTTGTCCTTCTTTCTTTTGAACAGCTCAGTTGGAAGATGTACAGATGGTTGTGGCTGCTGACGGATATCTTAAGAATGCAAATGACTATAGAAAGCCTAATCACTATTTCCTTAGCTCCGTCTGTTTACGCTAGTAGCTTAAACAGATAATTTCCTTAATTGGAGTGATATTTTTCAGATGTTTCTAGAAAAAGCAATTCAAAAAAATAGATTTGATCTATTTTTGTTACAAATCCATTTTCTGACACTGTAATCCATGGGGAAAAAAGAAAAGAAAAGATTGCTTGTATGAGCTCATGGCCTGAAGTAAGGTGAAGCACATTTATCTTCTTGAAACACACTGCAAACATGTTGGGATCCCATCCAGTACCACTACAATAAGCTTGGCCTTCTAAGCTGTACATAACATAAGATAAACTATGGATTCCGGGCCAACTCTTGAACTGGGTTAAATCAACAGACCATCAGTTAGTCATTTCATCTGTGAAGTCAGTGGAACAGTTAATTCATTCCAGCTTAACGTCGGATTGTAACATTCATTCTGCATCTCCTCTGGAAAACTAAATCCAGCATCCAGCACCTGTAGTCTTACGTATGGTAATCATTAAGTTTCTCACAAAGGTTCTGTCCTTCAATATAAAAAATATATATTTAAATGGTTTTTTTTTTCAGGCCACACTGTACATTGTATCTTTCTAATAGAGGGAGGCTACTTCTGTGTTTGCCACTGTCCCGTATGGTTCAAATATCTAATATTTCATGCTTGTCCTTATCCATGTTCTGCTAGGGAAGTGGTTCTCAACATGTTCTTCCCCCATGGATCTCCCTTAAATACCTTTTGTGGCCACGGAATGTGGCCATAGACTCCCAAGACCTAATTCAAAATTTCAATCATAACATTTCTATTCTGACCTAGGCTACCCCAAACCACGAAGCAGGCTCCTTGTCCTGACAAAAAACCCTTTTATTAAGTTACTGTGAATTACTCTCATTTACTGTATATCCAGCAAAGTCTTTCAATATACAGTCACAGACCTTATTTGGCTTGGAGAGCTGCTAGGCAGATATCTTCAAAACTTGGCAAGGAGCTTCTGAGAGTCTGGGACCAATTAAGTGAACTAATTGTCTCCTGCAAACACCACTCTCCTTTTGCTCCTCTTTTATTCCCTATGGGACAGGCCATTTATCATCCACCTGTAGCCTTACTCCCAAGTCGGTCCTTGCTCCTCAGCTGTTCCCTTCATCTGGCAACTCTGTGCATGTGCACACTGGGAACAGGCTCCAGCTGTTCGTCTGCCCCACTGATGTCCGACTCTGAAGGCACACAATAACTGTCAGAAAGGTCCCATCTCTGTTTCCAACAGAGAGCCCTCATCAGAGCCTTCTCCAGACTCCAAGACTAGCTCATGTTCCTCCCCAACCCAATGGTGAAATTCAATTTTTTTTACTACCAGTTCTGTGGGTGTGGCTTGGTGGGCATGGCAGGGGAAGGATACTGCAAAATCTCCATTTCCTCCCCACTCCTTGGGGAAGGATACTGAAAAATCTCCATTCTAAACCCCACTCTGGGGCCATCTAGAGGTAGTATTTATTAGTTCTCCGAATTACACAAAATTTCTGCTACCGGTTCTCCAGAACCTGTGAGAACCTGCTTAATTTCCGCCCTGCCCAAACTTCTTCACTGTCCATATCTGCTGCCAGCTCTGCACAGGCTGAGAACCACTATGCTAGAGATTTTGTTCCCTACACAAATGTTCTGCCCCATTCCTCCATGTGTTAAATGTTTTGAGATGCAGGGAATCATCAGTAGGGTGGCTTTGTCTATTTAAACTAGTTTTATATTGCCATTTAATTATATTCCTACAATATCTTACAGAAAAAAATGAAATAAACAATAAATACAACAGCTGTAGACTAAATCAGTGGCCCCCAACCTTTTGGGACCAAGGACTGGTTCTGTGGAGAGAAGTTTTTCCAAGGACCGGAGGTGGTGTGATTTTGCAGGCTGTCTGCATCCAGTGGATGACTCTAGGTGGCGCAGTGGTTAGAGTACAGTTCTGCAGGCTACTTCTGCTGACTGCCGACTGACTGCAACTTGGCAGTTCAAATCTCACCAGTCTCAAGGTTGACTCATCCTTCCAAGGTGGGTAAAATGAGGGCCCAGATTGTTGGGGGCAATAGGCTGATTCTGTAAACTGCTTAGAGAGAGCTGTAAAAGCACTGTAAAGCAGTATATAAATCTAAGTGCTATTGCTATTTACATGGTCTGGTTGCTAGAATGCCACGGACTGGTGCCGGTTCATGGTTCAGGGATCGGGGACCTCTGGACTAAATAACATCCCCTGCATCAGAACTAGAAGTTACGATAAGCTTAACTATCCTAGATTATAAGAGATATGAGACCTATGAAGCTTTATGCTGATTATAACAAAGGACCAGATCAATGTTCATAACATTCATTCAGAATGATTGTAACAATTTTGCAGCTTCATACAGTCTTGTGCTGAAAAAGAATAGGCTATGATAACTTCCTTGTCAGTCATTGGTGAAAGTGTCTGTAGTAATACGCCAATAATTAACTCATCACAGTAGTTTATATATTTCCTCTGGCTAATCTGGCTGTAAAAAATTGGTTCTTTCTTATCCAACAGTTCTACTTTATTTTCTTCATTTTAATTATAATGGATCCAATGGGAGAAAGCTGTCATAATTGAATACGGATATGTGATACAGTTCAGCTGCACAATAAATAGCTCCAAAAACCTAGAATAGATTATATTTTAAACCTGTCTGTTGCATTTGCTGTATTTGTTTGATTTTTCCTCCCTTGAAACATAATTTCTGACAGAGATAGCAAAATCATGAGTCTTGAAAAGAAGACATTTTCTTCTTTCTTCCAAGTAGCCTCCCCCTGCTCACTCCCTTTCTCCCCCCTCTCTTGCACACACAATGAGTCCTATGGGAGATGCTGACACGTAAAGAAATGATGACAATGACTGCAAGTTTTGCTTTGTAGAATACCATATATATCTCCCTCTCCCTCTCATCTCTATTTCTTCTTCCCTCCCCACCCTCTCTCTCTATATAAGCACTCATATCTACATTTGTAAGATGGGGTTGAGAAGCCCATGAGTGGCAAAAATATATCTCTAGACAAACTTTACATCAAATTAATAACATGTGTACAGTGAGTGATTCATTTATGGAAATGTGCCAGAATAGCCCCCTCTCATATTGACACTAGTACCGTAGTTCTTGATTTATGACCATGACTAAGTCTGGAATTATGGTCATAAGTTGTTGTGATCATAATTTGAGGCATCCATATGACTGGAATTAATTTTTCAGATTGTTTGCAACAGTCATTAAGCAAACTCTAAGGTCGTTAAGTGAAAGCTGTGGTCGTTAAGCAAACAGAACAGTAATTAAGCAAATGTGGTCATTAAGCCAACACATTCATTTGAATAGGCTTTTTTTTGCTGGAAACTAGCAAAAAAGATCACAAATTGTGGTCATGTGACCCCAAAATCTATATAGTTCTAAAATGATTGGTTGTTAAGCAAGGACAACTTGTCAGATTATTAGAAAAGTTTTAGCACTGCAACATAATGTCTTCAATGAACAAGAGTTGGCTTGTTTCTGGCTATGTTTCAGGTGTCCAATCATAGGTTAGATTATTGTCTGTCTCTGTGTCTGCTTGCTGTCTGCCTCTCTACCTACCTACTTACCTACCTACCACCTTTCTGTCAAATTTAGACATCACCTATGTCATTGTTTAAGTGACTCTAGGAAGCTTACAGATACAAAGTCATAAAATCATTATAAAGATACAGTTAAAACAAATGAAATCTGAATGAAAACAAATAAAAGTGAGGATAAAAGATTAGTGAGAAAGTGGAGGGGGTGCTCTCAGGCCACCAACCATCCTCAAGGTTGCATATCTTACACATGCCAGCCATGTAGCTTGTTGTCAAGCTATGGGGTTTGTTTCAAGAAGTCTTTATGGCTTAAGGGAGGGAGAGGCTGCCATACTGCCAAAATATTTACTGGGAGAGAGATATTTTTTTAAAAAACAACCAGCAAGGAAAATTGGAAATAAGAGTATTTATAGCTTAGGTCTATATTTGAAGAGTAGCCACCGGTGTTAGAAAGGGATGGCTCTATGAATAGTGATTCTGCATAAAGCTTTCTGCATTGGCTGAGCCTTATTGCAATCTAAGAGTGTATCAGACTAAGTGTAGTTATGTGGATGATTTAGGGCTTCAGGAATGCATGTGTGAGAATCTGGCAATCAGCCAGAGCCTCAGTTCTCAAACCATCCTATTACCGGTGGGCCTGACTCGCACCAGAGAATTCCCTCTAGCACTGTGGGAAAGGTATCCACGGCTCAAGATGTCATACAACTGGGATCTCATGAGGATGCTGCAATGGAAAAGCAAAGATTCAGAAGATGTACTTGCTTATTCCTAAGGATTGAGTTTCGATCCATCCAGGGGCTTTTGTAGGATTTAGAATGCCAGCAATAGATGTGCCCTTAAGAATTTCCAGAATTGCAATGTATCCCTGTGAATGGTGGTTTTATTCTTCCTAATTACTCTTCCAGGCACAAGGCACTGCTGAAAATCCTTCGGTTGACGAAGAGTCACTAGCTAGTTCATATGTAACTCATAGGCAAGATAAGCACCCAGGAGCAACATAAAAATAGTTTTGGCAAATATGTAATAAACTCATGAGAGAAATTACACTATTTTGGGTAATGCCTATGTGTGAAAAACAGTATTGGAAGTACAGATTTTTTGAAAAGGAGAAACAAGGGAATGGGGTTTAGAGACCTTGAGACAAGAACACAATATGATGTCATGTTAGCATGTTGTGATTTTAACTGGGAAGTTTTATTTTAACATTTAAAGTGGTTTTTCCTTGATAGAATTAAGCAACCCTGAATCATGCTGACTAAGAAAGGTAGCTATCATTAACATATTGCTCTTTCTGTGACTGTTCATTTATTTCTTTTCTTAGAACCCAAAGTCAGGGTTTACTTTTTAGTGGTGTCAGAAATTCACTAGAATCATTGGAGATGATAAAAAGCATATCAAGTATTGGCTATACTTGAAGAAGGAATTCATTCTGTGAACATCATGGAAATTGAGCCCATATAGATAGGAAGGGATGAGGCCACCTGTGCACCTCTCTCTGCCTAGTAGCAATGAATTATCTGCCTCTGGGGTCCTTGGTGATCTGTGAGTTAGCTGTTTACTTGTAGAGAAGACATGATGAAAACTCCTTAAGTTCACAATGCATAGTTTCAACTGGGAAACTGAGGACATTTTAGACCAAGCCAAGTCTTTAAAAAGTTAGAAAATTCTTGGAAGCCTGGCTAATCAACTATCAACAGACCAACAGACCAATCAGCCATCAACGGGTACATAGAGATAAGCAACATCTACACACCATTCAAAAGATGCAATCAAAAAGCCAGAAAGAAAACAAAAAAACCAAAATATGTCCACATCAGCAATCAACACCCAGAAGAGCAGAAATTAACACCAAGGTTAATACAAGATCAGCAGTCACGAAGTAAACAATTCCCAATTAAGGACCACTAACAAAAGCAAACAACAGCCTAATTAAGGAATCACCAAGATCAGTCCCACCAAGACTGATAGGGCAACTAGTATATATAATGATCAGCAAACCCCACTTCCTTTTAGCACTAATGATGTTACCTAGTTTGGCAATGAAACATCTGAAAGAGAACAACCAAACTTGGGCAGCACCAAGGACCCCTCAGTTAAATCCTGAGCTACAAATATTCTCTTCCATTAATTACCTGCCTACTGACCTGTCTGTGAACCATCTGGGACTTGCTTAACAAGTTCCAACTTAAGTTATCATCCAACTTAACAATGCCTACGAGGAATACCAGGATTGCTGTTGCTAAATGATGTGGTCATGTGACATCATTCTGGATTCATAACTGGCTGATCAGCCGCACTCAATGGAACTGCATCTACATGGAGTATCCCAAGGGCCTGTTTTAGGCACAGTACTCTTCAACATCTTCATCAATGATTTGGGTGAGGGAATAAATGGGGAACTTATCAAATTTGCAGATGACACCAAGCTGGCAGGAATAGCTAACACTCCAGAAGATCAAAATACAGAAGGATCTTGACAAACTTGAACATTGGGCACTATCAAATAAAATGAAATTCAATGATGGAAAGAGTAAGTTTCTACATTTAGGCAAGAAAAACAAAATGCACAGGTACAGTATATGTGGTACCTTGCTCAATAGTAGTAACTCTGAGAGGGAACTCTGACCTGTCATGGTCTGAACCCAGATGGGATTCCTGAAATTGTAGCCTCTGAAGGATTTGAAGTCAGCGCAATAACTAAGCACAAATACAACATATATATGAAACTCTCCCATCTCCATGCTGGCTTGCGGCAAAGACGGCGGCGCTCTGAGATCAGCATTTTGAATTTGGCGGCGGCGGCCCCTAGATGCTTTGAACGCTCCGGAAACTCTCCCATGTCCATGCTGGCTTGCGGCAAAGACGGCGGCGCTCTGGGATCGGCGTTTGAATTTGGCGGCAGCGACGGCACTGGGACAGCAAGCTCCTAGACTCCTAGTTCCTAGACTCTGAAGGGAGGAGTCCTCTACGTAAGACCATCCATCAAGCAGACCTGGGGAGCGTTTGGGCGGTAGGGGTCGCTTAGGTGGCCCTGGGCAATGAACGCTCCGGAAACTTTTTCCATCTCCATGCTGGCTTGTGATGATGATGATGGTATCGTTGTGAGATCGGTGGTGGCAGCAGCGATGGCGCTAGGGTGCTGTGCGGCTAGGGCGGTGTGCGAATCCCGACCTTGACACTGGACCCCCCAGACTTGGTTTGTCAAACTTTGGAGTTAATGTGCTGTATTGGGGCCTTGAGGAGGAGCGGTGAGTGGCTTAACTATTGGACCATGTCTACTAGGATTGGGTGGTTGGCCTGTGCTGCTGCTGCTGCAACAGCCTTCCCAGACCTCCCCCCTCCCCTCCCCCCTCTCTTGCTACTCATTATCTACCATCTGCTGCCCCACAAGAAGACTTTTTATGACCGCACCCCAGGCCGGGTCAGCCACCACTCCGATCACTTTTGAACTTTGGACTTTTGGACCCTTTCCCCCCACCCCCCCTTACCATTGTTCTTAACACTGCTCTGTTTCGTCTACGCCCTCTCGGGGCTGTGCCCCTTTGGACTAACAACGAGAAATGGGGGGGGGGTGAGGCTTTGGACTGCCTCCTATCTTAATCTGGCACTTATGCCCCCCCATCTGCAGCTATCCCATCTATCTTTGACTCTGGACCCTCACCCCCATATTTGCACAAACCCACTGATTGGGCTTAAGTTCTGCACAATTCCATAGAGGAGGAGTGCATAGTATGATTGTGGATGCTTGTGCCCACTTAATTTTAATTATCTACTGTATTTTGTATTTTTAACTGTCTATAGTGGGGATTGTTTGAGTGGGTGACTGTGGTATGCATGAGAGGACTGAGACTGCAGCCTGGTGCCTCCTCTGCTGAGTGCTAAAGCAGAAGTGGTAGGGGGCCCAGGCCTACCTCTCGTCCTAAAATGATTGATATGAATGGCCTGCCGGGGAGAATGGAGGCTACGGGAAGGGAAATGGGGTCTACGGCTGCGGGGATGGGCCGGTGCATTCTGGTCATCATTGGGAGAGGCAGGTTTGACGGGAGCTACAGGGCTAGCCATTACCGGGGAAGGAGGGTTCGCTACGTCACAGAGATCCCTTCTTCCGGCCCTGTTACTCCACTCCAGAACCAGATGGCGAGAACTGTCAGGGCCCGGGTTTCAGGCTGCTGTTGCTAAATGCCAGGTCTGTGGTTCATAAAGCTCCCCTCGTCTGGGACCTAATATTAGATGAGGGGGCAGACCTGGCATGTATTACTGAGACCTGGCTTGGCCATGAGGGAGGAGTCCCCCTCACTGAAATGTGCCCAGAAAGGTTTCAGGGTCTACATCATCCGCAACAGCAGAGAAAGGGGTGGGGGAGTGGCAGTCATCATCCGAGAGTCCCTAGTTCCTCGTAGGATCCCTGCTCCGGAGATTGTTGGGTGTGAGTCCCTTCTGGTGAAGTTGGACCTTGGGAGTCAAATGGGTTTGTTGCTAACGTACCTACCTCCCAACAGCGTTGCAACAGCCCTGCCTGTGCTCCTCGAGTCAGTAGCCGAGCCGAGCTCGCGGTTGAGTTCCCCAGGCTTGTAGCGCTGGGGGATTTCAACCTGCCATCGCTCGGTGAAAGCTCTGATGGAGCACAGGAGTTCATGGCTTCCATGACAGTCATGGACTTGACCCAGGTAATTCAGGGTCAGACTCACTCAGTGGGGCACACGCTCGACCTCGGATTTCTCTCGGAGCAGTGGAGACGTGATCTAGATTTGAAGGGCATTAAGATCTTGCCCTTGTCATGGTCAGATCACTTCCTACTGAGGCTCGACTTTTGGAAACCAATCCCCCACTGTAGGGAGGGGGAACTGATTAGGTGGTTCTGCCCCAGGCGCCTGATGGACCCTATGGGGTTTCAGATGGCACTTGGTGAGATACCTGACTCTCTGGCCCACAGTCCGGCAGAGTCCTTAGTCGCTGCTTGGAATATAACAGCGGCGGGGGCTCTAAACCAGATTGTGCGTTTACGGCCTCTCTGCGGCAGCGGATCCAGGAGGGCTCCTTGGTTCACCGAGGAACTCCGGGAGATGAAGCGCCAAAAGAGATCCCTGGAGTGACGCTGGAGGGCTAGTAACTCCGAATCCGACTGAACAGAATTAAGAGCCTTCATTAGGACTTATCTAGTGGCGATACGGGCGGCAAAATGTGTGCATTTTTCTGCTCTTATTGCATCCGCAGAATCTCGCCCAGCCGCCCTGTTTAGGATAGCCCGCTCCCTCTTGAAAGGGAGGGATGCGGACGAACCCTTACAGGGTAGAGCTAAGGAATTTGTTCAGTTTCTGTCGGATAAAATCGCTCGGATCCGGACAGACCTGGACTCCACTTGGACGGTACCAGCCGAGGCGTCGGGGGAAGGTCCTGATCAGATTTTATGGAGCGAGTTTCAACTTGTCGCTCCTGAGGAAGTGGACAAGGCCATGGGAGCAGTGAGTGTCTCCACCTGTTTATTGGACCTGTGTCCCTCCTGGCTGGTCTCGACCAGCAGGGAGGTGACACGTGGCTGGCTCCAGAGGATTGTTAACACCTCTCTTCTGGAGGGATCCTTCCCACATCCTCTAAAGGATGCGGTGGTGAGACCCCTCCTTAAGAAACCATCCCTGGACCCAGCCATTTTAAACAACTATCGTCCAGTGTCCAACCTCCCATTCGTAGGGAAGGTTATTGAGAAGGTGGTGGCCTTTCAACTCCGGCGGACCTTGGATGAAGCAGATTATCTGGATCCCTTTCAGTCGGGTTTTAGGCCTGGTCACGGCACGGAAACTGCTTTGGTCGCACTGATCAATGATGTGCGAGGTGGGAGATGGCCGCCGGTTTCTCTGCTCCGTTCTGGAGGAGCAGAAAAACATTGGCATAAACTGGCGGCTCGGTTTGGAGGTTTGCAAAAGAGGGCCTCCGCAACAGAATAAGACTCAGGGGACCTGGATAGCCGGTTCTTTGGATAATCTTTGGAAGGACACCGCTCCCAGACGTCCCTTAGCCCATGCAGCAGCCTGGAACACCCGATTAGATTAGATTGGAGAGGAATGGCGGTGCAGCGCTGAAGACTTTGGCGTTTTTTAAGCCTTTGGCGTTTTCAAGCCTTCGGTGCTTTAATCACTCGTTAACGCTAGCTTAACGCTAAATCTCCCTCACTGATTGGAAGGAGCCTGGTTGCCTGCCTGCTTGAGAGACTATTGAGAGACTATTAGAGGACCATTAGAGGACTATTGGAGAACTATTGTAGTCGAAGGAAGTGGGTGTTTTGAATCTGCGCTGGTTGAGACGAGGTAGCCGGCTTAGGCCTTAGCTGCCGTAGTCTCTTTAGGTGCCCCCCTCCTCTATTCTATCTCAGTGGAGCGTATTGCTGGTCGCTCCAGGTGTTTTTTTGTCATCTACGCCCCTGTCTCCTGTGGCGTTTTGGACTCTGCTGGTTGGCCTTATAGAGGGTTCTTCGGTGTATCATGGGGTGACATAAAACCTGGCAGCTGGACTTGTGGCCATTGACTTTGCCCCCTAGGATACCATCTAGGCCTTTTCTATGCTGCGACCTTTCCCTTCTTCTCTGGTCCTCGGTTTGGATATTGGACACTGGATTTAAAGCATTCCATCATAGTCCCCTGGAATGTTCTGGACTCCTCTTTTGCAATATTACTTATATCATCTGCCATGCAAGGAAGTGAGAAGACGTAATTTTCCTTCCCCCTGTATATCTTCGCGAAACCCCCCGGACTGGACTTTTGGCAAACCCACCCACAGACCTTATTTGAATTCACACTGTTTTTAACAACTGCACATTTTTCCTTGGTATGGTGAGTGCATGTGATATGTATGTGTTTGATTGAATGATCCCACAGCTTTTAATTTTATTTAATTTTTAATTTAAGGATTTTTTTGCTTAGCTATTTTATACTATTATTGTATTTTAATTAGTGGGGTATGTATGCACAGAGTGCTTGGCCTGTATGGATGGGGGGACTGAGAGTGCGGCCCGGAGCCCCCACCACTGAGTGCATAAGCAGAAGTGGATGGGGACCCGGAACCACCTCTCGTCCTAGAATGAATGATATAAATGGCCTGCCGGAGAGAGCGGAGGCTACGGGAGGGGAAATGGGGTCTACGGGTGCGGGGGTGGGCCGGAGCATTATGGTCATGACGGGGAGGGGCCTGGATCCCTTTCAGTCAGGTTTCAGGCCTGGTTACAGCACGGAAACTGCTTTGGTCGCGCTGATCGATGATCTCTGGCAAGCCAGGGATAGGGGTCACTCCTCTATCCTAGTGCTTCTTGACCTCTCAGCAGCCTTCGATACCATCGACCATGGTATCCTTCTGCGACGGTTGTGAGAGGTGGGAGTGGGAGGCACCGTTTTACGGTGGTTCTCCTCCTACCTCTTGGACAGGTCGCAGTCGGTGTTGGTTGGAGGGCAGAGATCGACCCCTAGGCCCCTCAATTATGGGGTGCCGCAGGGTTTGGTCCTGTCCCCCCTCCTATTTAACATTTACATGAAGCCACTGGGTAAGATCATATGCCAGCATGGGATTAAATACCACCAATACGCGGATGATACTCAATTGTATCTGTCCGCCCCGTGCCAACTCAGCGAAGCGGTAGCAGTGATGTGCCAGTGCTGTCAGGGTCTGGATGGGAGTGAACAAGCTTGCACTCAATCCAGACAAGACCGACTGGTTATTGATGCTCCCTCCCAAGGATGGTCTAGCTCTTCCATCTCTTAGCCTGGGGGGCAAAACTATACGCCCCTCAGAGAGGGTTCGCAATTTGGGAGTCCTCCTGGATCCGCAGCTGATGTTAGAACATCACTTGTCGGCTGTGACCAGGGGGGCCTTTGCCCAGGTTCGCCTGGTGCATCAGTTGTGACCCTATCTGGACCAGGAGGCCCTTCGGATGGTCACTCACACCCTCGTCACCTTAAGACTGGATTACTGTAACGCGCTCTACATGGGGATGCCCTTGAAGAGTGTTCGAAGACTACAGTTAGTCCAGAATGCAGCCGCGTGAGCAATAGTGGGTGTACCTAGGTACACCCACGTTATACCTATCCTCCGCAAGCTGTACTGGCTTCCCATTGGTCTCTGGACACGTTGATTTATCCAGCCCCATACTAAGCTATATGAATGTTGTAAAATTTTAATGTCTGTTCTTTTTAATTTTTATATGTTCCCCCTTCCTGCCTTTATCTGTAAGCCGCCCTGAGTCTCTCGAGAGTGGGCGGCATACAAATCCTAATAAACTGCAAACTGCAAACTGCAATCTCTGGCAGGCCAGGGATAGAGGTCATTCCTCTATCCTGATGCTCCTTGACCTCTCAGTGGCCTTCGATACCATCGACCATGGTATCCTTCTGCGATGGTTACGGGAGGTGGGAGTGGGAGGCACCGTCTTAGGTCGTTCTCCTCCTACCTCTCAGACAAGTCGCAGTCGGTGTTGGTTGGAGAACAGAGGTCGACCCCTAGGCCACTCAACTATGGGGTGCCGCATGGTTCGGTCCTGTCCCCCCTCCTATTTAACATCTACATGAAGCCGCTGGGTGAGATCATACGCCGGCACGGGATTAAGTATCATCAATATGTGGACGATACTCAATTCTATCTGTCCACCCCGTGCCAACTCAGCGAAGCAATTGAAATGATATGCCAGTGCCTGGAGGCTGTCAGGGTCTGGATGGGAGCGAACAAGCTTGCACTCAATTCAGACAAGACCGAGTGGCTATTGATGTTGCCTCCCAAGGTTAGTCCAGATATTCCACCTCTCAGCCTGGGGGGTGAAATTATACACCCCTCAGAGAGGGCCCGCAATTTAGGTGTCCTCCTGTACCCACAGCTGACGTTAGAGCACCAGGGGGGCTTTCGCCCAGGTTCGCCTGGTGCACCAGTTGCAGCCCTACCTGGACCGGGAGGCACTTCAAATAGTCACTCACACCCTCGTCACCTCAAGACTGGATTACTGTAATGCACTCTACATGGGGCTGCCCCTGAAGAGTGTTCGAAGACTACAGTTGGTCCAGAACGTAGCCGCGCGAGCGATATGGGGTTTATCTAGGTACACCCATGTTACACCGATCCTCCTTGAGCTGCACTGGCTCCCCATTGGTCTCCGGACGCGCTTTAAGGTGCTAGTCGTTACTTTTAAAGCCCTACATGGTTTAGGACCTGGCTACCTGAGAGACCGCCTCCTGCCACTCACCTCCCAACGACCAACAAGATCGCACAGGCTGGGCCTCCTTCGGGTGCCGTCAACCGGACAATGCCGCAGTGCGTCTGCTCTCGGTGCCCCTATCCTTTACCATCATATGCCATAGATCTTTTGTAAGGAGCCATGGGGGGGGTGACCTTAGAAAAACCACCCAGAAGATCTTTAGATTAGGACAGATGCAGAAGCATGTGTTAAGTCCAGGGAGGTTCATGTCCTGCATTGATTTTTGGTGAGGTGGAGCTCGCCACCTCCCTCTCCTGGCCTGGTCTTAGCATTTATATTGGAAAAAGAGCCAGTTAGGTGTAAGGTTAGACACAAGCAGAGGTGGTGTTCAGCCAGTTCTCTCCAGTTCAGGTGAACTGGTAGCAGGGGCTGCAGGAGGCTCCGCCCACCTGCCTCAACGTAATGCATGATCTTCTGCACATGCGCAGAAAGTGTTGCACATGTGCAGATACAGCGCATGCGCTCACATTTGCAAACAGGTAGGGAAGGTAAATGAATCCCACCGCTGGGCACAAGGCTGGAAACTGGGAAACCATGAGTTCTAGTCCTGCTTCAAACAATTAGAAAATATTAGAAACAAACTCAGTCTGGCCATTCCCTGGCTCCCTAAATGGGAGGGAAGAGAAAACAGTCAGATTTTAAAGATTTTGTTACAATTTCTCAGGAAAGTATAGTTTTAATTGTCCTGCAGAGTCAGTTTCCTGGTTTGGTCTATCTTGTAGGGCTGACATCTTTCCCTTGGGTTCTGACCATTGATTCTTAACTTTTCATTTTCTGGCATCTTAAATGTGATCACTATTACCCCAAAGGGCCTGATACCTTCAATCTAGGTCAGGGGTGGAAATCCTACCGGTTTAACAACCGGTTCGCTGAGCACTCCCTTTTGCGCACAGGCTCGCTTTGCTCGGGCAGGTGCCAGGATGCACACTGTGTGGGCCTGGCACAGTTTAGAGAATACTTCCCTTTCGGATTACTGCTTGAGAAGGAAAAGAGCTGAGGCATAGCAATCCACTCTGCTGAGATGATAAAGGTAGATAAAGTGCAGTAGCGGGAGGCAGGCCCACAGCTGATCTTTGGAGCTACAGGTTTCCCTGAAGCGGTCCGAACCGGTAGACTCCCACCCCTGGTCTAGGGGCCAAATCCTATTTGGATCCGGTCTGGGATAGCCTCCCCTCCTGACCCTTCTTCCATTCACTGAAACTTTAAATTGTTAATAGGAGACATAAGGAATCTGTTGGAGCAAAATGCTTAACTAGCTGAGTTAATGTTGCAGCATAAATTGGGATGCAAGTAGTCCTCGACTTACAACAGTTTGTTTAGTGACTGTGTGAAGGTACAACAGCAGTGAAAAAAAAATACTTAAGACAGTCACAGTAATGATTGTTGCCACATTCCCATGGTCACATGATCAAAACTTGCCCCCTTGACAATGGACTCAAATTTGTGATGGTTGCATGTCCCATTGTCATGTGATCCCCTTTGTGACCTTCTGACAAGCAAAGTCGATGGGAAGGCCAGATTCATTTAACAGCTGTGTTACTAGCTTAACAACTGAAGGTCCTAAAATGGGGGCAAAAGTCACTTAACAACTGTCTTGCTTATCAACAGCATTTTTGGCTCAATTGTGGTAGTAAGTCAAGAACTACCTGACCGTGCAGTTTTCTAACGAAAATATATTGTTATAAGAAAGTAGATGAGCAATCCGAGTCTAATAAGCAATAGGAGGAAATTTACTTTTAGTGGTTGAAAATAATTATTTTAAAAAACCCTATCACTGAGGTTTCAGTTGCCTAAGTGAACAACCCCTCAATATATATGATATTTACATAAGACAAAAACCAACCATTTTTAAAAAATTACTTGCATATGCAAAGTAGTGCCGCCTAACTGTCTGATGGTTGACCAGAAGAAACCATTTACTCTAATAAAACTGAAGTGGTGCACCTCTCTTTAACAATCTGCAAATAAATCTTTCCTAGGTGAGGTTAGAGGTTTCTAATAAAGAGTTCTATATTACCACTAAAACACTTTCTAGAAATCAACTCCTCTTTGCTGACAGGGCCTCAACAGTTTTCTGTCCCGGGGCTTTCTCCAGCCACTCAGGTTCTTTGCCCTAGAGTTTTCCCCAGCCCTCAGTAGAGTAGAGTGCTCGTTACTTATCCAACAGTAATGTTTGCTAATCAGGGTTGATTAATTAATGAAATGTGGCTTTTCACTGCTGTTTCCTTTTGTTTATGAAGCACTAAATTCCCAGGCCAGTATGTGTATCCGTGGGGCAGATGTCAGGGAATGCCCTAGACGGCCTCCCCTTATTTCTGTAGAAAATACAGAATAGTAAGCAACAAAGGACAATGTGAATATCCTTGAAAATATTCAGGAATTCCAGAAGAATTACAAGTAGGCAGTCACAATGTTTTATTTGGGGATGAATGGTTTGGGTAACTCCCAGCAAAGTATATTTTGTGTCCCTTTTCCCCAAACAGAGAAATCCCCTTAGTTTAAGTGTGAAATGATCAAGTCTGCTTTTCTGTTTTTCTATGCCACTGTTATTCATGGTGATGGATGGTTGCATCCAGCGTTTTAAGCCTGGACTGCTTCTTTCCAGTTCTTACTTCATCTGATTCAAGGATTTTCTCTAAATTCTAGGGCAACAGGAAGAAGAAGTAAAGAACGCAACTCTGTTAGCTTTCCAGCTGAGCCACACCGGACCTCAATTCAGAAAAACTACATGAAGAAGAAGCCATTAGTAGAAGATCTATTGTTGGATTAATTTTTGCAGAGAAGCTGGAAGGGGCAGGAAAAGGTTAGCACACCATGGATTTATTTCCAGTTATAATTATTTTTTTAAAAAAATTGCAGACTTAGGACCAAAGAAAAAATATTGACAGAAACAAGTTCCCCTTATCCAGTAAGGATACCGAGAAAGCCAGAATAGAATAGAATAGAATAGAATAGAATAGAATAGAATAACAGAGTTGGAAGGGACCTTGGAGGTCTTCGAGTCCAATCTCCTGCTCAGGCAGGAAACCCTATACGATTTCAGATAAATGGTTGTCCAATCATTTTTAAAAAAAAAATCTCCAGTATTGGAGCACCCACAACTTCTGGAGGCAAGTTGTTCCACTGATTAATTGTTCTCACTGTCAGGAAATTTCTCCTTAGTTCTCGGTTGCTTTTCTCCTTTATTAGTATCCATCTATTGCTTCTTGTCCTGCCTTCAAGTGCTTTGGAGAATAGCATAGAACCAATAAGCTCCTGAACAAGAAAGTGTTGAGAAATTTCAAGAACAAAATACAATGTATGAATCAGTATATGGATGTTATGGAAGTAAGGATGGCTTGCCAGTATAGACAGATATACCCGTAGTCCTCGCTATATGACCAAAGTTGAGCCCATGACTTCTATGCTAAGCGACACAGTTGTTAAATAAGTTTTGTCCCCTTTTACAACCTTTCTTGGCATAGTTGTTAAGTGAATCACTACAGTTGTTAAGTCAAATATTGTTAAGTGAATCTGGTTTGTCCATTGACTTTGCTTGTCAGAAAGTTGCAAATGGGGATCACATGACCCAGAACAATGACCACCATAAATTCATGCAGTTGCCAAGCATCCTAATTTTGTGACCATAGGGATACTTCAACTGTCATAAGTCTGAAAAACGGTCATAAGTCACTTTTTTGATGTTCTTGTAACTTTGAACGACCACTAAATGAAAGCTTGCTAAGTCAAGGATTACCTGTACAGTGGTTTGGGCAGTTGGTTGTGTAAGCCAGATTTATCTTTAGTTTTCTTCTAACTTCTTGTCAATTTATTTGGCTTAGGTATCAGAGCAAGTTTACGTCCAGTGTTCTCAAAAACAAAACAAAACATAGAAGCAACTTCAGAGCAAGAGATCCACCAATGAAAACATTTGCAAGATGCAAAGATACTGTATGTATGTATATGCAAATCATCCATCTTCGGGAAGGGTAATAGACAGACCTCCTGGGCATCATCAGATTTACACTGTCTGGAGTCAGTAAATGAGAATTAGAGGAGACACCAAGTGTGTTACATTTGATAAGATAAAAGAGGGGATTTCAGTAGGCATGGCTTGGAATGAAAGCTGAAATTCCCTCTTTTTCCTAGTTCAAAGCACAAGAATCCTACTGCCAGACATGCCCTGAAGGTTTCCCCAGACATGAAGAAAATTGTACTCACAAAAGCCTTTCCCTTTTTAAACTAGTTAGTTGAAAAGGCTCTATGAGGTTTCTTCTGAGTTTGAGCTACCATAAATGAACATGGCTCTTCTCCTACAATGTCTATTTTTTTTAACAATAGGAGGAATTATAGGATTAAGTCCAGAAAGCACTGCAGGCTCACAACTTCTGGAAGTTAAAACAATGGGTCTAAAAACTGCAAGGAGTATATTTATAGAGCTTCTAGAGAGAGATATCCTAAAGAAAGAAAATGTGTGTTAAATTATAGGATTAAGCCAGATTTACCTTTATTTTTCTTCTAACTTCTTGCCTTAATTTATTTGATTTAGGTATTAAAGCAGGTTTACATTCAGTGTTCTCAAAGAACTCAGAAGCAACGATAGAGCAAGAAACCCACCAATTAAAATATTTGCAAGATATATAGTATATGCAAATTAACTATTATTGGTAAATTTTTATTGGGAACAGTAATAGACAGACCTCCTGTCTATTGAGAAGTAATGCCCATTTGAAGCAATAGTTTTGCAGGATAACATACCCTGTTCCCCCGAAAATAAGACGTCCCTGAATAATAAGCCCAATCGGGCTTTTGAGCACATGCTTTAAAATAAGCCCTCCCCGGAAATATTGCAACACAGCACAGCGGTGAGGTGACCACACTCGCCACCTCCTGCACCTCAAAAATAATAAGACCTCCCTGAAAATAAGGCTAAGCATTTATTTTGGGGAAATTTATTTTCGGGGAAACGTAGTAGTTTTCTATAATCTTATACAGATAGTCCTTAATTTACAACCACAATTGAATTCAAAATTTATCTTGCTAAGTGAGACATTTATCAAGTAAGTTTTGCCCTATTTTAGGTCTTTTCTTGCCACAGTTAAGTGAATCATTGTGGTTGTTAAGAGTAGTGAATCTGGTTTTCCCATTGACTTTGCTTGTCAGAAAGTTGCAAAAGGTGATCACGTGGGACACTCAAGACATTGTAAATATGAGTCAAACATCTGAAATTTGATTATGTAACCATGGGGATGCTGTAATGGTTGTGAGTGTGAAAAACACTAAATGAACTGTTGTAGCCAAGGACTACCTGTAATCACTTTCAGCTATGTCAACACAGGGTCACACCTCAAGATTCACACTACAACTTTTAATTCTGTGTTACAGATAGCTGGTCCCTTCAGCCATTCATAAGTATAGGTTCTTACACTTCTTTGCTTTCAATCTTATTTGGACCATCTGCGGATATCCTTTCCCTTTATTCTTGCTTGACTTGTGGGACTAAAATGTGTACCTTTTCTAGTTTGGTGACTCTGGATTTCCAATTCCCAAAGACTACAGGAACCATTATTAAGCATTATTCAGGTGACTCTGAGGACACAGATAAACCACCAAAAGCTTGAACGACCCTCTAAAAGGAGGCAAATGACCAGCTGTCTGTGAGCAATATAAATCCTTCCATTCCACATTACCCTGTTGAAGCTTCTCGGCTGAGAAGTAAAATGTCTTCAAAGAAAAAAAAGTTTCCTCCTGAAAAAAGCACCTTAGGGACAACCGTCACCTGGATGACTGAGAATATCTACAGAATTCCCAGAGAACTTGCTTGCTGCCAGAAATGTTTTATTTCTGTTTGGGGAACAAGCATATAAGCCTCGATCATAATTTAAACCCATGTAAGTAGCCAAGGACTACCTGTAATCACTTTCAGCTATGTCAACACAGGGTCACACCTCAAGATTCCATAGTAACCCATGTAACTTTGGCCTTTATTTTGAGGGGCGCATACACAGTATGACTTTAGTTTATTAAAAGTGATTTACTTACTGTATTTTTCAGAGTATAAGATGCACCAGAGTATAAGATGCACCAAGATTTTGAAGAAGCAAATTAAAAAAAAAAGTTTTTGCGCTCTGCAGACCTCCCAAAAATGGCCTGCTTTTTTTTACAAAACAGGTCCTTTTTTGTCAAAACAAGGGTATGAATAGCTTTTAGGAGGCTTGTAGAGTGCTCCTGGGGGGAGGGGTGCCCTCCCAAATGAGCAAAAATGTCCCGTTTTTCGCAAAAGGCGGTCCATTTTTTGTCAAAAAGAGCATGCATAGCCTTTAGGAGGCTTATAGTGCTCATGGTGGCTGGGGGGGAATGGCCTGTTTTTCACTCATTTCTGCCCTCCCCAACCCCTAGGAGCACTCTATAAGCCTCCTAAAGGCTATGCACACCATTTTGGTGAAGGAGGCGGGGTTGCAGAAGGCAAAAAAATGTTGTATTCAATGTATAACATGCACCCAGATTTTCAGCTTTTTTTTTTTTGAGGGAAAAGGGTGCGTCTTATACTCCAAAAATACAGTATTTTCTTCAGTAGCTAATGCTGTGCAGCTAATGGTGTGCACCAGGGCAGGCGCTGCTATGTTACCAACAGAGGTGGGTTCCTACTGGTTTGGACCGTTTAGCCGAGTAGGTAGTAACTTGGCTAGGCACGTGTGTGAACTGGTTCTATCCTTGGCTTTGCAATCTTGACTTTCTGTTCTGCACGTGTGCAGAACAATCTTCATTGAAAAAAAATCTATTTTTTTTCTTTTTCTAATGTTGTGCGCATGCACAGACCTTTTTAGGAGCAAATGCATGCATGCGCTGGACCGGTGGTAATACCGACAGGAACCCACTCCTGCATATCAACCGTCTTCTCAAAATTCACTCCCACATCAGGGTTTATTGCTGTCGCTAAACAATCTCACCATTTCCACAACTAAGTTTATCCTGCATTCTTTGTTACTTAAAGCAGATTTGGGAGATTGCACACTTTTGCTAACAGGCTGTCCTGCTCTTGGCAACGGGTTATGTATGTTGATTGCAGTTTCAGAATACTTCAATGATAGTATCAAGTACAATTGGCAGATTTTCACAGCCAATGCAGACTCTTACGTCCTTGGGTTTTCCGATTTGGAGCTGTTAAATCTATCTGGCACTCCCCTCCCCCCATCAAGTCTGGTATGACATCATTACACAATGCTTAAGTACAATGTTGTCCTTCACAGATTTTCTTCCTACTACTTCACTTGCTATTGTTTAGTCTGTGTGTTACTTAGTAATGAACTGTGATTTCCCACTATATACTTAATTGGCAAGCCTCCACCAGTTTGTTCTGCACAAATCATGTTGAAAATGCACCTCCACACACACCCCCGAAGAGCTGTTAACCTGTCTTATCCCCCAATTCTTTTAAAATGGACCAAAATGCCTTCTTATAGCCATATCATGTTCTGTTTTCTCCTAATGCATAGGATAGGACAGGTTTTTTTCAAAGGAACAGAAATAATCCTTGAAATAAAACTAAATTCTAGTGTATTCCTCCATTAGAACAGCTGCCCCTGCTTATCATTAGAAATTCTAATTTCGCCCCATTTTTAAAAAAGTTGGTAATGAGGAGGATCGTATTATTTATTAAGTTCCTAAATTATTAGACACAGCAGATGTATAAGGTTTAATTTTTAAAAGGAAAAATGAGTGCAAGAAATTAAAGCAGAAAAAGATATTTGAAAAGAGAAGAAAGCTATCAATACTAAGTGGTGAAATACACCACCAATTAAACAGGCAATGGATATAAACTGAGGAAAAAGTGATTTAATGGTTAAGTGCAAAAGCTATTTTTAGTGGGAGAAAGACAGAATTTAAAGTTGGTAACAAATTCCATTGTAGTAACACAATATAAAAAAACCAAAGTAAGGTGAAATGTGTTAGAAAAAATATTAAGCAGAATGTGTTCGGAAATTATATTTAGCATATCTTTGCAACCAGAGTGCTAAAGGGCTGGGATGTCCTCCATTTCATTCTTAAGCAATAAATACAATTTTTCTTTGACTGTTGCAATAGAAAGCTATGCGGTATTTTATTTCCTTATCCATGCCTCAGCTTGCTACCCAGTGCCAAATGCATTTGGCCAGATTAAAAGGAGAAGTAGAATCTCCAGTATTGGAGGACTTCAGATAATTCATTTTATTTTATTCTTGTGTCATTTGAAGCATTTTGCGGGATCCACAAAAAGAGACGTTTGTGTGAAAACTGAATTTGGAGGATTAAGTAGATCAGGTTCTTGAGCACCTGATTCAGACTGAAAGTAATCCTTTTTCCAAGCACAAATTATCTGGAGTCTTTTTAACAAGATTTATTGAAGCAAATAGTAGAGCAATTTCAGCAACTAGTGTATTTTCTTCTAAAACCAATTGATTGCCTAAGACATTTGGACAGAATCTTTTGTTAATTCCTTTCTAAGGGCTTTACTGAGAACTGGCAAAGAGGCCAGTGTTTTCACTGATAAGGGTTAATTTGCAACTTTAGGCACAAAACCAACTCCTGAATCCTTATCAGCTGTAGAACCAATTCTTAACACCTGCCTTTATGTGTTAAAGTGTGTGTGTTGCTATTTCTACTTGTTCAAAGAGTGTAATAAATTAGTACTCTGCTTCAGCATAGTGTGCTATATAAACCGGCAACTCTAGGTTATTAATTCCAATTTATGGGTTAGCACTAGGAATCAGGGAACATCATTTGCAATCTGCGGTTGTATGCAGGGATGAAATTCAGCCAGTTCGGACTGGTTCAGGCGAACTGGTGGCTCCGAGGATCAACTGAGAATGAACCAGTTCGCTCCGAAGATCAGGTGGGCCTGCCCGCCCCTGTGCTATACTGACCTATATTTCCTTTGTTTGAAGCCCAGCTGATAGGCACAGCAGAGTGGGTTGCCATTCCTCAGCTGTTTACTCACCGGGGCTGCAGTTGAAGGTTAAGGTTTTGAGTTGTTTTCAAATGCACTGCATGTGCGCAGAGTACACATTTGGTGCATGCACAAGCGAAGCGAACCAGTTGTTACACTGGTTGAATCCCACCACTGGTTGTATGCAACATGTCTATGTCACCAGGGCCTAACAAAATGACTGCTTTTTTTGTGGAAGATCCTTTCCAATGGGGTTTTCACACACTGTGTCATCAGGAAGCTTTGAGACCATTATTTGACATTTAATAACAACTTGATTCAATTTGAGTCATTTCAAGGTTTGCCTTTAAGGAAACTGGTTAATTGCTTTCATGCTTGCAGCTGGCTCATGTTCAGTGGGGTGAAAATATCAAGTAATGGGACAACCTTGCCAAATTTTAGTGCAGTTCTTCAAGTAAGAAATTGGAGAAGTATTTCCATTGTACCTCTTTTAAAGCAGATGTATGTAGCATGGATTGGTCTAATGTTTAAGATAACAGACTAGAAAGTGGGAGACCCTGAATTTTAGTCCATCCTAGCCAAAAAAGCCAACTGCATGACTTTGGGCCACTCCTTCTCTCCCAGCCCAACTCGCCTTATCCAAAATAAAAGCCTCCCCCATCAGCAAAGAGATCCAGCAAAGAATCATTCCCAGAGAGAAATCATCCAGATGCCCTAAGCTCTATGGTCTCTATGGTTATATATATACATATATATACATATATATATATATATATATATATATATATATATATATATATGTGTGTGTGTGTGTGTGTGTGTGTGTGTGTGTGTGTGTGTGTGTGTGTGTGTGTGTGTGTGTGTGTGTGTGTGTGTGTGTGTTTTATTTGTGTACACAAATATAACAAAGGCAACAGTAAAAATGTTGGGTTTCTGTCGTGATGGACTCTTGTGACGAGCCGAATGACAGATGATGGAAGCAGTTAGCTTCCTCCCATAATTGGGGCTTACCAGAGGTTGTAAAAATCATATATATATATATATATATATATATATATATATATATATATATATATATATATATATATATATATATATATATATATATATATATATATATATATAACATTATATATATAATGTTTTCTGAGGTTTTCGCGGGTGTTAGTATGTAGGTCTTTGGTTATTCAGGTTTTCTCCCATGTAAAATTGGAAGTGTCTTGGTGACGTTTCGACGAAGTCTCATTCGTCATCTTCAGGCTTGTTTGCTCTGCTTGGTGCTTCCAGGAGATAGATAGATAGATAGATAGATAGATAGATAGATAGATAGATAGATAGATAGATAGATAGATAGATAGATAGATATAGATATAGATATAGATATAGATATAGATATAGATATAGATGATATAGATATAGATATAGATATAGATATAGATATAGATAGATATAGATATAGATATATATAGATATATAGATATATAGATATATATAGATATATAGATATATATAGATATATATATACATACATACATACATACATACACACACACACACACACATATACATATATATATATATAACTATCTACAAAGCCATATATATATGGCTTTGTATGTCTGCGTGCGTGCGTGTTCCAGCAAAACTGTGGAACACCTCGAGTAATTTCAACCAAACTTGGTACACAGATGACTTACTCTCTGAAACAAATAC
Organism: Thamnophis sirtalis; assembly: GCF_051295495.1. Classification (NCBI taxonomy): domain Eukaryota; kingdom Metazoa; phylum Chordata; class Lepidosauria; order Squamata; family Natricidae; genus Thamnophis; species Thamnophis sirtalis. The sequence continues at coordinate 96,944,908 of NW_028261385.1, read as the reverse complement.
TATGGGGGTAAGACACCCCTAACACTCATCTAGGTGTGTGTTCTGTTAAGATGCAGCCTGTTGTGCCTTAAAATGGCTTCCACTATACTGCCTTAAAATGACTTCTACTGTTCAGAGCAGTGGAGTACTGTGAAGCTGGTAACGGCTTCATAGTACTCCACAAGGGGACTCCCTCTGGTAAGGGGGAAAAGCCAACATTAGAAATTATGTTTGGTCCGGACATTTCCTCCCTCTAAATAAATAGACGAACAACGCTGGGTTATCGGCTAGTTAAAAATAAAAATGTCCAAAATGTACTGTTACTTTTCTACTTCTTTTATGCTTTCATGATACTGAAAAAATATTATTTATTGCCGTGGTTTGTGGGTCACATTGCTGTTTTACTATTATACTGCAGTGCTAGAAATATTGGCATGCCAGACTGATATTTTTGGCTCACAGTAGGAAGGGCCCATGTCACCCCGAATACTGGCAGGGCTTGGTTGTCTCAGTTTTGTGGCTTGTTTAATTACACTATTGGCACCCACTGCAGCCCAATCTTTTATTTCTATGCTGCATTCACTGCTTTGAGCTATCTGCCACTCCAGGAAAGTGAATTCTATCTGTTCACCATCAATTTCTATTTTGATGTTTCCCTTCCTTGCAGTGGTCATGAAGCTCGTAGAATTGCCACAAGTCAGACTCGACTGAACAGAAAACATCATCAGCTATTGGAGCAGAAAACTAGAGTGCCACAAAGGAAAGAACTGAGAATGTGGCTTTCATAATCTTGCTAGCCCATATTCTTAATTCAGCCACTTCTTGAAAGTATTAGCTTAGCAACCATTCACTGATTTGACAAACTTAATATAACCTTAGTATAAAATTAGACTTCAGAAACTATATTGTTTTGCCCTCTATTGGTCGGCTTGAACCCAGACTCAAAATATCAGGGCCGAGATGAATCCCCTGTGGTGTTGGCAGGACCAGAAGAGACATAAAACATTCAATCAGTACAAGAAAGGGCAAAATTAAGGTTTAGGCCTGGCCATAGCAAAGAAGAAACTGAATGAAGGCTTAATTACCGTGAGCCCTTAGAGAGCTCTGACAGGCAGAGTGTTTAAGGAGGTGATAAAATTCATAGGCTGGTTACTCACAACGGTCTCTAGGAGCCCATAACACCACACGATCACTCTCAACGTTGCCCATAAATCACAGTTCAATATTGCATACAATCTATAAAAGCAGCAGAAAAATCATCCTATCCAGGAAGCATCATGAAACTCTTTGCATGGCCAGAGACAATTTGCCGGCTTTGGTTTTGATTCATAAATCTCTTTCAGTGGGTCCTCAAGTTACGACCACAACTCGAACTCCAAATTTATGTTGTTAAGTGAAACATTTGTTAAGTGAGTGTTTTATGAATTTTCTTGCCACAATTGTTAAGTGAATCACTGCTGCTGTTAAGTTGGTAATGTTGTTAAGTGAATCTGGATTCCACATTAATGTTGCATGTCAGAAGGACAAAAAAGCTGATCACATGACCCCAGGGGACACTGCAACTGTCATAAATATGAACCAGTGGCCAAGCATCTGAATTTTGATCATGTGGCCAAGGGGATGCTGCAACAGTCGTGTGAAAAATGGTCATAAGTCACTTTTTTTCAGTACCATTGTTACTTTGAATGGTCACTAAATGAACTGTTGTAAGTCAGGGACTTCCTATAATCTAATCAAAGACTTGCACAAAGCACATAAAAATGCAAGTAGAAAAACAGGGACCACCTTTGGTGGGAAGGTAACAGGATTCCGTGCACTTTCGGCATTTAGTCATGCTGGCCACAGGACCACGGAGACATCTTCAGACAGCGCTGGCTCTTTGGCTTTGAAACAGAGATGAGCACCACCCCCTAGAGTCAGGAACGACTAGCACATATGTGCGAGAGGAACCTTTACCTTTATCTGTGAATGCTACTGAACTTTAGTATGAATGATGCTAACCTCAATTATTCATTTCATTGTAGTGAATGAATTGTGTCCACAAGTCCACAAGTCTTAAAGTTTCCAAGTTTGGAGACCCACGTTCTTGATAGTCAGGATGGTGTAATCAATATTTAGTACTTATCTCTGATACTTTTGGGTGTTCTTCTTTCCCTTTCTTTTACCATTACAGATAACACCTGTTAGAAATCTCAATTTTGGAGGGAGTGCACCAATGGAACCAGTGGTGGGATTCAAATAATTTAACAACCAGTTCCCTGCCCTAATGACCAGCTGGGTAGGCATGGCTCTGTGGTTATGTGACTGGGTGGGCATAGCCAACTGAACATCACTCATGTCGATGGGCCCTTCACCTTAGTTGTTACAATGTAATAAGGGTTAACCAGAGAGGCAGTTTCTGTAAGCAGGACAATAAAAATTAGGCTAGAAATAACACCAGAATGTTTCCTTCCTGCCTTCCTTACAGGATTAGCCCTGTAAAGTGGAAAAAAACAAAATGAGATTTCTTCCAACAACCGGTTCTCCAAACTGCTTAGAAAGTTAACAATCGTTTCTCCCAAATAGGTGCAAACTGGCTGGATCCCATCACTGGCAGGAACAGTGTTTTCATTGTTGAGTATAGGACTTTCCATTGTTTTTAGCAAAAAGGAAGGAAGGGAAAAGGAAAGAAAAAATAGGCATCCTATAACTTATAAAAAAATAGTTTTCCCACCTCCACCAAAAATATTGAAAGTTTGGAAGGAAATTTGGGCAGATCAGAAAAATGTACTATCTACTTTGCTGGTGGACTAGAAAATTAGGAGCAGACATACATTTGATGTAGAATGCTAGCAAAATTTGAGGGTCACTGCCATAAAATGATCCTGATATTTTATTGTTTTGGCTATCCCCTGCCAGGATGTGATGGAGTCAGAGTAAATGCCTTCTGTGAAGCTACTGTTATATTATACAGATATATCATATATATGTCTCTCATGTATGTATGATATTAGAAAGAGAGAAAGAGAAACTTTTTGGAGAAAAGTGATAATGGAAGTTTGATGAACCAGTTCATAAAAGAGATAAGCTAAAGAACAAGGAAATATCCTCAGAGCGCATTCTGTGCATTTGGTAGAGATGTATACAGTACAGGTTTATTCATCAACAGAATTTCCTTTTCTCTTTGTGAAGCATAAATATATGTGTAATGAGTCTTCATGTAAAGAGATAAAACAGCCACAGGGGAAGGAACACCTCCATGCAAGTATAATTTTTTTCTTGAATTATCTCTCTCTCTCTCTCTCTTTCTCTCTCTCCCCTCCTCTCTCTTGTAACATAGCCTCTATACCTTGTTTTCCCAAAATAAGACCTCTGTGAATAATAAGCCCAATCGGGCTTTTGAGCGCATGTGCTGAAATAAGCCCTCCCCGCCAAAAAACCCTGCCTGAAAATATTGCAACACAGCAGCAGCCATGAGGTGACCATGCTCACTGCCTCATGCACCTCAAAAATAATAAGATCTCCCTGAAAATAAGGTCAAGCACTTATTTGGGAGTCAAAAGAAAATAAGACCCTGTCTTATTTTGGGGAAAACATGGTACATGCATACAATGTTATTACTGCAAATACACATAATGTGAAAAGAAAAGATTTATACATTCTATATTTGTGAAATTACAACACAGTACAATAAAGCTTTTCTCATATACTGTCATTATCGTCTTATATCCTACATTTGTTTCACCTATAAGCACTCTGAAGATAGGGCTACCTGATCTGGACCGCATATATCCAGATGATCACTAGATGGCAGCAAGCATTTTGCATCTTTTTTCAATCTCTCTCTGCTGCCATCTAGTGGTTGTTTAGTTCAGTTTCGTACCCTTACTGAAGGAAGGAGTAAGGAAAAAGAGGGATAAAAGGAATACATCCCTTTGGAAGATGAACTAAAATTTTGTTTTTGAGTATCACATGAAGTGGGGCAGAGAGGAATAGGAAAGACAGAATTAAATGCAAACATACATTATGTGGCTTAGTCTTGTCTTCTATCACTTCTTGGCCTTTTAGCTAAGACCTTTCTTTTTGCTGAGCTTGTTGATCAAAAAGGTCAGCAGTTCGGTGGTTCGAATCCCTAGCACCACGTAACAGAATGAGCTGCTGTTATTTGTCCTGTCAACCTAGCAGTTCAAAAGCACATAAAAAATGCAAGTAGAAAAATAGGGACAACTATGGTGGGAAGGTAACAGCGCTCTGTGTGCATTTAGTCATGCTGGCCACATGACCATGGAGACGTTTTCGGACAGCGCTGGATCTTCAGCTTTCTAACAGAGATGAGCACTGCCACCTAAAGTCAGAAGTGATGAGCACATATGTGCAAGGGTAACCTTTACCTTTAGCTCTTCAACCAAAAAAGGTATGACTCACATGTCTTTCCTGTGCTTCAGACTATTAGTTTCTGACCTAACAGCCATCCAACCAGATTTCTTTGCACAACATACTAATTCAGGGTACAGTGAAACAATGATTTTCTGAATTCCACTAGATTACAAAACACACACTGAACCAACATCTATCTAACCATGTCTTAATGTAGTATATTGTGTGAAGTCAGCTCAAGTGTAAGGCAAAAGCCACTTTATTTCCTAAAATAATTGATGATGAGTAGTAGAAAATGAGTATAAGAGGGTTGTGTTGTATCACTGACATCTACTCTTCTATAAATTACATTGTTATTTGACACTGGTTTTAACTATCTGCATATATTTTGAACTATTAGCCCATCTCCCATTATGAGACATCAAGATTGACAATGGTTGTGCAGACACATCAAAGAACACAAATGAATCATTTTTTTCCCTTGAGACTTGGCATAAGTTGGAATGTTACCGGAATTCAATTTTTTTACATGTTTTTTTTTTCATCTCCCTCCACCCAATAGTTGGAATCAACACATCTTTAAGTCAGATGCACTTGAAATTTTAGGGCAGATTTTAATTTTAGCTGTGATAATTAATTTTTAATATGATTTGATTCTCTGTCCTAAAGCATTTTTTAAATAAAGGGGTTAACATGATTTTTCCTGTCAAAATTAGGTGTTGACTTCTGTTCATTAAATTTTAAGTTTATGATTTTGAAGTTTTGATTTACATTTTAGTGATGCATTAATTCAAAGGCAGAGGAAAACTTTTGCTTTTAATTAACTACCTTAATTTTCAGTGCTAAGTTGGGTTCAGTAGCAGCTTGCCTTGCCACTGTGTACTTCTGCTGCTTAGAAGTGCATTCATGCTGGAAACTTCAAATGAAGTTCAAACTAATGACGCTTAGGAAAGAGGATAAAATATGTAACAGTAAAAAGTCCCTTTTCTTTGAAAAAAATGAAAGACAATAGGAAGTTATTTCCAGAAATCATTCATGAAATATCTCCACAATCAAAGGCACCACCAACAATTCTGTGCCCTTTCCTTTCCTGCCTTCAGCCTTCATTCATAAGTAGAGTGACTCATGACATTGTTATGCTGAATGGGTAGCAGCTTCCATAGGCCCACCTATCTTGGCAATGACAATATTGTCTGCAGAAGTCAAACAAGTTCATTGAACAAGGACAGGGTGGGCAAACCCATCAGGAAGTTCCACACGCCTCTCCTTTCAACTTGTCTGGACAAAGCTGGAACAACAGTGGCATTTTCTGCCTGCTATTGGAGGGGGGGGGGAATACTTGCTTAGGAAATAAGCATTTTTAAAGGGTGTAAATTAGGGAGTTCTCTCATATCTTCCACTATGGAACTGTTCTTTGTCAAAAACAAACTGCAGTACTTTCCTTCCTTCTCCCACCCTTTTTCTGTCTCTCCCTGTCTGCTTGACACACACACCAAACTTGCAAGTGGCATGAATCTTACCAAGCTTTGACAATATCGCTTCAGTTCTTAGGAATAATTAAGTAGGCTTAGCCTTAAAATGCTCCCAAACATGCACACACAGAAACACATAGCCCAAGGAAGCACGGCGTGTCATAATGTTTTGAATTATTCAGAAGAGTTTTTGCAACTTATTACTCACTGAGCCAAATGCACCCAGCATCCTATGCTACTGATAATTCATTGCTGGAAGCCCGAGACTGCTAAAGGATATAGGTTATCGAAGCTGGTGAGTGACTGCACATGGGTTATAGAACTGATTTAAGAGCAGGATTAAAATTGAGTTGGAAAAATTACAGGTGACCACTAGATGACACTAAAGCAATATGGAAAAATATAATTCCAGTGGTGAACTGGATCTTTGCAATAGCACTTAGACTCATATACCGCTTCCCAGTGCTTTACAGCCCTCTCTAAGCGGTTTACAGAGTCAGCCTATTGCTCCCAACAATCTGGGTCCTCCTTTTACTCACCTCGGAAGGATGGAAGGCTGAGTCAACCTTGAGCCGGGTGAGATTTGAACTGCCAAATTGCATGCAGCCAGCAGTGAGTAGAAGTAGCCTGCAGTACTGCACTCTAACCACTGTGCCCCCACGCTCTCATCAATGAAGTATTAATAAAGGTAAAGGTTTCTCCATCCAGTCATATCTGACTCTAGGCAGTGGTGATCATCTCTGTTTTTTTTTAGCTGAGGGAACCAGCATTGTCCAAAGACATTTCTGTGGTCATGGGGCCCACATGACTATACACTGAGGAGCACAGAACACTGTTGCCTTCCCATCAAAGTGGTACCTGTTTTTCTACTTGCATTTGCATGCTTTTAAACAGCTAGGTGGGCAGGAGCTAGAGCTAGTAGCAGGAGCTTCCCATCATATGGCACTCGGGTCTTGAACCCAGGCTGTCAGCTTTTCTACTGATAGGACAGCCTCCATGGCAGTGCTCATGATAACAAATGAATGCTTAAGTTTGAAATCTTATCATGAAATAAAACAGATTCATATGGAAATTTTTATTCCATTTTATAATTCAGAGGGAATTAATTCTTTTGTTATGCAAACAACATAAACAAAGACCTACACCATGTATACTGGTTCTTTCTTTCATGTCTTGCATTTTAAAGTCTTTCCCCTCATATTCTAATTCTTCTCATATATTCTCAAGAATACCCCAAAATATACAGTATAAACTCCCAGCAGGGTCACTCAAGTTGTGAAGCTAAAGCTAACAGACATCTAAAGTATGTGTGACTGCAGTGATTAGAGGAAGATACTGGAGGAGATACATATTTTGAAGGCAATGGCAAAGGCTTTATTTCATACTGTGTGGCAGAAATAATTGATATACCACTCCTGTTTTTTGTAGTTGGACTGCATAGACTAAACAATCAAAATGAAGCAGGAGATTGATTTTTTTTCACTTACTGCAATCCATCATATCTTCATTGCTAATGCATTCTTCAACCAATCAGAATAGTCTTCACTAGATGGAATACCCAGAAATCAAATTGATGTATGATTGGTAGAAGGAGATGGCAGAGCTCAGTTCTCGCAGCAAATATGTGAGAAGGATGGCTGGAAGACATCACAAATTGCTTTTGGAGAAGTTCCAAGTCAAGCTAAAGCTGAAGAACAAGGATAATCAATATCCATGATATAAATTTGAGCATACACTGGCCATTTTCAAAAAGAACATTAGAAATAGCTTTGAAGTTCTGGTCCTCATTGAAAAGAAACCAAAGGAACCATGGAAAGAGATTAAGAAATTCTGATGTGTAATTCTGAGAAAACACTGCCATGGTTTAAAAAATAGGAAAATGAACCGGATGTTAGGACAGATGGTAAAAATTGTCAAGAAGAGAAAAGAAGGCAAAGCCAAGGAACAAAAGGTCTTAGAAAATAATTTAACAAGAATTTTAGTTGGCCTCCTGAACCACGGTGTGGGGGAGAGCACAGCGGTGGGTTCCTACCCGTTTGGACCGGTTCGGCCGAGTAGGTAGTAACTTGGCTGGCCACGCCCCTGAACCAGTTCTATCAGCAGTGCCATAGGTGCTGCCATCTTGTTTTGCCCTTCTGTGCATGTGCAGAAGCAATTTTTCACTACTGCACATGCATGTGTAGTGCACATCAAGCATGCGCGCCTGAAGCGTGTCCCTGAGCAACTGGCAGTAACAGAAGCCAGAACCTACCCCTGAGGGGCTGTTTTCACTTTCCCCAGGCTTTGAAGGCTTTCCTCGAGCTCTGGGAGGGTGAAAACTGCTTCCCCTGGGCTCTGGAGGCCTTCCGAAACGCCCATTTTTCCCCATCCCCAAGCCTGACAACACAATTTGTCAAACTAGTTGGTGTGACAAAACAAGCTAGTTGACAAAGAAGTTGAGAAGGCTATATACTTCCCTACTTGTTATTCAATTTATCTGCTGAATGTATATTGGGGAAGCTTAGACTGGTAGAAATGGCTAAGACACTGAACTTGTCGATCAGGAAGGTCGGCAGTTCGGCAGTTCAAATCCCTAGTACAGGTCTCCTGCGTGAGCAGAGGGTTGGACTAGATGACCTCCAAGGTACCTTCCAACTCTGTTACTGTTTACTGTTTAAGATAAATGTGGCTTTAAAATTGGAGGAAGAAACACCACTTAACTGCAGTGTGCTGGTGACATTTGTTTTATAGCTAAAAACAAATCAACTGGAAACTCTAGTAATGAAAACCCAGGAGCACAGTGAAAAAAATGGGATTAAATTTAAACATAAAAAAAAGAAAACTAATGGTAATAATTATAATAGACACTTTAGAACTGACAATAAAGATATTGGAGTAATTACTAGATACTGCCTTTTAGGATTAACTACCGGTAGCAATATTAAAGAGCCAGATTGGTGTCATAATTAAGGCAGCAGGCTAGAAACTAGGAGACTATGAATTCTAGTCCCGCTTTAGGCAGAAAGCCAGGTGGGTAATCTTGGGCCAATCCTTCTGTCTCAGTCCTAGAAACTAGGCAATAGTAAACTACAACCAGTAGTAAATCTTGATAAGAAATCTGCAGGGACTAGTCCAGGCAGTCACCAAGAGTAAAGACTGACTCAGATTCAAAAAGACAACATAAAGGAACAAGAAATGTATAGCAGACTAATATTTGATAAGATACAAGGAAAACCTTGGAAGAGATATTCAAGTTGCCACATCATGTCTATACTATGCAAGAACTATGCAGGCAATGATTTTTCCTGTGATATTTGGTGGGAGCAAAAGTTGAACTTCAAAGAACTAGGAAAGAAAGAATATTGATGCCTGTGAACGTTGCTGTTGGAGAATTTCCTGACAATTCCACGGATAGCTGAATAAGCAAACAAATGTACCATAGGACAGAACAGCCTAGAGCAGTGATGGCGAGCCTTTTTGGCACTGGGTGTCCAAACTGCAACACATGTGCATGCATGTGTATGTGCGCACATGCATGTGCAGAGCACTGGAAACCCGAAGACCAGCTGACCAGTCCACGCATGCCTGTTTTCAGGCCGTTTTCCAGGGCCCCAGCGCCCGCAAAGACCAGCTGCTGGAAACTAGAAGAGCAGCTGCCAATGGTACACATGCCCACAGAGGTTCGCCATCATGGGTCTAGGTTCATACATATCTGTTGTGGCCCAGCCGGAGCCATTGGAGCTGCCAATGGACTCAGATAGCGAGGGACCCTATGAGTCAGCTCTGGAATATGTGGAGGACCCTGGGCAAGTTTCAGACTCCTAGCAGGGACCAGAGGGGCTGGTTGGCCACAGGAGGCATCCGAGGCATGGAGCAGTGGTGAAAGTCAAAGGGAGTTTGTCCCTGACGTCAGGCACTGGAGCAGTGGGGAAGAGCAAAGGGAGTTTGTCCTTGATGCCAGGCAGAGAAGGGCGGAGAAGCGATGGCAGCAATTACCGTTTTTATAAATATTTTTATTTCCATTTTCATTTTCATAACACACACTCACATGTATACTATACATAGCCCATATCGTATAGTATTAAATAATAATTACAATCAACAATACCCAGAAAAATAGAAACCCATTATAGCTCTTCTGCTCTCCATACACCTCTTTCTTCTACCACCCTCCAACTTTCTATCCTCCCTCCATCATCCTTTTCTACTCTACTTCCCCTCCCTTTCTACTGCTCCTCTCTCTACAATCCACTCCTCCTTATCCTTCTCAACTTCCCCCCTTACCCTCTCTCCTATCCTTCTCTTCCCATCTTCCTTCTCCCTTCTATTTCCCACTCCTCCTCTCCTTGGTGTATTTCCTCTACATGTCAATATACTTAACATATCCTAGTTTTAAAGAAAAAATAGTAATAATAATAGTAATGAGAATATAAGAAAAAAAACAGTATACATGTGGGGTCAAATTACATTAAAATCTAACACGTCTCGTCAAACCTGATATATATCCCTTCCCCCACCCTCTCCCTCAACCCCCCACAACCTACCCCCCCCCCGACTTCCCAGAACCCGTACATGGTATAGATTTTTAACAAACACAGTCTATAATATATTGGAAAAAACAATAAGAAATTGATAACATCTTTACATTGAACTTAGCTCCTCCTTGCTGAACTAACTTTAAACAATTTAAATCATTACTGATCTTAAGCATAAGCTATCTGGAATTTCTTAGTCCCATATTTATTTTGTATATAATCAATCCATTTTTTCCAGTCTCGTTTATATCTCTCATTTGAGTGGTCCTTAAGATATGCAGATATTTTAGCCATCTCAGCTATATTTGTAACTTTCAATGTCCATTCTTGAATTGTAGGCAAGTTTTCCTTCTTTCAGTATTGCGCCACCAACAGTCTTGCTGCAGTTATTAAATGCAAAATCAAGTTAATCTCTACCGCTGTACAGTCGGTAATTATACCTAACAAAAATAACTGAGGAGTAAACTTTATGCTTTTTTAAAGAACGTTTTGCATAATCCACCATAGTTTTATCCAAAATGCCTTAACCTTTTGGCAAGTCCACCATATGTGGAAATATGTGTAGCATCGAGAGAACCACATCTCCAGCATTTGGGTTGTAAATTCGGATACATAGAAGCCAGCTTTTTAGAATCTAAATGCCATCTATAGAACATCTTGTAAAAATTTTCTCTCAGGTTTTGGGCCTGTGTAAATTTTACATTTCTTACCCAGATTCTTTCCCATGTATCCAACATTATTGGTTCTTCAATATTTTGAGCCCACTTTATCATACAATCTTTAACAAGTTCTGTTTCGGAATCCATCTGCACTAATACATTGTATATCCTCTTTATATGCATTAAACTTTGATCTCTTATTTGTTTAAATAAGTTATCCTCGACTTGCATGAAACCAATTTTTTGATCTGTTTTCCACCTGGCCTGTAGCTGTCCATACTGGAATCATGTTTGAATTACCCTTTCCTCTTTTAATACATCTAAGGATTTTAGTTGTAATACACCCCTTTCTAGGGTAAGAAGCTGTCTGTAAGTAATTATATCCTGTTTTTGGGCTATGTTCATATTATCTATTGCGTGTCTAGGAATTGCCCACATGGGTATCTTGTCATTTAATTTGTATTGATATTTTTTCCAAACCCGCAGTAAAGCATTTCTTAAAATATGACTTTTAAAGTTTTTGTCCACTTTTTTGTTGTATAACAGGTAAGCATGCCAGCCATATACCAAATCATGTCCCTCGATATTAAGTATCCTATCATTAGTTAAGTCAATCCAATCACTAATTACAGATAATGCTACTGCATCATAATATAATTTTAGATTGGGTACTTTCAAACCTCCCCTCTCACGCACATCTTGCATTATTTTTAGCTTTACTCGCGGCTTCTTTCCTGCCCATACAAATTTATTAATACCCTTCTGCCATTCTAGGAGTTTCGCATCTTTTTTAAGTATAGGTAGCATTTGGAAAAGAAATAAAAATTTAGGTAAAATATTCATTTTCACTGCTGCTATTCTTCCCAGAAAAGATAACTGCAACTTGTCCCATTTTTTCATCTCTGTCTGTATACTGTGCCAAAGTGGTTCATAATTGTACTTATATCATTTCCCATTTGAGGTTGAGATATTAACTCCCAAGTATTTGACCTTCTTAACTGTTTCACATCCTATCATTCCTCCTAGTTCTTCCTTTTGTTTAATATTCATATTTATAGCTAGTATTTTTGTTTTCCCTAGATTTATTTTAAAGCCAAACACTTGACCATATTGGTTAATCGTATTCATTAAGATCATACTAGATTCCTGCGGTTGATCTAATATTATAACCAAGTCATCCGCAAAAGCACGCACTCTATATTCTTGCTGCCTAATCTTAATTCACTTTAGACCCTCCAAGTCCCGTATTTTGTTCAGCAGTATTTCCAAAGTTATAATAAAGAGTAGTGGAGACAAGGGACAACACTGTCTTGTACCTTTTCCAATTTGAAAAGAGTCTGTTAAACCTCCATTGACTATAATTTGAGCTGTTTGCTGTTGATATATTGCTTTGATTGATTGTAAGAAACTTTCTCCTATTTGCATATTTTGCAGTGTTTTCAACAGGAATTGCCAATTAACTCGATCAAAGGCTTTCTCAGCATCCAGAAATATGAACGCGGCAGGAATTTGATTGTTCTTTCCCAAGTATTCTAGTGCATTAATAATTAATCTTACGTTACTTCTCATTTGTCTCCCTTGAATAAAACCTGTTTGATAACTATGAATCAATTGTTGAATAACCAACATTAACCTATTTGCTAGTATTTTAGTAAAGATTTTATAATCTACATTAGGTAATGAGATAGGTCTATAGTTTTTTGGTTGAGTAATATCTTGGTCCTCTTTAGGTATTAGGGATATAAAAGCTGTCTTCCAAGATGGGGGTACCTTACCTTCCGTTTGAATCTTATTAAATAATTCCTTAACAGGTTCTACCATTTCTAATTGTAGATTTTTATAGTAAGCCACTGTCAAGCCATCTGTGCCAGGTGCCTTCCCTGCCTTTAACTGCTTAATTACCTGCAGAATTTCCCCCGAAGTTATTGGTTGATTCAATTTTTGCCTCTGCTCTTCTTTAACTATGGGTATTTTTTCTTTATCCAAATATCTCTCTATATCTAGGCTGTTAATTTTATCACCCTTATACAGCTCTATAAAAAATTCCCGGAAGGCCTTTTGAATCTCATCCTGTTGGAACACTTCCTTCCCTCTATAGAGCAATTTAGTTATGTTTCGAGAATTTTGTTTTTTCCTAATCTGATATGCTAACCATCTTCCAGATTTATTTGCATTACAAAAGGTATTATGTTTTGCGTATAACAGACTAGTAGCTACCTGATCTGAGATCAACATGTTAAATTGGCCCTTTAATATGGTAATTGCTTCTTTAATCTTTGTATCTCCTGGTTTTAAAGTTAACTCTTGCTCTTTCTTCCTGATTTCATCTTCCAATTCTGTTCATTTTACCCCTTGTTTATGTCTATGTAATCTATTTATATTTATCAAAACTCCTCTCATATACGCTTTACTTGCATCCCATGTTCTGTTACAGCACAGAAACTGCTTTGGTCGCATTGACCGATGATCTTTGGAGAGCCAGAGATGGAGGACATTCCTCCATCCTGGTTCTCCTTGACCTCTCAGCGGCTTTCGATACCATCGACCATGGTATCCTTCTGCGACGACTGCAGGAGGTGGGAGTGGGAGGCACCGTGTTGCGGTGGTTCTCCTCCTACCTCTCGGACAGGTCGCAGTCGGTGTTAGTGGGGGGGCAGAGATCGTCCCCTAGGCCCCTAACATATGGGGTGCCTCAGGGTTCGGTCTTATCCCCTCTACTATTCAACATCTACATGAAACCGCTGGGAGAGATCATCCGCAGGCACGGGATAAGATACCATCAATATGCGGACGATACCCAGTTGTATCTGTCCGCCCCGTGCCAACTCAATGAAGCGGCAGATGTGATGAACCGAGGCCTTGAGGCCGTTATGGACTGGATGAGGGCTAACAAGCTTGTACTCAACCCAGAAAAGACCGAGTGGCTGTTGTGCTTCCCTCCCAAAGATTCAACCAATATTCCATCACTCAGGCTGGGGGGTCAAATTTTACACCCCTCAGAGAGGGTTCGCAACTTGGGAGTCCTCCTGGATTCACAGCTATCTTTCGACCACCAATTGACGGCTGTGACCAGGGGGGCATTCGCCCAGGTTCGCCTGGTGCGCCAGTTGCGACCCTACCTGAATCGGGAGGCTCTCACAACAGTCACTCGGGCCCTTGTGACCTCTAGGCTGGAATACTGCAATGTGCTCTACATGGGGCTGCCCTTGAAGAGCATCCGGCGACTTCAACTAGTCCAGAACGCGGCCGCGCGAGTGATTGTGGGTGCACCTCGGTTCACCCACATAACACCTATCCTCCGCGAGCTGCGCTGGCTACCTGTCGATCTCCGGATGCGCTTCAAGGTGCTACTAGTCACCCATAAAGCCCTGCATGGTAGTGGATCTGCGTACTTGAGAGACCGCCTTCTGCCAATTACCTCCCTGCGACCAATTAGATCTCATAGATTGGGCCTCCTCCGAATTCCATCGGCCAGCCAGTGTCGGCTGGCAACTACAAGGAGGAGGGCCTTCTCAGTAGTAGCCCCGACCCTTTGGAACGAGCTCCCCGTGGAGATTCGTACCCTCACCACCGTCCAGGCCTTCCGCACAGCCCTTAAGAACTGGCTAGCCCGTCAGGCCTGGGGACAAAGATAGCCGCCCCTCCCGAATGATGAATGAATGTTGCTTATTATTTTTACTATATGTGTCTACGTTATTGTCTGTATTCCCCTTCCTGATTTTATGTGAGCCGCCCTGAGTCCCCTCAGGGAAAAGGGCGGCCTACAAATGTTAATAAACATTCTCAAAACAAACAAACATTCCCATACAATTTCCATAGGTGTACCCTTATTCATATTAAAAACAAATTGTTAGTAATTTTTTACATTCATTAATGTACTTTTCATATCTGAATAAATTTTCATTCAATCTCCAAAACCTTCTTGCTTGTGACATCCCTCCCAACTCCATCCAAACTGGATTGTGATCTGATAAAACTCTAGCTGAGATCTTTGTCTTCTTCACCCTGGAAAGCAAATCATTAGTAATTAATATAAAATCGATCCTAGAAAAGGATTGATGTCTATCAGAGAAAAAGGTAAAGTCATGTTCTTCTGCATTTCTTTCTCACCAAATATCTCTCAATTCAAAGTCATCTATCATATCGAAAAAGGATTTAGTAGTTTTGCTCGCATTTGAGTATTTGGGCGGGAAACCTTCTTATCTTTCTTAGTGTCTATAACACCATTCCAGTCACCGAGTAGTATGCAAGACCTATAATCCCACTGTACTAATTTGGCATGAAGTTTTCTATAAAATCCATCTTGTTGTTGGTTAGGAACATATATTCCCAGTATCAATGTCCTTTTCCCTTCTAATAGCAGATCTATTGCAATATATCTTCCGTGGGGATCTGCTTCGATAAATTCAGCTTTCATTCTTTTCTTAAGTATATAACTATACCATTTTTCTTCTCCGTAGCAGAAGCTATAAAGTGTTGACCAAATCTTGTATTAATCAAATATTTTTGATCAGTTGATCTGATATGAGTTTCTTGCAAGCAAATTATATCATTCTTGAACTGTTTAAGATAGTGGAATATTTCCTTTCTCTTCTGTTGAGAGTTCAATCCGTTGATGTTCCATATTAAAAGCTTAGTTTTCATCTTTGGTTTTCTGAAGCTTTTTTTAGAGTCTCCTGGATATCCTGAAGTTTAACCTTTGGCCTGGCTCCTCCCACTGCTTCTAAACTGGAAACTGTAGCTTCTTGACCGATGGCAAGTGATTGTTGGGATTGTTGTATTTTTGATTGTTGATCCATTCATCTGGTAATCATACGGTTTGGTCTTTGTTCCCTGGCTCCTTGAGCTTCTAAGAGAGAAGGATGATCCATCTTATTTAGTAATTGTGTAGTTTGCTGTCTGTCTTGTCCTTCTTGTTCTCTTTCTCTAGGTCCAGATGGTGCGGGATAATATTTTTACCAAAATATTATGGTAAAAATCTCGAGCTTTCCATACTGAATTAAGACGATATCTTTGCCCCTCGAATGAGAGTGCTCGGCCAAATGGTGCATCCCATCTGAACTGTAGCTGACGATTTCTAAGCTCTTCAACCAAAAAAGCATAGTCTTTCCTAGATCTTAGCATTTGAGGTGGTATCTCTTTCAGAACGGTCAATTCCTGACCCCCAATTTGAAGCTTGGTTTTATAAGACTCTTGTAATATCATATTCCTCATGTCTCTTGCAGTGAAATATATCACAATGTTCCATGGAAGCTGCTTCTGCTTCGCCAGCCAAGAATTAGCGCGGTAAATTTTATCAATTTGCCATTCAAAGTTACCCCCTGGTCTTCCCATCAGGCTATCAAACGCTTCTGAAATAATCTGTTTCAAGTTTTCCTGCTTGTTTTCACGCAAACCCCTTACTCTCAGTGCCAGTTCCATTTGTCTATACTGTATCATAACAATTTCTTTTTCCGCATTTTCAACTTTTTGTTGCACTACCTCTGTTTTCGATACCAAATTAATATTGGCATAATTAAGGTCATCTAGTCTGTCTTCAATTCCGGAAACATGTTCTGTCAATAAACTTACAATCCCCAGCATATCATCTCTAATTTTTTGAACCCAGGTCTCAAGTTTATCAGACAGATCCTTATGCGCCAAGGATATCTCTTCTTTGAACCCATCTTTGAGTTCTTTAAAAAATTTTCTACAGTAATTGCCTGGGTATTAAAGGCCTCAGCCAGCTCCTTCAGGAAGAAATCTTTCGTTAGTGGCTCACCTATAGGGGGAGTAGGAGGCAGAGATTGCAGTTTTGTGCCAAGTGCGGGCGATATGCCAGAGCCTTTAGGAGCTGGGGGGGTATCTTTAGAGTAAGATTTGGCTTAGAGGCCATTCCAAGTTTCTTCTTCAACCAATTAATAAAACTCTGCTGGCCAAATATACAACTGTGAAGTGAAGTGATAAATTGCTCCTTTCCTTTGAAGTTTTAAAACTCCGTAGAAATTCAAAATATAAACAGTATTACGAAGCAGCTCGGCAAGCTCGGCGCCATTTTAACTGTCTCTTTAATCGTTAAGTTATCGAAAGAAGTTCTTGTAAAAATGAAGCTAAGATTTGAACAAACAATTAAGGGCTCACGTGTACCAGTCCTGCTCGCCTTGGACTCAATACATCAAATTTTGTTCTGAGGAAGAGAGAATTTGCTTCGCACTGCAAATCGCAGCTGGAATTCCCGGCACAGAGACAATTCTGCCTTCAGCTGGCCTTCCCCCCCTCCCAGACACAAACTGCGAGGGTCGGATGGCACTTTGCTCAGCAGAACGGCTCACCTTATCTTCTTTGCCTGAAGAATAAGGTAAACAAACTGTCAGACGTCTGATGGATGATCATCTGACAGATAACGTGACCAGGATTCGGGAGCTGTAATGAACAGCAGCTCCCTTCAGCAAGCCCCTCCCTGGAAGCCCGTGATGGCAGCAATTACCGAGACAGACTCATAGGAGATAATCAGGCCCGGGTGGTTGTGATTTGGCTCCTCCCAAGAGAGTATATAAGAAGAGACTTTGGGAGGAGACCTTTTGCAAGACACAACCGTTGTACTAAGCAGGAGAAGCTCTTGTGTGTATCTCTTACCTGTGGGAGTCTGGGTTGCTGCCAAAGTCTTGTCTGTGAGTAATTACTGTGAATAAAGTGTGGCTAACAGTAAGATTGTGTCAGCGTGACTCACCGGACGGATGGGGGTCAGAACACATAACCATATGGATAATTTTTAATACATCAGGACAGATGTAAAATTGCAACCTTCAAGGCACAAATCCTTTCCCAATATCTATAGTTAAATGTTTCGGTTTTCTCCACAACACTTTGAATATCATAGCCACATAACATGAGGTTAAAACACAATAATAATAGTAAATTATTATGGAGTTAGAACAGAGAATGGAAAAAAATTCCCATAACTAGCTAGTGCTAGATGTCCCAAAGGGTGGAGCACTATGAAGATATAGCCCTCGTGTTTAAAAAAGTACACATCATAAGTCCTAAGAATAGCTGAGTTCACAAATATAGTAAAGAATGCTGTTAAGCTTTTGCTAGCCATGTTATTGAATGCAGCATATTATAGCTTGTTCAATAAATCACAATTTATTGCTCATTGCAAATGAAGCCAATGTGACTTAAAACCATGACTTATTTTAACATACCGTATTTTCACGACCATAAGGCGCACCGGGTTATAAGCCGCAGTATCAGTTAACGTTAATTTTTCAAACTTTTTTCATATATAAAGCGCACCGGGTTATAAGCCGCACGTTTTTTTTGCAACATTCATCCGCGCGCAACTTTCGCAAACAAACAAATTACTAACGAAATCGCAACATCTGCCACTCCTCGGACTCCGCACTACATGATACACCCCCCCCCGCACCGTTCGTCCAGTAAGGTCGGGGAGGCGTTGGGCAGAATTGGGAGGGAGATTTTCAAAGAAGCGCACCAAATATCTCCCACGAACTGAATCGGCTTTAATAAAGCAATTACCTGCTCAGCTTTAGTTCCCTTTGTGAAAGTTAGAATCCGCAGCTTGAACTCGAGAAACTATTAATCCTTCTCCCATTAAGCGCTATTCCATCGGACCTCCCCATTAAAACCAATCGGAGGAGAAAGCCTGTGCGCTGGGGAGGGAAACTGCTCAGATGGTAGAAGGGACGGGAGGCAGGAACGGAGGAGAAAGCCTGTGCGCTGGGGAGGGAAACTGCTCAGATGGTAGAAGGGACGGGAGGCAGGAACGGAGGAGAAAGCCTGTGCGCTGGGGAGGGAAACTGCTCAGATGGTAGAAGGGACGGGAGGCAGGAACGGAGGAGAAAGCCTGTGCGCTGGGGAGGGAAACTGCTCAGATGGTAGAAGGGACGGGAGGCAGGAACGGAGGAGAAAGCCTGGGCGCTGCGGAGGGAAACTGCTCCATATATAAAGCGCACCGGGTTATAAGCCGCACTGCTGGTTTTTGATCAAATTTTAGGATTTTCAGTGCGGCTTATAGTCGTGAAAATACGGTATGTTCCTAGTGAATGCTTCCTCATATTTGACTGCACATATTATAACATATCTTTCAGTTTTAATAATTTCCAAAATATAAGTCTAATGCAAATGATAGAAAATTATGTTACACAAGAATTTTAAGGATTGGTGAGAGTGCATTTGAATTGAGGTAAACTCATTAAAAGTTAGGGTTAGGATTTGTTGTCCAGTCACTAAGTTGTGTCCAACTCCTCACGACCCCATGGACCTCAGCATGCCAGGCACCCCTGTCCTCTACTGTCTCCTGGAGTTTGCCCAAATTCATATTTAGTGCATCAATAACACTATCTAACCATCTCATCCTCTCTTGTCCCCTTCTCCTTTTGCCTTTCATCTATCCCAACATCAACCAAATTCTTTTCCAATGAAGATTAAGGTTAGGGTTATGATTATGTGCCTTCTATCCTCAATATGGACCATCTGATCTTCCAACAGGGCACCTATAACCAATATAATTGTGTCCATTTGCCTCGCTACTAGTTGTCCATTTTTTGACTAGTTAAGAGAGTTAACTCTTTGCATAATGTTTTCAAAATTTGATAATTTGACCAGGTCATACATGTCTTGAATGAGAATTCTAGACTCTCTCTAGGGTTCTCTCTTAACCTGTGGTGGTGAACCTATAACACGCGTGTCAGAAGTGGCACTCAGAGCCCGCTTTGTGGGCATGCGTGCCATCACCCCAGCCCAGCTCCATCGCGTTTCTCTGTTGCATTTCTTGCCATCGTTTGCAAGTTTGTGGGACTAAAAAAAAAGTTCACTCAATCTATTCCAACTTCTTGTGAAAGAAAAAGATCTCATGAAGTTGGAATTGGAATTTAACACATTTTACAATGGGGGAGACAAGGTTTCCTCCTCCTGGAACCCATTATGACACAGAGCCACAACGTGACCTTGTATTAGCATGGATTCACTCTCGCCTCCCAGATGACAGTTGCCTTTACTGCAGAGCTGCTGGTGTTGGGAGGCCCTGCCTTCCCACCAGCCAGCTGGTCTTTGGCGTGCTGCTCCTGGGCTTGTTGGCCTCAGGATGTCAGATTCCCACCACCCAGCACCAATTCTAGGGTTCCTTGCCAGCCCCCAGTGGGGAGAGGGGGGAAGGAAGATGGTGAAAAGTGAGGGAAAGAGAGAGGGGGGGAGGGAGGGAGAGAGAGAGAGAGAGGTAAAGAGAGAGAGAGAAAGATGGGAGGAATGAGAGGGAGGGAAGGAAAGAGAAAGAGATACACAGAGAGAAGGGGGAAAGAGAGGGAAAGAGAGGGAGGAAGAGGGAGGTAAAGAGAGTCACAGAAGAAGGGAGAGGGAAGGAAAGAGAGAGGGGGAAGGAAAGAGAGAGAGAAACAGGGGGGAATGAGAGGGAGGAAGGAAAAGAGAGAGATTCCCAGAGAGAATGGGGAAAGAGAGAGAGACACACACAGAGAGAGAGACAGAAAGAGAGAGACACGGGGGAAGAGAGAGGAAGGGAAAGACAGAATGGAGAAGAGAGACAGAGGGAGGGAAAGAGAGAAATGATATTACAAATGTTTTTCTTTTTTATTGGTTCTAAACATAATATTTCAAAAGCAGAGGAAAAAAATGAAGAGACATAAAAGTGCATTTATCACATTTTTCTTAGAACAATTAGCTGAACTCTGCCTTGTTTATTATTATTTTAGGTAGCAAAACCTCAGTATTCAGGTTAAATTGCCGTGTTGGCACTTTACAATAAATAAGTGGGTTTTGGGTTGCAGTTTGGGCACTCAATCTCTAAAAGGCTCACCATTACATTTTTAGATTTAGATTTTATTCAGTTTGTATGCCGCCCTATTCCCGAGAGACTCAGGTCGGCTAACAATCAGAAAGTGGAAGGGTGGTACAAAATAAAAATAAAAAGACAAACAGTTTAAAAACACACAACAGTTGTAACCTCGGCTGGGGCTGAAAGATTTAACTGCCCCAGGCCTGCCGGAACAGCCAGGTCTTAGTAGCTCACCCTCACTGGTATAAGGTGTCATCTGTATGTATGGAGAAAGAGAGAAATGTATTTTATCATTTCCTTATCTTCCTCATTGTTAAATTTTACCCCTGGTAGCTGGTTCTTATCAAAGAAATAGGAGACAGAAAAATACTAAATAAAAAAAAACCCCGATGGATTGAATGCATTTCAATTTCAGCCTTGGCTCTTGGTCTGCATTTTGCTTGGTACCTATAGGCAATCCTGGAGATGACCTTGGAGAAGCTAGGCAGATGCCAGTGAGAGACAGCAGACGATGAAGGATGCATTAAATTTAGGGAGGCAGGAAAACATTAGAAAAAGTTGCAAATTGGCCCCCTCCTTGACCATTGGGGAATAAGGAGAGGTGAAAAAGCACAAGTGGATGTACAAGATTCTGTTACACTTGCCTATGTCAGTAAGGAGCTCTAATTTTCTCATGGAGTCAGTTTCCTGATCTGACCTACTTCATAGAGAGGATATCACCCAATAAAAAAAAAAGTTTATCCCAGGTATGGATTACCTAATATCTTCCTTTCCATCGCTATTCTGCTATTATATGTACACGACATGACAGCAGTGCTCCAGTATCTAAGGGGTGAAGAAGAGGGAGTCAAGCTATTCTTCAAAGCACCTGAAGCAGTGGTGGGATTCAAATAATTTAATAACCGGTTCTCTGCCCTAATGATTTCTTCCAACAACCAGTTCACCAAACTGCTCAAAAAGCTAACAACCGGTTCTCCCCAAATCCCACCACTGACCTGAAGGCAAGACAAGGAGCGAAGGATGGAAACTAATCAAGGAGAGAAGCAACCTAGAACTAAGGAGAAATTTCCTGGCAGTTAGAACAATTAATGAGTGGAACGACTTGCCTCCAGAAGCTGTGAATGCTCCAACACTGGAAATTTTTAAGAAGATGTTGGACAGCCATTCATCTCAAATGGTATAGGGCAGTGATGGCAAACCTTTTTGACACTGAGTGATCTGGAACTGGAACATGCATACATTTGCATAGGCGAGAGCACCAGAAATCTGAAGACCAGCTGGCCAGAAGAGCAGCTGGTGATGGCGCACATGCCCACAGAGAGGGCTTTGCGTGCCACTTCTGGAACGTATGCCATAGGTTCGCCATCATGGGTGTAGGGTTTCCGGTTTGAGCAGGGGGTTGGACCTCCAAGGTTTCTTCCAACTCTGTTATTCTATTACTAAAGGATTAAGCCAGAATAACCAAACTCTTTTGGAACTGTCCATGTTCACTGCATAGAGTATTGTTTCTAGTGGGTCTCTGACCTTTAATATAGATAGCTAACCAACATAAATTCTTGCCAGTTGTTCATGTTTCTCTTTCTTTGTTTTTGCCTCCCTTGAAATGTTTGGTTTTTTTGGCCAGTGGTGTTCGATCAATAAAAATTTCTATTAGTCACACTGAAGGGGTATATATTCTGATCCTGCTATAGACATTGATTGCGAGTATGTTGCAACCTTAACAGGAAAATGGTAATTTTTCCAAGAGCCCAGATCATGTAAAACCAGTTGCTCTGTATATGGAATATTTTGCACATAATTGATACATAGAATGAAAGGTGAGGTCCTGGTCAAGTGCTGAACACCTTGCCAGAAACCCAGCTTGTTTACCATAGCAAGGAGCCCTTGATATTGATATCCAGAACAGCTAAAATAAAACTCCCCTCATTGTTTGCTATTCTCCTACCCTACGTATTTAGCAACAATTCCCTCACTACCTCATAGAAGAGCTTTTGTCTCTGTACATTATAACATTCCGCCATCCTCTAATGGTAGATTTTGTAACATCTCTGCATAGAAGACACTCTGCATCTACTTATATTCTACAGTGGAAAATATGTTTCTTTCCTCTTCTTTTTATCGGAAAATTGTCATTTTGGCTTCTATATACACTCTTAATTTTCAGGAATGTCCATGATCTAGTCTATTGGAAGGCCAATGCATATCCATAGAGGAATCAAAGCATTTATTGGTAGGGATACAATGGAGTTGAGAAGAGCAATAAATAGATCGTCTGAATGCAATCTTTGAGTTATAATGGCAAGTGAGACTGGAATTTAATAGTAGTTGTAAAGAACAACATTATGTGACTGCATCAGTTAATGGCAGCAATCCCAGCAGTCCTAGTTGCTGTCATAAATCCAGGACCATGTGGGTCTTTAAGTGGGAAGAGGCAGAAGTCTCAGACAAACAAGTTGACCGGTGAAAGATGTGGGTAAGAGTTATGTGCAGGCAAGTGCTACACAGCATTGGTAAGTACTGGGTATTGCGAGTGGAAGGGATAATGCCATGGCCAAGTGCTATGAAATGCAGGCAGGTTAAAAAAGTAGAAGCGATAGGGACTTGCAATCTCCTGCTGGCTTCCCTATTGACTTTGCTTGTGGCAAGCTAGCAAGGAAATTGATGTTGCAATTGTGAGTCATTCACCGAGTTCCTGGATCATGACCACATGGACACTATGACAGCGAGACCTCCGAGGATTGATTGCAAGTTCTCTTAGTTTAGCATCCATTATGATTTTTATTGTTTAAAAATGCAGAGCTTTTTTCATGAAAATTATTTATGTTACTATCTAACAGGTTTAATAGTTATCATGATGCAATAAAGGTTCAATAAATGCATTCATTTTAATGTTCAATGTGCTAAATATTGATAAATATAATGTAGAGAAACAAAAGCTCTTTCAGGGCTGCACCATAATTTTAAAAGTGGGAAGGAGTCCTAAGAACAAACACACAGACACAGACACAGACATAGACAGACAGACAGACACACACAAACACATTCCCCTCTTATTTCTATTTCTATTCTAACTTTTATTCATGTCACCATTGTATTTAAAGACATTTCTTTTCTGTCTTCCATTTTTCACCTGCTTTATTATTCATACTTCCCTTATTTAACCCTTCACATCTGTATACTATATTAAAGTTTCATCCTTCATTCTTTCATTGTTCAGTGTTTCAATATACAATTCTAATATCAATCACAATATCATCTGAACATATAGAGTAGATCTATTCACATTTCTTCCATTCACCCAATCCATGTAATTCTACTTTTAATACACATGTTTATATTAAAATATATTCTTTCATTATCTAATTATTCATCATTTAATTTTATTATTAATATTTATTATTCATTTTATTATTTCACTAATCATTATATTATTTGAATGTGTTAATAATACTATCATTCATTCTCTAATTTTCCAATTAATGCTCAATTCTTATTCATAACTCCCATATTTCACTCTTCATATCTATTTGTACTGAAATATTATCCTAATTCCTATCACAGTACATACAAAATAATTATTCAATCTATATAACTCTAATATTAATATACATGTTTTTGTTTAACTATATTTTTAAAGAATCTTCCCTCCCCCCATCTTTTTTCTATCCATCGTCTCTTCGCCTCAACAGTACCTTTGGCAGTAGTATTAGAGATGTTTAAACAATATGAAATGAAAATGAAATGTAATAACTATGAGTAATAATATTATGTTTATGTGTACTAAAATATATGATACCCAGGTATCACACTGTTCATGCCTTGATATGTATAAGCAATATAAAATTTAAAAAAGCTTCACACCCACCCACCCCCAAATATTGGGCTGATAATATAATATTTCTATATTACACCACTGGTTTTCTTCAAAGGGAGAGGCTATGATTGATCTTCCTAATCAAGTACAGATGGGCCTTGTTAGCTACTGCAATTGGGACTGATGTTTCAGTTGTTAAGTAAAGTGGTTGCTAAAAGTGTAACTATGACAGTGTTTACAATCTTACTTCAGCTTCCCTTTGCTTCACAGACCTGCAAAAGTGGTAAATGTAAATGACGATTGGTTACAATGTTGATTTTTCATAACTATCTTGTAAACGGGATGCTAAATGAGGCAGTCATTAAATGAGGGCTACCTGTACGGAAATGGTCCCATGAAAATAGCATGCTGGAAGCAGCATATTTTCAGGGAATCTGGTATTTCACTCCTTTCCTTTATAACTGTACCATGCTGATTGACATAAAAGAAATGGCACTTTCACTAGCACCTGGTTGGGCTGGGCTGGGCTGGGCTGGGCAGGCGATTAACCGCAGGAGTCTGAGGATCAGATACAAAAAACACTAATGAATTCCTCTATATAAACCTAGTGCTTACTCATTGTTTGCAGCTTGAATTCTTGCCTGAAAAAAGATACTATGAGCTGAAAAAGAGATACAGCGATAAACGTACAACTGGAAACATCTCCAAAGTGCCTCTGTGGGTGTTGCGCAAGAATTCACGCTACTTAATATAAACAATGAATAAATGGTATAATTTTTACATTGTGCATAAGAGAAGCAAGAGCAATATCCAGTTGCTTTTGTTATTTGTTTCCTGTTTAATTTCTCTTCCAGGCATACTTCCTCATGCGAATTTCTATTTTTCAGGCAATGATTGCTTGTATGATTCCTGACATGGTCCTTATAAGCAGTGGTGGGTTCAGCCAATTCGCACCACTTCAGGAGAACCAGTTGTTAAATTTCTGAGCAGTTTGGTGAATTGGTTGTTGGAAGAAATCATTAGGGCAGAGAACTAGTTGTTAAATTATTTGAATCCCACCACTGCTTATAAGTATATATGCATATAGATTTTCCAGATTGACGTGGAATGTTCAGAAATAAGTTACACTTGGGTTTATTAATTCTCAGCGATCACAGATCACTTAAGAACTCTTACTCTCTTTTCTTTCATCTAATACTGTGCTAGAAACAATTGTTTGAATTAGGGATCATTGATCATTGATAGGGATTGTGAATTAGGAATATCAATTCATTAAAAAATATTTTATCTTCTTAGGTTAGAGCTGGATTCAGCTCTGATCCAGCTATGTAGCCACTACTGCACTAAGAAAAGGGGTATGCCTCTTTTAAAGTTTTTGAAGGCAGAGGAAGTTCAATAAAATCTTTTTTTAATTCAAAGTGCATCAGCTTTTACAGGAGGTGTACAGGAGGTTTACAGGAGGTTTTACAGGCGTTAGCGGCAGCGGCGGTGTTAGTGGTGGTGGCGGTAGCAGCGGCGGTACTGGCGGCGGCAGTAGCGGCTGAAGTGGGGGGGCGGCGGCTTACCTTTTGCAAGGGAAGGCCTCCAGGCCTTCCCTTGCAAAAGCCATGGGCTCGCGTGCACTACGCGGCCAAAGGCGGGGGGCGGCATTAGCGGGAGCGGCGGTGGCAGCGGTAGTGGCGGCGGCGGTAGTGGTGGTAGCGGCTGAAGTGGAGGGGTGGCGGCTTATCTTTCGCGAGCTACGCGGCCGAAGGCCGGTGGGGGGGCGGCGGTAGTTAGGAAGCCACTCCCATCTGGTCACATGGGTGGTAAGCCACACCCACAAAGGAGGCCACGCCCACCGAGTAGGTTCGAACAAATTTTGAAACCCACCCCTGGGTTATTGATACAGGGATGCAGTGGCTCAGTGGCTAAGACACTGAGCTTGTTGATCAGAAAGGACGGCAGTTCGAATCCCTAGTGTTGCGTAATGGAGTGAGCTCCTGTTACTTGTTCCAGCTTCTGTCAACCTAGCAGTTCGAAAGGACGTAGAAATGCAAGTAGAAAAAATAGGAAACAATTTTGGTGGGAAGGTAACAGCGTTCCATGCACCAGCCACATGACCACGGAGACGTCTTCAGGCAACGCTGGCTCTTTGGCTTTGAAATGGAGATTACCACCACCCCCTAGAGTCGGGAACGACTAGCACATATGTGTGAGGTGGACCTTTACCTTATGGTTATTGATATAATTAACTCTGAGTCCTTTACTGAATTGAACTGAACTGGGTGGGCCAATACATATGTAGCAGAGAGATGGTCTGAGCTGCAGACCACACTGAACAAAATATTATTCTGTCTTTCCTGTTCATCATGTTATTATCTGACTAGCTGGAAGATAAGCACCTAGGTTTTTTTTGATAAATATTCCTGTGGGGAAGCTGTACGTACTCCACATGTGTGGATTAATGGGCGTGGTTGAGCTTCAAAATAAAAGCTGATAGAAAACTGAAGTAACACCAAAGGGATGATGTTTGCCCATGAATAGAGAATTTTGTGCACAAGTACACATACAAGTGAGGTAAAGGTGCACATTATTAAATTAGGTTTGATTAATCTTCTGCTCAGGTATACATGTCTGAAGTGTATATTTTATGCATGTTCCTAGTTCCTGTGGTTATTGATTTAGGATGCTTTTATGTTTGAAGCAAGCTTCTTCATCTTCAAAGGGATTGAGATTCAAACTCAACAAGACCAACCAACATATACGCTGTGCACTTGCACAGGCAAAAATATCATCAGTCATAGTTATCTTATTTTCTTCATAAATTATATACTGATGACTTGGTGCATTTTGCCCGGCTCTTTCAGAGTTTTTGCTTTGAGTAATTCTAGGGGTTGGCTGTTGGAGCATTAGATGTGATGGCATCCTCTGATATAGTCTGTGCCTTGCCTTCTTGTACTGTTTCCAGAAACTAAGTTATTGAGTTGGTTTAGTTGGCTATCTTGGCATTTTTAATTTTGATGCCATTTATTTATTTAGCCAACTAAATAAATGTCGGCTTACAATACAGTGTATTTGTGTTTCTACTCTACATTGCATTCTCTTGTGGCCTTTTGTCTGTGGATATACAATACATGCAAATAACTTTATGCCGCTTGGCTTGCTAACTCTCTCTGTGTCTCTGTGTGTGCATGTGTGCATGTGTGTTTGCACTGTTTGTGCAATTCATGGTACATTTTGCCACAAAAACATATTGGTTCAACCTGTTTGCTGCAGTTCTTTAGCACTTCAAGTGTAAAACAAAAGTTATTTTGCAGAGCTATGGTACATGCATGATTGCTGATTATGCTTTTGTATGAAGTATTCTGGTACTTATCTATCTATCTATCTATCTATCTATCTATCTATCTATCTATCTATCTATCTATCTATCTATCTATCTATCTATCTACCCATTCATTCATCCATCCATCCATCCATCTCTCTCTCTATACCCACACCTATACCTATAACTATCTATCTCATCTATATCTATATCTATATGTTAGTAGTCAGTCATATTATTTCTCTCTCTCTCCCTCTCCCTCTCCCTCTCTCTCTCTCTCTCACACACATACACACACACACACACACCAATAGCTGAATCTCTCTGGACAATTTATTATAAAACTCACTAAAAATGCAATTTGAACAAAAACATACACTGTACTATAAAATCAAATAAAATTTATAATAACAAACCCATACAGGCAGCAAGGAAGCAAGGCAGTCCTTCAAACAGTAAAGCAATACAAATTATAACACAGTTAAACTCAATTAAAATCTTATTAAACTGCCTGGGAAAATAGAAAAGGTTTTACCTGCTACTGAAATAATGTTGATGTGGGTGCCAGTTAACCATGCCAAGAAGAGAATTCCATAAATGGCATACTACCACAGAAAAAGGTCTCCTTCAAATAAAAATCCATCTTACTTGCTTTGAGGGAGGGGGATCTGGACAAAGATATGTAAATATATTTTACATATACATAGTATATAAATAGCAGCATCTTAAGCAAGTATGTTTTCCAGGATGAGGCTTTTCAATACTGGGCAACTTTGTATGTTCTTAACTTAAAAGTTCAAATTTAGGCATAGAACAGGGGTCCCCAACCTCTGGACCATAGACTGGTTCTGGGCTGCAACATGCCAGCAACGTGGCCAAAGCCCCATCTGTGGGATGCAGGTAGCACACAAAACCTCATCCCCTTCAGTCCACAGAAAAACCTTTCTCTATGGAACTGGTTCCTGGTGCTCAAAAGGTTGGGGGGCACTGGCATAGATAATACACTGTATACTTAGAAAAAGAGGTTAGTTTTAAAACTTTTATTTATAGCAACTACTGTTTACTACTGATTGGAATAAGTTTAGCACTTTCGGCCAGAAAATCCTCCATCCTTGATAACAGCTTGAAAGAACTGTGTCCTGTATGAGAGATCAAAACTACAAAGCCTATCTGTCTCTCTTCACATTCCTTTCCATGATAATTCCCTGTCAGTTTTGGCTGGTGTCAACTTGATAGTTCCTTGATTGGGCTGTTGTTTACTCTACCTTATTTGTCTGAATTGATAGTTTCTTATTGGGATATTGTTTGCTTCTTGATTGTTGGTCTAGTGTTAATCTTGGTGTTAATCTCTGTTCATCTCAGTCAGATCAGCAACCTTAAACACTCAAAGAGCCAAAAAGGTCCTAACCGGAAGCCAACCATTCAATTCTGGAGCTGACCAGAAATCTGATTCCCCCACCATAGTGTCTCCTCCTAGTGTGGCATTCTTTTTACTCTACCTGTCTTAACCGAAAGCCCTATCAATTGTGGAGCCAACTGGTGACAGGGAGCTGCAGCAGAGGGATGAAAGAGCCATATGCAACTCCAGAGTCGCAAGTTGCTGATTCCTAATCTGGGTGTTGGTTGCTGGTGAGGAGGTACTTAAATCTTTTAATTTTTTTTGGCTTTTTGATTGTCACTTTTGAATGGTATGTAGATGCTCTTTATCTGTATGTGCCTGTTGATGGATGATTGTTCTGAGTGCCAATTTTCCAGAAATTCTCTAGTATTTTTGGACTTGGCTTGATCTAGGATGCTGTTTCCCAGATGAAGCTATGGTTAAGTGTGCCCATGTGTTGTGAACTTAAGAAGTTTTTATCATGTCTTCTGATTGCTGGTGGTGTTGGTGTTCATAGATGTTCATAATCAGCTTACAATTAAATCAATTTTTATACAGGCTATTATGCAGAGAGTTTCTTTTCTCAGAAACAGAGAAAAAAACTTCACAGCTTTTCCTTCTCTGATCCTCATTTCCCCATGAAATAAGCTAATGGCAAGGATTCAATTAGCACTATGTATATCAAAAATTAAAATATATATGATATATACTGAGGCAGCAAGGGCACTGTTTCTTTAAAAAGGAGTATCATCTTTACAGTATACTAATAATTTAAACATTTAATTGTGATTTGTGGCTTTCTGTTACAGTTACACATAAGACTTAGTACTGGGAAGGAAGTATAGAGAAGGGACCAGATATTATCCAGAGAAACGTTTAAATGCCTTAACTTGTTCATATAAGAAATTATAATGCATAATTAAATGTTCTTCAGTTCATCAGTGTTATACCACTATGCTCTGTTCACAGCAATGCATAAAAAAAGAAAAGAGCGAATTATAACTGTAGTGACTCCACCAACCAGATACAGAAGTAAGAGGCAAGAAATGTGATTTAAGTGACATGAACGAAGTCTTGATGGTAGTGATTGTAAATGTTACAGACAAATGTAATAACAATCATCATAATAAGCCAGGGTGAGCGTACATCATCATTTCTTTAAAAGAAATCAAAGCACTATTTATGCATGGAGAAGATCATTATCCTTGACAGAAAGTTGACCATTGATTAGCAACAGCTGTCCTCTTAAGTTAAAGGCAACACGATCAAATTTTAGGAGAGAAGATAGACAAGTCTTACAAATTCTAGAAGGTTTCCACAATACTGAAAGTGAAGTAACATAACACAGATTTAAAGCCTGTATTCTGCTGCTATAACATGGTTGGGGGAGGGGGGAGAAACCCTCTGAAATGGTTACAATAGCTGTCATGGTTTAGTGCCAAAGGCAATGACCCTGAAAACTTCAAAGTAGATTGCAAGATCATAATCTCACATTTGAATTCCAAAGGTCTTGGAACTGCCCAAGAAAAATCAGTGAAACGGAACTGCTTCTGATGAGGCTAGGAGCTGAATCTGATAAAACTGGATCGAAAATCAGAGTTGCAAATTTCAGTGTACATAGATTTTGGAGTCTGTCCCATTGGCTGGAATAGATTACTTGGTTGTGATGAGTTAATTCATTAACATGATTAACTTACTCTAAATTGGGCACACATCTATATATGGACTTGATATTTTGCCAGAAGGAATATTATAAAATCCAAGATTGCTGTTGTTGTTGTTGTTTTAAGAAGTGGTGACATTTCTAGAGTTATCCAAGCAGCAAAGTTGCATCGAAATTATATTTAAAAAGTCATTCTTATATTTTAACCTTAATAAGATTTAATAAGGTTAAGATTATATAATTTATATAAAAATCATTATTAATTAGAGCATTAATATAAGTTTCTAGAATTAGTATTTTAGAATGGTGGTAATACGTTTCGGTGCGGTACTTTATTTTTAAGATTGCCCATTTCTTTTATCCATCCTATAAATTTGCCTCCAACAATATCCTGCAGTTTTAAGCATGTAATAATATTAATTTCAATGAAAAGATTAATTAATTACTCCTTCTTAGTCCCTCTTAAAGCTGTGGGAGCAGGTTTATTTTCCTGTCTGTCATTGTTTTGCTTCATTGATTATCATTTAAAAGAATCCATGCTTTATTTTTATGTTTGAAAAAAAAACTTCTTTAATTATCTCAGCTATGATACATGAATCACTTGTGTCACTCTTATAATGATATATGATTATTGAGCTATATGTTCAAAACTAACCTAATATCCCAGATGAAATCTCAATGGTACTTTTTCAAAAGGCAGCTGGGCTGCTTTTTTCCTTAAGGAAAAAGAAGAAAATGTGTTACCTCTCATCCAAGAAACTTCATCAGTTCTGAATATCAGTTCTGAACTGATGAAGAACCAATGAAGCTTCTTGGATGAGAAGTGAAACGTTTTCTTCTTCTTCAAGGAAAAAACAGTCCAGCTGCCTTTTGAAAAAGCACCTTTGAGACAATTATGATCTGGATGACTGAGAATCTCCACAAATATCCCAGAGGATAGTTAAAACATGCCCAACCTTTTCTAACAGATGTACATCTACTAGACCTGCCAAGCAGGTGTACTGTAAGCTCCCTTGGTGAAGCATTGTCACCTGGCAGAGCTTCAAAAGCACAAATGTTTAGTCATGAGCCTCTGCCTTATGGAACAGCTCCCCCCAGAGATACAGATGGACCCAACATCGTTGGCTTTCAGAAAACTGGTGAAGACCTAATTTTGCTCCCAGGCACTGGGGCCAGGGGTTGATAGAGCAGACAAAGAGTGGTAGGTGGATGGATGACAGTTTTTATTGGGGCTTCAGTGTAATTTATTGTTTTAAATGGTTGTTTTATTGGATTAGCTTTTTGCATTGTTCACCACCTAGAATTTTGTTTGATAAACGGATGGCTACATACATTTGTGTCACACAACAGTATCTAATGTTTAGATCTGTATTCAGCACAGTAGAGTTCTATTTTAGCTTTGGTCTGAAAAGGATCTCCATTCATCTCAGTGGCTACTGAATGCACACAGGTCATATAGATTGCTTTGGTTGAACCTATCACTAAGGGCTGTCACAAAGAAGAGGGGATCAACCTATTTTCCAAAGCCACCTGAAGGCAGAGCAAGAAGCAATGGATGGAAACTAATCAAGGAGAGATTCTACCTAGAACTAAGGAGAAATTTCCTGACAGTTAGAACAATTATTCAATGGAATGACTTGCCTCCTGACATTGTGGGGGCTCCAACAGTGGAGGTTTTTAAGAAGAGATTGATTAAGCATTTGTCTAGAATGGTATTGAGGCTCCTACTTGAACAGAGGTTTGGAACAGAAGATCTCCGAGATCCCTTCCAAGTCTGTTATTCTGGAACAAAAGGATATTTTGAGGCCTCCCTTTAGTGTATGGTGTCTTGAGCACTTCAAAAGGTACTTTATGGACAAATTGTCTTTGGCTTCTCTAGTTATTCTCAACTCTGTAGGAATGAGATATTCTTTGCTGTATCTCAGCTCATTTGCCTCGACTTCCTGGATGATGGAAGGGGTTTAAAGAAATGAATATATGGGCACGTTTTTCTGCATCATATATTACATTACTTTGCATAAATTTTAAAGTAGAGGTCCCTTGGAGAATTATCTTCAGGCTTTCTGATTACTTACTAGATCCTGAATTACATCAATGAGTACAGATGTCTCCTTCCATAATTTTTGCTGTTTGGTGATTCTTCTTATTCTATTCCAACTTCCAATTTATATTCCTTTCTGCTTGCCTTTCATACTGTCCTTCGGTCCAACTGAACTTCAGTATACGTTAGTACTCTTTAAAATTTTATGATTCATATATATATAGGGGTGTTGACACCTATAAATTAATGTGCCCCCATGCTAGTGTTTGATTTTTTTAAAAAAAATTGGCTTCAGATGTAGTTCAGTGCAGCCAAACACCACATCTCTAATAAAAGTCTACACTAAAGGAAAGATGAAAGTTGCTTCTTGACTCAGCCTGAGCTGTGTCTAGCAACAGCAATTAAGTAATTTAATCAAGAATGATGTTGCCCTTTCTGCCAAAGCACACCTAGGCTATGATCCAGTAAGTGGATTGCTGCATTGGGATTTAGGATGGGTTTTATTTCAGACTTCTTTTCTTATTTTTCATTTTATTAGTCTTTTGCTTCATTTTTTGCTTTTCCCACCACCCCACCCCACACACCTTGCCAGTTGGACTTGTTCTGGCAGACTGTAGTGGTGTGTGGGAATGACCTTGGGAGAAATGGGTGGGAAGAATTGCTGCCTAGGGGATGGTCAGATAAGAGCAACACAGTGCACAAATGCATAATGGGGGGAGAAAAAGGCTCAGAAAAACCCCATCATCCATCCCCCACTCCAAATTCACAGGCTGTGAAAAACACATCTGGAGATTCATATTTTTTAGACTTAGAAGCTTCTATTAATGTAGCCTTACAGTAGAATAGATTTAGTCCATCTGGTCATGTTTCCTGTCTGGTGTACCTGGGATAGTTGAGACAGACAGTCATTAAAAATAACAACATGATTACAGCCTTCTAGTTTAGCCAAAAATATGTACGTTTAAAGCTAACATTTCTGACCAGAGGCAGGAATGATTAATCAGCAAAATGACTAAGCAGAATTTTTATTGCATAATCTTATGAAGCAGTGCCATAGTGAGCATTCACATTTAATTTTTAGCAGCAAGATAACTTTGATTTGCATGCAAGAAGCAGTTGTACCCCGGTAAGAGATACAGGTAGTAGCTTCTGCTCATTCTTTGTCCTTCTCCATTCACCCACACATCAGTAGCTCTTTTTCCTGATCTGATATGGCAATAAAGCCAAAGGAAATTTGGAGACAATTGAATAATTCATCGATTCATTCAATTATTCATTCAATTCGTATGGCTGCCCATCTCTATATGTAACTCTGGGTTGTGAACGAAATTAAAATAGATCAAACTAATTGCAATAATACAAAAATTAAAAGACATAGCAGCCAAGAAAATATAATATTCCTTAATCGCTAATACAACCTAGAAATGGGTATCTGCAGATACTCAGGGTCTCAAGGCTGGACACAGACGTGAGCTTTAAGAAAGGCCAGTAGGGTTTGTGTCAGTGGGATGGCCAGCGTGTCATGATCCATTGTTGGGTAAGGCAAGGGAGATGGCAGAAGAACTGGAGGAAGTAGCAGGAGAAGGAGTTTCCGGGCCTACAGCATGGGTCAGGAGTTCCTAGACCCGCAGTTTTGAAGTTTGAATTGGAAGTATCATCTTGGAGAACTGTGCACTTCAGCAAGAGGTAGAGATGACCCCGGGATCAACAGAACCTACCCACAAGCACTCAACTCTATCTTTGCCTACAAGGACTTGCAAGGACTAGCAACTTCCAATATGGGCTGCAGAAACTGCTGGCCCTTTGGGAAGTTTTGCAGGAGGAAAGAGGAAGGAGGAAAGAGGCAAGAGATTCTACTTTCTAGGGCTTCACACACTGCAAGTCATTCAAAGCCCCCTTGCTCCTGAGATGCTGCAATGCACAGGGGACAACGCACAAAGCATAGACCCAGTTTGAGATCCGCCAGGGTTATGCTGAGCAGGGAGATGCCAGCCAGGCTGTGGTTGCTCCAGGTCATAATCCACAGCTTGTGCCTGCCTTCCTTTTGCTTTAATGGGACCCTACTCCTTTTGTAGTATCCCCATGATCATGTGATTAAAATTCAGATACTTGGCCATTGGTTCTTACTTATGACTGTTCCTGTTTCCCAAGGTCATGTGATTCCTTTTTGCGACCTTTTGACAAGTAAAATCAAAGGGGAAGCCAGTTTCACTTAACAACCATATTATCACGTTATCAACTGCAGTGATTCCCTTAACAAGTAAGTAAAATCTCTCACTTAACAACAGAGATTTTGGGCTCTTTGTACTCCAAAGAAAAACAACAATAATCGAGGATTACCTGTACTCCAAAGATACTACAAATGATAACATAGCTAAATAACCTAGAAAAGTTAAGTGACTGTTCAGCAGTCCTATATTATCTTCATATTAGCCAGAATATGATCCCGAAATAAAAGAGAGGTTTTATTTTGTTTATTTCGTTGAATAATGCACTTTGCATTATTCAACAAAAGTGCAAAATCTCACTTCAAGCAGACATTTTTTTTAAAAAAGAACAATTCAAAATAACGTAAGTCTCCCCATAAACATTTAAAATTTAATGTAAGCTTTTATCTTCAGTGTTTCCCCAAATGCCTTGATTTGATATCCCAAAGTTAAATAAACCAACACAGAATATAATTTGTCACAACTTACTATTTAACAAAAAGCAAGCACTTAATTCTTCTTTTTATAGTGGTTTCTTATTAATTAATTAATTTGTTTCTCAAATTTATATGGCCACTCAGTTCACATGAAGTGACATGGCGGCATGTACATTAAGACATTTTGCAAATCATTAAAATAATAAACATTGGTAAAACAAGTCTATGCGAGAGAAAATGTTTACATGCAGTATTATTACCAAGAGATCCCTAGGCTTGTTGAAAAAACTACATTTGAGAGCATGAGGGAAGGCAGTAAGGGTTGGAACTAACTTTACCTCAGGAGGTGTGATATTACAGAAGGCAAGTGCCACAGAAAAAGGACTCATCTCCCAGATCCCATCAGATGGGATGGACCTTCATCATGCCTCTCATGCCAGAACTGATGGGATGGACAAATGTAATAGGAAAGAGGCAGTCCCTCAGAAACCTAACGCTATGCCATCATGCAATCTAGAGATCAAAACTAGCACCTTGAATTGACCCTGGAAGCAAATTGGCAATTAATGTAGCTCACAGAGCAGAAGTGTAATGTGGGTCTAGCTAGGGACATTTTGTACCAGCTAAAACTTCTGGATACTCTTCAAGAGAAACCTGTCCATCAGTGGGCATGAGTGACTGTGAACAGAGCTTCACGATCTAGAAATGGGCCTAACAACAGA
Source organism: Thamnophis sirtalis (assembly GCF_051295495.1). Classification (NCBI taxonomy): domain Eukaryota; kingdom Metazoa; phylum Chordata; class Lepidosauria; order Squamata; family Natricidae; genus Thamnophis; species Thamnophis sirtalis. The sequence continues at coordinate 96,908,569 of NW_028261385.1, read as the reverse complement.
GGTGGTATTCAGCTGGTTCTAACCAGTTCTAATGAACTGGTTGGGGAAATTTTGAGTAGTTTGGAAAACCGTCAAATACCACCTCTGACTGGCCCCTCCCCCAATATATTTGCTGCTCCTCCCGAGTCCCAGCTGATTGGCTGAGTCATCTTTTGTTGCCCTGCACAGGAAAACAGAGCTGGAAAGCAAGTTAGTGGGGAGAGAATGGGGATTTTACAGTATCTTTCCCTCAGGAGTGGGTGGAAATGGAGATTTTACAGTATCCTTCCCCTAGAGGGGGGGGATTTTGCAGTATAGTTCTCCTGCTACACCCACCAAGCCATGCCCACCAAGCCACACCAGGCCCACCAGGCCATGCCCACAGAACTTGTAGTAAAAAAAATGAATCCCACCACTGCTTAACAACTGATGCACACAATGAAGCTGATAAAGGGCCACTCATGACAGACCATGACTGTCTCCTGCTCCTTAAGCAGGAATTGTGAGTCCAGAAGGACTCCCACATTGCTCACCAGGTCCCCATCCAAAACCAAAGGTGATAAAGTCCTGGATTCATTAGCTCCTAAAACCCCAAGCCACTCAATCTTGTAGGACTCAGCTGAAGCCCATTGTTCTTCATCCAGACCTCTACAGCATCTAGGTCAGGATATCCACAAGATTGCTTAATTTGCTAGGGGTGGGGAGATATCACTGAGTATCATCAGCATCCTGACGATAACTTGCTCTTTGGTGACTGATGACTTGCCCCAGCACTGTATAATTTCTCTAAGTGTTTTTTCCTCCTTGTAAGACCAAACATGTTTTAAATAATTATTTTTTGTTTTTTGCTATTGGTTTCCATTCATATTAATAATTTCATGTTTGTCTATGAAATTTTTTCCCAAAGGAAAATGTCTAGAATTTTTACATAGCCTTCTTTTATACTTTGTGATCTACATACAATTAACTGGATGCTAAATATAGGCAATTAAATGCTTAAAAGCTCCAAATTAAATGTGTGTTTCTAATTTCCACCATTATCCTAACTTTCTCTTTCTGACTTTTGCTGTGAAAATCTTCAGAATTTTCACAAAGAGTCTAGAGAATAAATGACATGTAATTATTTCTAATTGTGATTACTTCATTTGGGATTTTACTTTTGCATAGTGACATCTTGTGGGCTGAAAAGAGATCTTTCAAATGGGGTCTACAAAGAAGCATACATTTGACAGTTGCCTAAATCAAGTATTAAGCCAAAATAAGAGACCCCCCTCTCTGTCCAGATCTTATTGATTTGTTTAGTTAGTTAGTTAGTTAGTTAGTTAGTTAGTTAGTTAGTTTGTTACTCATGTACAAGTTAGTAGGAATAAGAATAAACATAAATAAAAACACAGGAAATGGGTGCAAATAAATGGGAACAGTAGGACAGGGACATTAGGCATGGTGGTGCACTTATGCACGCTGCTACTGACCTCTTAGAAATGGGGTGAGGTGAACAGTAGACAGTTTAATGTTAAATGTTATGGGGGTTTGAGGATGTAACAACCGAGTCAGGTAGTGCATTCCAGGCATTGACCACTCTGTTGCTGAATTCGTATTTTCTGCAATCAAGTTTGGAGCAGTTTATCTTAAGTTTGCATCTATTGTGTGCTCTTGTATTATTGCGGTTGAATAAGTAATAATAAGTAGATACTTGCTGGTCTCTACTTATTATCTATGAACATTGGCTATGCCAGATGAAGCTGAATGAATCTGCCCACTCCAAAAACATCAAGAAGAACTGGCATTTTCCATCTTCCTCATCCCCAATTGTTTTACTGTTCAGAATACAAAAAAAAAATGTTGCTATTATTAGATAATGCGTTGGCTGGAGATATTTTTTTTGTATCTTGGCTATGCTAGGTGTGAGACTAACACGAGCAACTATAGTCACATAACTAAGATTAACATAAATAACAAGTCTCCACACTAACATATTCCTCTTCCTCTCTCCTCCCTCCCTCCCTCTTTCCCATTTTTTCACCCATACTTTCTACAGGACTCAACTTGAAATATGGCCATACAGAGCCAAATTCCATGGAAGCTTATTTTAATGAAAAACTTACAGCTGCGGTGAGACTAAGAAAATAGCAAAGATGCGAATGAGATTATAACATTTAAATGAACTCAGTGGAAACACAAAAGGAGCAAATAAATAATTAACCTCCACTATTGGGATGCTGATCTTCCAGAAATATTCTGATGAAGCTATATTATATCCCAACTCTGCAAAGGGGATGTGTTAATAATGTATGGATTGACACAAAAGCTTTACACAATTGTTATAATTTTTTTTAAAAAAGTGTGCTTGGGGAGAAATTACCATGGAGTGCTAGTTATTTTACAGTCTGTTTTATCCCTCAGGCTTAGCATAACATAACATGTTTTTATCAGCATTTTGGATCATTTTGTTGCCACTGGCAAATAGCAATAGCAAAACATGAACACTCAGATTGATTTGACTTAATACTCATCTTGGAACTCAATTGTTTCCCTGAAATTTCAATACAAGACCACCAAGAGATTTGAGATATAATTTCTGGTATGTGAACACTGAGCATTAATCAGTGGAAGGAGTTGCTTCCAGAAGTTGTGGGTTCTCCAACATCTCTGGAGGTTTTAAAGAAGAGATGGGACAACCAATCTGGAATAGTGTCTCCTGCTTAAGTAGGGGATTGGACTAGAAGTCCTTCAAGGTCTCTTCCAACTCTGCTGTTTTGTATTCTGTATAGTCTTTCCAGCATATCAATACTGGGCATGATATTTAAGAATAAAAATTACAATCAAGTCAGAATATTTTCCCATTCTTACATTGAACTGAATGATGCCAGTTGCCAGTTTTATCTTCTTTGAGCATAATCATAGCCATAAACCCATCTAGAGATACCAGGGAATGAATCTGAATGAATTTTTGCATGCAGTTTCACTGTTCCTCTCTAGGCTACATAACACCAAAAAGTGATGCCTCTTAACAGATAGGAAATTTTATAAAAGCCTACCCATTAGAATATCTCCATCTAAGTCTTAAAATCACATAAGAAATACATAATAAAAATACAGTAGATAACATATTCCATGGTCTGATGCAGCAACAGAAGGGAAAAAAATAACTTGAATAGGAATGTACATTTAAAAATAATCCAGCTCATTGAATATTTGAACTAGACAGCCCAATTAGAATATGACAAAGCAGTAAATCTTTAGGAGTCGGATTTAGATGTGAACATGACAATCCAAAGAAAACCTCCTTTGAGGCAACTATATTCATCTTGTACGGAAATGTGAATATATACATGGAATATATATAAATATGAGCCAGCAGTGTGCAGCAGCTGCCAAAATAGCAAACACAGTTCTAGGCTACATAAACAGAGGGATAGAATCAAGATCACGTGAATACCACTTTATAATGCCTTGGTAAGGCCACACTTGGAATACTGCATTCAGTTTTGGTTGCCACGATGTAGAAAATATGTGGAGAGTGCAGAGAAGAGCAACAAGGATGATTAGGGGACTGGAGACTAAAACATATGAAGAACGGTCGCAGGAACTGGGTTTAATGAAAAGAAGGACTAGGGGAGACATGATAGCAGTGTTCCAATATCTCAGGGGTTGCCACAAAGAAGAGGGAGTCAAGCTATTCTCCAAAGCACCCGAGGGTAGGACAAGAAGCAATGGGTGGAAATTAATCAAGGAAAGAAGCAACTTTGAAGTGAGAAATTTCCTGACAGTTAGAACAATTAATCAGTGGAACAACTTGCCTTCAGAAGTTGTGAATGCCCCAACACTGGAAGTTTTTAAGAAGATGTTGGATAGCCATTTGTCTGAAACGGTATAGTGTTTCTTGCCTAGGCAGGGGGTTGGACTAGAAGACCTCCAAGGTCCCTTCCAACTCTGCTATTGTATTGTAGTGTAATGTATATCATGTGGCTGCCTTACAGATCCCTTCTGGTGGGGTTTATGCCAGATGATGACCAATATATTTTTGCCCTCTCCTAATGGAATATGTAGAAAGTCCTATCTTGAAAAATGTATTGAAAAAAGATTATTCCCAGAGTTGAGACTTTTAGAGAAATTAAAAAAGACAACAATCAGGGTCCAGACTAGAGCATTAATCAGTATGATTGTTTTGAATTGAGGGGAATCCCCTTTTGAGTGTTTACTTACCATGTTTACTCATCATTTTATATTTGATAGATTGGGTAGTTATTAGTTTTTGAGGAGGGGATTATTGTTTGCTTTTGCTATATGCCATATAGAGCCAAAATGTTCAAGTTGGTTTGGAAAAAGCTTCCAAAGCCTACTGTGACTGCAGTTGGGCAGGCTGAAAAATTCTGGGAGTTGAAGTCCACAAGTCTTAAAGTTGCCAAGTTTGGAAATCCCAGGATTAGAGGTAGGTGAGCATATTAAAGAAGCCCATTGTTCTAGTTTCCTTTTCATGGGATGGGACTTCCAATACAGGTTTGTCCCATTGCCATGAGGTAAGAAGTCAATGTAGCTATTGGGTGAAGGTCTTACCTCTGTCTGGAAGGAGTTGGAATCTGTAGGTATTTCATTATCTGGCTCTTTATGTCACTTGGCAAAATAATAATTAATGGTAAACAATTTCCTCCCAAATAAGTGACACATATCACTACATGACACATTTGATGATACAGCCTCTACCATCCACAAGCATATTTTTTTGCTAGAGAAAGTCACTACCTGAAAATCATAAGCAGTCTCCAACTAGCTAGTTTAGATCTGATTCCATTGTCATCTATTCATTAAGCCATAAAACCATGTAATACTGGTACCACATAGATATGAAAAGATGTTATTTGGATGAAGGCTGTGCCTAAGCAGCTCAATTTAAAAAATGGTGCATCATCTATGTACTTTTCAAAATTACAGACTGCATATTTATTCTTTCTGAGATATTGAAGTAATATCAGCTAATGCTCAGATCAGTTGTTAGTTGTGAAGTCGTGTCTGACCCATCGCAACCTCATAGACAATGTTCTTCCAGGCCTTCCTGTCCTCTACCATCCTCTGAAGTCCAATTAAGCTCACGCCTACTGCTTTGGTGTCTCCATCCAGCCACCTCATTCTCTGTCGTCCCCTTCTTCTTTTGCCCTCAATCTTTCCCAGCATTAGGCTCTTCTTCAGTGAGTCCTTCCTTCTCATTTGGTGGCCAAAGTATTTGAGTTTCATCTTCAGAATCTGGCCTTCTAAAGAGCATTTAGGGTTGATCTCCTCTAGGACTGACCGGTTTGATCAGCTTGCAGTCCAAGGGACTTGCAGGAATCTTCTCCAGCTCCATAGTTCAAAGGCCTTAATCCTTTGGTGCTCAGCCTTTCTTATGGTCCAACTTTCACAGCCATCCATTGCAACTGGGAAAATCATATGCTTGATTATACACACTTTTGTTGGCAGGATCAATGCTCAAATCTTATAGAGTACGCTATTTAAAAAATAAGGATACCTTTGACCCGAGTCTGAATCCGGTGACCATATGGACGCAACCATGCACTTTATTAGCAACACTAAGGAACTGAATTGTCACTATTTTTTTCAGGATATATATTTTTTAAAAAGCTCCTAACTAGTCTACAGCCCAGTTTCCCATCCAAGAAGAAACTAGATCCAATGTTATGTTGAAGAGAAGTAACTTCCATCATTTCTGCCAAAGTAAATAAACATCTGCATATTTTAAACCTATGGTCCTATGATTATTTTTAGCAACTTGCAACCAGTCCCCATTTCTTTAAATGTCTGGTTATTTATGATCTAACAGATTATCTTTAACAATGTGAAAGAACCGTGACAGTTACATCTATCTACAAGTATTTTTTTAAAAAAAGGATAGGTTTTGTGACAGAGAAAATATACTGAATTCACAGCTGGCACAGAGATGTTATTTTACATCTTTTGGAGGGTGTTTTATTGTCTCTGAATGCTAGACTGAAGATGTGGGGCTCACACTGCCTGCACATGTGCCTACTTGCTTCCAATTTGGCTAGGCCGTGTATTTACATATAAACATATATTACGAAACAACAGCATACCCAGTACTCTGGTTCCTCACAAAGTGGATAATCTTGTAAAACTGTTGTGGAACTTCCTATAGCTTGGGCTATTACACAATGATATACACAAATGATATGCTTATAGCCCAACCAAAAGCAAAACACCAGTCCAATTCTCAATTTGCTACATAAAAATTAACAGCTTTTCTGTTCCCTGCTGACATACTGATAAATAGCAAGTGTGATTAATAAAGTTCTGACTCCTTATAGAACAGAAAGAGCTCCCTAATTTTTTTTTGGCAAGCCTGGAACAATAAATAATTGTTTTTGTAGGCATTTTACATCTATTCTTTGTCAGATAAAATAGGAGTGGGGAAGTACTGACAGCGTGAGATTGGAGAAAATATATTTCTGAAATGCAGCATATTCATAGCATCTCTTTTTCATCAGCTTATTATAAGTAGCTTAGGTCAACTGAATGGCAGAGATAAACCTATGCCTAGTTTAATTATATTAATTTTTATAAAGAAGACAAAACCTGAGGTTCCACAGAAGGCTTCAGTAGTGGAAGTAATGTCTTATATCAGATGGTCTTAAAATAAGTAAAAGAATATTCGTATCTCAACTGTATGGCATGGAAAGATGTTGACCATCATAACTGGACATGGGCTATGTGGAATTTCCATGTTTCATGTGATATTGCCTATTTCTCCTTCATATATTTCAGAATGGAAACTTTATAATTCAAAATGGTTTTAGAACACTGCTGTAAGACAGGACAAGTTACCCTGTTGCAATTATTTTATAGGAAAGATATTTCATAGACATTCAATTCACCTAAAACTTTAGAGCTTAAGCCTCACAATCTAATTAACAAAGCTCAACAGACTGTAAGGATTTCAAAAGTGAAATCCATACAAACCTATTTGTTTTCATGCTAATCTTTATTAGGGTCTTCTTAAAGTTAACCAGGCTAATATCACTTTCACACTAGCAGGCAAAAGGTGTTTAAGAAAGCTTTGATTTTGGCATATAGTTTAAGTTAAGTGATCTGAGTATACATTTTTTTCTTTATTGACTATCTTTTTATTAGAAGTATGGATTTTATCTCTGATTTTATTGCTTTGATCCATTTTGGAATATAATTTGTTTGGGAAAGATGAAATGCAAATATAATTAATAAGTTACACCAGCCTAAAAACAAAAGGGCAACGTTCCTATTGCCTGAACAAAAGGGCCCTTTCAATCATTTTCAAAATTTCTACTTAAATTGACTATTTTGTATGCAGCAGTGATCACGGTAAGTGTTACTAAGTTGGGCTCAGAATATAAATACATGTTTGTTTCTGAAATATATTGCAGAGAAGGTAAAAGCAAGACAAGCATAATTATGAGATTTTGTATAATTTCCATCGAAAATGTCAAAATGGATTGCATCTTAGATTACCACGACACACAAGGATGCACTATTGTCTACTGCTTCAGTTTCTCAGAAGATTCGCAGAAGAGATACGGGGGAATTATTATACCAGTGAATGCTCTGAGGTTGTAGTACAAAAGATCCTTTCTATTTGTCCCTGGTTGCTTGAAAAAGAGATGGAAGAAATTGTGACAGTGGCCTAGAATACCTAACAAAGATAGGAGTCCAATCTATTGATTCTTCTAATGACCTTTCTCTTTATCCCTCCATAACTTTTAGGTCTAGTTCTGCCAAATGGTGGAATTTGACCTTAGGCAAAATTTCACTGAGGTAATCCAATCCTCCGGGTAGAAAGAATTCATCATCCTTGCCATAGAGAGATGCTGCTTCCATAATTTTAGGTCTGAATGAACTAAAAGTAATTTGAAACAAAGGAAAAAAGGGAAGAAACTTTGTAAAGGGGAATTTTTTTCTAATTATAGCTAATTCACTTGAAAATGGAATTGATTTCATGGGCGGCAACCTATGGACTAATCAATTTTATACCCAAGTAGACTTTATTTTTCCAAATAAATGAATTTTCTGGAGAAGACAGTATGCCTTATTTAAATAAATAAGTGAAAACAAGACACTGCTTAATAAAAGCTGGTATAGGTAGTTCTCAACTTACAACCATTCATTTAGCGACTGAGTTTACAGTGGCATTGAAAAGGGGACTTACGACTGTTTACCACACTTATAACTACTGCAGCATCCCCAGGATCATGGGATTAAAATTCAGATGCTTGGCAATTGGCAGGCATTTACGTCTGTTGCAGTGTCCCTGGGTCATGTGATCACATTTTGTTACCTTCTGACAAGCGAAGTCAATAGGGAAGGCAGATTTACTCAACAACCGTGTCACTGAACTAAACCACTACAGTGATTCACTTAACTATGGGGGCAAGAAAGATGGCAAAACAGGGCAAAACTTGCTTCACAGTTGTCTTTCTTAGCAATGGAAATTTTGGCCTCAGTTCTGATGGTAAGTCAGAACCTGTACCTGATGTTGTAGAATTGTTTAATGAGTAGGGAATAGACATTCATCCTTTGCTGTTTTGAAAATAGCTTCAGGAGTGTATCCACCCTTAACTTTTTTCATCAAACACACTTGCAGATAAGAAATACACTATCCCCATCCTGGATAAGGGCATTGAGATATACAGTATATGCAATGTATAAATGGCCGGTTCTTTGGCCCACTTCGTGAGACATGCTGAATATGCTAAGGAGAATAGGACAAAACAATCCTGCTGCTGATGTTCCCCAGTGTGGTAAAGAAATGTTCAGAAACTAAATTGAAACAAGCTTGGAGAACAAAACACTGCCAAAATCTAAAACACGAGCTACAAATATTTTCTATTATTTCACACTCTGAATATGTCTGAACTGATAGTGTGGCAGCAAGCAAGGGTGGACGGTAATTCAATAAAAAAGTCACCTCTATCTGAGAAACCAAATAGTCATGTGAGATCATCAATCCAGGGGCAGAAACATGGCAGGACCCACAGTTAAGCACTTGTGTCACTCTGCTCAGCCTGAGTTACCACCTGTATCTCTGACGCTGAAATATAACAGCAATTCCATAAGCCCTCTAGATTCTATTGCTTAATTTTCTGCTTCAAAACCTTTGGCCTCTTAAACTAAATTTGTGCATTCACAGAAATATGACAGTCATAAAACCTTATCCTGTAGTTGCAGTCATCAATCTTATCTTACTTGAGTTTTCCTACTCCTGGGTATCTGATCGGACTGCATTTTTCACACATTGTAAATAGCAGAGATTTAAATATGATCTCATTCACAATAGGATGTAATCCAGTAGAAATTATACTGAAGGCATTTGGAGAAAGCAGTGCAAAAATAAATAGGAGATATGGATTCAAACTTTTGTTTTTCAATGCTTGTCTGCACAAACCACTTATCACACACGATAACATTTACTTGCGATAAGGAATGATTGGCAGTCACTATCATTTTAATAGCTCTGCTGTATTACATAATACTCTGTCTTCAGATGAATATCTGACCACTAGCATTTAGGCATGAAATGAAGAATGGTACCTGCTGCCTCCAAATGCTATTTTCATGGTGGCAGTTACATCTCCCCCCACATCCTTACCTCCTCCCTGAAGGGAGGACAGCCATTCCTTTGATGGCAACTAATCAGCATGTAAATATGATATTGAATTTGTACTAACATAGACTTCCGAAGAGCAAGTTCAGGCAAACTTACAGTAGGAGCCACACCCTGGCATAAAGTTTCAAACCATGATAATGAAGTCCTAGCGTCACTCATCCCATCAAGTCAGGGCAGAGAACTGGAAGCAGAGCTTATTAGACTATTGCAACAACTTGCTCTGCTATTACTAAGTCCTGCTAAAATTCAGGAATTAATTTACAGCCAAGTAGCAGAGCTGTGGGAGAGAACAAAAACAACAAAAAGGTTAGGACAGGATTATGACCAAAAACAATCTGCTGCAAGTGATCCTGGTAATTTCCATGTAGTGTATGTGGATAAAAAGACTTTTCAGCTGTGAGTACTTTAAGTTTTGTGTAGATTACTGAGCTCTAGTTAAAACAAATATATTTACTTAAGGAATTTGAATTTAATCGACTTTGCCTCAAATGGAGATCACACAGAAAAAAACCCACACCAAAAATACAAGGGGAGAGCAAGTTTGGCTTTATATAAAATCAAACTTGCTAATTCCCTTCCTCTCCCATAAATATGTGCATGGGATACATAGATATAGATATAGATATATCTGTAAGAAATCACAAGAGTAGAAGAGTAAGGCCAGGACAATAACCACAAAAGACCAATTCATATTAATTAAATTAATTGCCTGTAAAATATGATGCTCTGTTTACAAAATTCATTGATCTCTGTACATTCCAATCATTTATTTTCATATCAATCACTCTCACACAGAGAAACATCAAAGTATATGGACATCCCCACCATCTTTCCTTCCAACAGAATCTGGAAAAAAGGGAAGCAACTGGAAAAGAAAATGGAAATGAAATTGGATGGAGACGAGGAAGGGCCAATCAGAATGGAGATGACCAAGTGTAAGGGATAACCAGACAGGTAGGAAAAACAAAGAGCAACTATTTAGATGTTATCAAATAGTTAAATTTACAAACCCCAACTAATTTTCAGATTGTTCTTCAAAGACATGCATTCCTTGTGATCATTTTCACTTCTTGCTCCTTCTTTCATTTCATCTTCTTCTTCTCTGATCAGATATATTATAGGATGCCAGTTTGTCTCTCCCCCTCCCCACAAATTAAGGGGGAAAACCCTTGCCTTTTTATCAGTAAATATGACGTGCACTATTCAAAACTGTTCTAAAGAATTCTAATATACTCCCAAGGTGTGCATATTCCACATGAAAATATTCAAGTAATATTTGGATTTGTCAAATTTGTCAGTTTGTAGGATTGTACTCTTCAATTGAATATGCAGTAGTCATCAAAATTTGGTATTATTTCACAGACAAAATGAAAACACAATTAATATTTTCTAGCATGTAGCAAGCAAGCTTGATAGTATTTGATGGCCAATGTGTAACAAATACAATTTTTTATTAGTTATGTAGCAACAAATATTTGATAACATTAAAAGCAGGATATATCCAATAAGAGTCAAGCACTGAGAGCATCTAGTGTTGTGCATCAGCCTCAGTGGTGGGTTGCAGGCGGTATGGTATGCCCTGGTATGGGCGTACTGGTGCCTGCCAGTAGCACCAGGTACTGTTCCGGTACGTTGCTCCGGAGGGCCCATCCACCCACCCATGCACCTTACCTGTATTTGAGCTCTTTGGTGCTTCCGTGCACGTGCACTGAGCGTACGCCGCCTGCGCAATGCTCTGCCGAGCAGCTGGAGCGTCACGGAGGCGTCATGGAAGTAAGGACATATGTGCATATGTGCGTGCGTGCATGTGGGGGACGCTGGGCTCCATTACACTGTACCGGTTGCAATGGGATCTGGAACCCACCATTGATCAGCATTCAGTGATTTCAACTCAAAAACTTTCAGCCATGTTAGGAAAGACTATATTAATTGGAGCACTATATTCACTTGGGTTATTTAACTTATAAAAGTTATTAAAGCTTTATAAAAGTATGTGCGAACTATTGCAGCTGGCTTGGCAATTAATCTTCACCTTACAACAGTTCATTTAGTGACCATTCAAAGTTATAACGGCACTGAAAAAAGTGACTTATGACCATTTTTCACACTTAAAACTATTGCAGCCTCCCCATGGATGAGAATTCAGATGCTTGGAAACTGGGCTCATATTTATAATGGTTTCAGTGTCCTGAGGTCATGTGATCATCTGTTGCAACCTTCTGGTAAGCAAAGTCAATGGGGAGGACAGATTCACTTAACAACTAATTTAACAACTGCACTGATTCACTTAACGGTGGCAAGAAAGGTTATAAAATGCGGCAAAAGTCACTTAACTGTCTCACTTAGCAACAGAAATTTTGGGCTCAATTGTGGTCATAAGTAGAGGAGTATCTGTAGTCATATAAGTGAAAAATCCTATTCAGATAAGCATCAATTGCTACTCATCAGGACTACTGAGACTGGGATGCCCAATTCCTGAGACTTTTAATTAATAATTGCAATTAACAATTTTAATGAAGAAGTGTAGGCAGTGCTTATCTTGTACAAGTTACATAAAGTTGAAGGCCATAGCCAATACTCCAGAAGAACGAAATAAAATCGAAACCATTAGGCAGAATATAACACTGAAATGTTATTAGAAACAAATGCATAATTCTTCACTTAGGAAAGAAAAAATAATGCACAAATATAGAATGGTGGATTTGGAGACTACTAATAGTATTGGTGCAAATGCATTGGAATAGGACTCAATTATAAACTGAGTCAGCAGTGTGATGTGACTGCAAAAAGGCAACTGCAATTTACATTACATCAACAGGCATATAACTTCCAAATCACAGAAATTAATAGTTTCACTTCTTTCTGTATGGTAACTGCATTGAATATAGCAGCCACTGCTTGACAACATACTTCAAGCAGGTTCAGAGAAAGATATGATTAGAGACTATAACATTTTTAGCCTTAAAGAGAAATGGGGAGGATATGGTAGTACTTCAGATGCCTAAAATGATATAGGAAGGTTCAAGTGGAGGCTAATGAGCCATCTTCTGGGTTATTTGATTCTTACATAGAGTTGGTGGTTAGAATCAATTACCTAAATGGCTCCTTCCGATTCAATGATTAATTCATGCTGTAAAACTCTAGCTTTCACTGTGTCTGCTTCACCCAAGCAGGACAGCTTCCATTTTTCTTTCTTTTCCCTCAATCAGAGTTTAAAAGCAAGATTGAAGAAGAAGAAAAAAAGAATAGCACTTTCCCCATTCTGCAATTTGAGGAATGTAAGGGTGCCCTAAGACCAATGTCTGATAGTCAACGTGGCCCTTCAAAACGGAAAGTAGCATTAAAATGTATTTTTTTCAGAATGCCATTTAGAATATATTTAACTGAAAACACAAGTGTTATGGATGAAATAAAGCAACAGGCTTCAAAGGAAAAATGTGAAAAAAGTAATGTATAAGCACATCTAAGATGGTGATTATTCCCCAGAAAAAACATGTTTTGAATGCTTGTCTTGAACACATATAAAATCAAATCAAATCCTAATTTAGTTTATTAAGTTACTCATGCAGTTAAAAGCCCAAATGAATTAGAGACCTTTAATAATTTTGGAAAATTTCCCTGCACAATTCAGGAGGCAGCTTTAGAATGTTCCCTTTCCATCTCAGTAGCCAGCAAACTTAAAAAAAACACCACCAAACCTCTGATGAATTCATCCTTTACTATTTGACCTCCAGTGGAAGGAATTCGTTCTCAATGCATATAGATTTCACATACTAAGAGAAGAACTGATTGCTCTACAGGTTAACTATGACCCTGTCTTGAATTAATGGAAATGAAAGCTTGGGAGGAGGTGGCTCAGTGGCTAAGATGCTGAGCTTGTTGATCAGAAAGGTCAGCAGTTCGGCGGTTCAAATTGCTAGCACTGCATAATGGAGTGGGCTCCACTTGTCCCAGCTTCTGCCAACGTAGCAGTTCAAAAGCATTTAAAAATGCAAGTAGAAAAATAGGTACCACTTTTGGTGGGAAAGTAACAGCATTTCATGCACGTTCAGCATTTAGTCATGCCGGCCACATGACCATGGAGATGTCTTCGGACAGTGCTAGCTCTTCACCTTTGAAACAGAGATGAGCATCGCCCCCTAAAGTTGTGAACAACTAGCACATATGTGTGAGGGGAATCTTTACCTTACCTTTACTAAGCTTGGTTTACTATAGATGCCCTTTATGTGTGATATCTCACTATTCTAATATTGATTTCAATACCAATATTTAACAGTGGCTCTCAATCTGTGGTCAAGGAACCACTTGCGGGGGGCAATGTAATCACAAGGAGTTCGTAAAGATTTGAAGAAATGTTATGATTTAAATCTTGAATTAAGTCTTGGTGGTCTGTGACTGTGGTCCATGTGTGGCCACAAAATGTCTGTGGTCAAGAAAAGGTTGAGAACCACTGGGCTACATTGTAATGGGAATAACGTAAGTAAGTAAGGTGAATAAGTGAATTTAAATTAAAAATAGTTGAAATATTTCATTTGAAATAAATATGCAACTACTGCAGCTCAAATGAAGCTTTGGCAAGTTCCCAACATAAATGATTGCGCATGAACTAACAAAACAAACCTGGCCACATGAATTTGGTAGAAGTTAGGATATAGGGAAGAAAAATGTAGGTCTGATAGAATAGCTTCAAAATTGATAGAAAGAAACAGCTGTCTTCCTTCCCTAGTAGTTTGCTGATCCAGATGCTTCACACCTGGAATAAATGACATATTTGGAATGCAGCTGAAAAAGAACACACCTTTCATTGCAACCTTGTAGATGAAAAGTTTCTCCTGTCCAGTTTTGTTTCGAAGCCTTCCCCAACTAGATCTCACCCACCTTAAGCTATTCTAACAAATGAATAGGCTAATGTAGGCTAAGGACTTTGATTGCATTCCATTAATCCATGGACTACAATTAGCTATTCTCTGTCTTGCAAACCACCCATTCTTCATTTACTTCTTTAGAAACTTTTTTTTTAAATTCCAGAGCGTAGCAAGAATTTGACCACAGAAAGAAACTTAAGGCCCATCTTTAAGACTATGATGCATTTTCCAGTGTTTAACTTTTCAGGTCTTTTCCATCTGAGAATATTAATTAGGCAGTTAAGTCACTCTGACATGCTATGCAAGTCAGTACTGGGTCCCATTCCAGTAGTGACCTATTATACCAATTTGCTGAAACATCTAACAGATACCAACAAAACGTTTATTTTTAAGGAATGCTGTGGGTTGGGATGACATTCCTGGGGAAACAATGGAAGGCTGCATCAAGAAGCAAAAAAGGGCCCTGGCAGTTTATTTAGCCTGAGTCATTCTTTGAGAGGATGAATGTTAATGAGTCAGGATTTCAGTGATCCAAACTGGTATTGATGTAGAGATTAGGAAAATAACAGCCTGAAGGAACAGAAAAAGAAGCATTTAAAATGAGCAAAGAAATCCACTTCCAGTGAAATCAACCTCTTCGATACTGGAGCTTAACCACTACAAGAAACATAAATAAATGTCTCTTCCTTCTTCCCATGTTAGAGATTCTCTGGGGACAGTCAGTAATAATGTAGATGTTGCAAGAATGTGGGATTTCACTGGCCTTTTTGCTTCAAGTTAGGAGCTCTGAGTTAATTATTTCCCATGGTGAGTTTGAGTTTTCTTGGAAGTCAGAATCATAGTGAAAAAGACTGGAACATTACTGAAAGTAAAGGATGGAAATATCTTCCTAAAGTATACCATTTTAGGTTTGTATAATATAGAGAATAGAAGTAGTATGCCAGTCAGGTGTAGTGTGGACCAGTCAGGTGCCCCTACCACTGATATCTGCCTAAGACTGCAAAACTGTGTATTAAACAGGGGTGGGATTCAGCCAGTTCAGACTGGTTCGGGCAAACTGGTAGTGTCAGTAATCAGTTGGCCCCGCCCACCCGCTCCTGCTCTATTCCATCCTATATTTCCTTTGTTTGAAGCCCAGCTTTTTTGTAGCATTTTTACATGCTTTTGAACTGGTAGATTGGCAGAAGCTGCAACAAGTAATGGGAGCACACTCCGTTATGTGGCGCTAGGGATTCGAACTGCTGACAAACTCAGCATCTTAGCCATTATACACCGTGTCCCTTTATACATAGCCATTATACATAGCCATCACTAATAGATTTCAGTAAGAATCTAAAAGCAAATCTGTAGCCATGAAAAATTGTTCCATGGGAATTGTTCAGGCTAATCTACAATCTATGATGTAGGGATTCTGTGATATGTGAATATAGAGTTCCTGTACTTATTGCACAATACCTATATCATCTTGGAGCCAACACAATCATATCTTTAAATGCAGGTAGTCATATGCACTACAAAAAGTAATGCAGATTGGTTTCATATCTATAAATGCTTTTATAGACCAGACATAAACTGTTCTTATGTACACATTTTGCTAATGATAACTAGAATATGTAACTGCGAAATAAAGGTTGCAAAGAAAAACAAAGTTCAAAAATTGCCAAGTCCATCTCTCACTGTAATCTTAGCCTCAATGATAATAGCCTTTGCTGCCAACTAATCCCACCTGCAAAGGGATGTTGGCATGGAGGGCTGCCAAAGGAAAGGAGATACCTTATAAAACCTCATCCTTTAACTTCCGCACATTCACTTGTTGAGGAAAGGTACTGGGAGCAAGTTCCATTGCATTTTTTCAGGTGTATTCAGGTATAATTCATGAATGAGATCTTTTCCAAGCAGCCAATTTTGCTTCCAATTTTCCCCAACCCATTTCCTTATGGGGCAAGTGGGAACAGATAAATAGTACTGAGAAAAATCAACGATGGCTTTTTAGTCTTTACTGAGTCAAATCCATCCACAAAGAAGTTTCGGCTATAGGCATATCCATGTCTACCATTTAGGTTGCCCCCATCCTGTTGCCATTATGGCTTAATTCTAAAATTGTATTCTGACTGAGATACATTGTTAATAACTTGCAAGGTATTCCGTTGCAAGGCACCAGGCCTTCCCATTGGACACTTCTCTGCTACTATTCTCTCCCATTTCCTGAACAAAACTGATGTATTTGGTTTTTGTCTAAATGTGATACTTTTCCGAAGTACTAGCCCACCTCCCACCTTTTGTGCCATCTGTAGACGCTATAACCGTGATGGCAAACCAATGGCACTCAAAGCCATGTCACCCGACACGTGCAGCCTTGCCTGTTTGTCTTCCAGGTTTCTGGCCCGCATGCATGTATGGTGATCAGCTGTCCTTCGGATGCACTGTAATGCCGAAAACTGGCCTGCACATGCACACCAGTCAACTGATTGTTGGGCATGCATGTGTGCTAGAACCCAGAAGTTCGGCTTTTCCAGAGCATGGCCATGATGAGCGTGTGTGTGTGTGTGTGTGTGTGTGTGTGTGTGTGTGTGTGTGTGTGTGTGACATTTCCGTGCAACCTTTTTCGGCACTTGGTGCCAAAAAGATTCACAATCACTGCTCTATAAGCATCCCTTTACTTCTCTCCCCTGAGAAATACGATTAAAAAAATATTGAACAGCATTGGGGTAGGACAGAGGTTGGTGGCCTTCCACTCGAGACTTTCCTCCAAGCCTTTGAAGAAGATGGTCTTTGAGCCAACCCTAATTTTGCAGTTTGCTTGCTTCTCCTATTTCTATTATTTATTAACATTGCTAACTCCATATACAGATTGCCTTTTTCTGTCTGGTATTCTTTTTGTCTTATCTTTAAAACCCCAAGATTTCCAGACTAAGCATTCAGGCCTTAAAAATGCATAAGGTGCATCTCCTTCCCTCCCTCCCCTCTCTCTCCCCACGAACAAATCATAAGGGCATTTCAATTATATGCTGATATGATGCGCAATATCTATGCTGCTGAGTTCTGCTTTTTCCCTCCTTACGCAGTGGAAAATATCAAACAGTTGAAAGAGCGATTGTACGTTTGCCATTACAGGATCTAAGAAATGGTTCAATTTTTCATTATAACAGCTTTGATTTCCTAATAGCACGTAAATTAAGGAATGCTTGCCCAATGTAATCTCTTATAGAGCCGGTATGGCTGGCTAGCAACCTTTTTCTATAGACAGCTGTATCACAGTTGGAGGGGAGGGATTGCATAGGGGGTAAAAAAAGAGAAGGAAATATGTTATGTGAGCTGCAGCAGAGAATATAACCTTCCCCATAATACTTTCATGACACGAGGACTCCCTTATGTAGGAGGAGAGAAGCTGTTCCTCCTTCGTTTCCCCCCCAAATTATTTTTCTGCTCAGGGATTCCCTGCAAGAGTCTAGCACTGACATCATCCGGAAATTCTTCTTTTAACTTACACTGTCTGTGCATTGGAGGGCACTCTCTGATAACAAGGAGAGATTGGCACAAACAGTAAGGAGGGGCACCGCTAGGGTTTTTCCAGGGAAACACAGCAGCAGATGGCCCGATCTTCTGATAAACAGCATTGCATCTGTGGGCCGATTGATGGAAGGGCTATTTTTGGAAATCTCGGTTATATACCAGACTTGTCCAATATTTTCTCTTTTTCATCTCAACAAGTTCCCTTTGGCTATGTGCAGGGAGGGAATCTGTTTTATTCAACACTGCAGGTAAATCACTTCCCTTTTCTTCACTGCCCAGCAAAGCTGTTCCAAATCCCCGCAGTAATGACTTTGTCATCTTCCAGCATCTAAAACTTACACGTGTGTGTGTGTGTGTGTGTGTGTGTGTGTATGGAGCAGTGCTGAATACTGTATGCGAGGAAACGTAGTTAGAATAACAAGAGTGTATTGCCTCGTTTCGTTGCATGAAAAATTAACTTGGCCTGCATTCAAAGAATAGGCACCACTTTGAATCAGAGAAACAATATAATGCAGTCTGCATCAACTCTGTCACTGTGTAATGCAATTCAACTACAACATGAAGTATGTGTTAAGGTTTTCATTAAGCTAGCAATTCTCCTGGGCAAAAAGAAAAAAGAAAACATAGTCGATTCTTCTCATTTATGTTCTCCTTGTATAAACTATTTTTCACATTCACATTCGTGAATGAAAAATATTATTGGAACAGATATTGTCACTTAGATCTGACCTAAAATTAAATTCCTCCCTAACTGGGATTAAAATTTGGAATAGAGAAGAACTGTAAGTTATTGCAATGTTTTCAAATGCTGATAAGATATTATCTGGTAAATACAGGTAGTCCTCAACTTGGGACAAGAGTTGGGCCCAAAATTTATGTTGCTAAGTGACACTGCTGTTGAGTTTTGCCCCATTTTATGATCTTTCTTGTCACAGTTGTTAAGCAAATCACTGAAGTTGTTAAGTTCGTAACATGGTTGTTAAGTGAATTGGTTTCCTTATTGACCGTGCTTGTCAGAAGATTGCAAAACGTGATCACATGATACTGGGTGGTCACTGAAGCCGTCATAATATGAGTCAGTTGCCAAGCATCTGGATTTTGATCATGTGACCATAAGGATGCTGCAATAGGTATGTGAAAAATGGTCATAAGTAATTTATTTTTCTTTTAAAAGGTCACTTTTTTGAAGACAGTAAAGTCCACATTTTGGACAGAGAGGACTGCTGGTTTGAATGAGGGGGTCAAAGAAGCCATCTATGTCAAAATTGAACAGCCCTCTCTCAACAGAGGGGGAGGGATATCTCCAGTTTACAATATAGTCTGTCAGTGTTCCAAATAATGCACCCATAGAAAACAGTACTCCGAGGCAGGCAGATTCCTCAATGAACAATTTACTGGATACATCATATCGGCACAGCTGGTGGAAAACCAACTCTAAAAGTTCCCGTGGTTTTCACCCAGTTAAAAGTGAAAGCTCTCCCTTTCCCCCCAAGTCAGGGCTGGGTTCCTGCCAGTTCTAACCTCTTCTATAGAAGAGGTTCCACAAATCTACCGTGCTGTTTAGAACTGGTTCCAGCTCCCACCCCCCGCCTGTCCGCACCACACTTGTGCCTGCCGCTCACTGATTGGCTGGCTCACCAATCACCCTGCGCAACTTTAAAAGTCCTATCTAAACCTTAAAGTCTTACAGCTGTCAAGTATGAACACCCCTGGGTTTTTTTTTTCTAAAGGGTTAGGGGTGCAAAGGTCTTATAACTTGATAGCTTTAAGACTTGCGTGCTTCAATGCCAGAGTTTCTGAGCCAACATTTTGGTTGCTAAGCAAGAGTGTTGTTAAGTGAGTTTCATCACATTTTACAAGTTGGCCACGCCCACCCAGTCACAGGACTACCAAGCCACTCCTACTCGGTCACATAGCTGGCAAGCCACTCCCACCTGGTCATATGGCCAGCAAGCCACTCCCACAAAGCAGGCCACATCTACAGAAGAGGTTCTAAAAAAATTTGAAACCCACCACTGCCCCAAGTCATCCATCACATGGCTCAATAGAGGTGCTAACCAGTTGCTTGGTTACTCTACTTCTTCCAGCCTTGGTTCCCACAGGAAAACTTTATGTTTTGGCTGAAAAATCCCAGCTCCCCCCTCCCACCCAGTGGCAATTCTGTAGTCATAAAGATGGCCTCAGGTAGGTTCTCTTCAGGGTTGACCCACTCCTTTCAACAGTTCTAAGAAGGCTCCATAACCATTTGCACTACTCGGGTGACCCTGAGGATACAGATAAACCTCCACATGGCCTTAACAATGAGCTAAAAGAATGCAAATGACCAGCTGTCTGCAATTGTAATCTTTCCATTCCTCACCATCCAGTCAGAGCTGAAGAAGCTTCTTGGATGAGAAGCAAAAAGTCTTCAAAGAAAAACAAGAAAGTCCAGTTGCCACTTGAAAAAGCACCTTTGGGACAGTGCTATTATAATTCCAACAGTGACTACATAAATGGTTGTAAATCAAGCACTATATATTTTCTGGAAATGCAGGTTCAAAGCACCCAACACAGGTAAGCAAGTAACGAGCAAATCTCAGTGTCAATATATAATTGCTACAAACATCCTATGTCTCTCTTGCAATATAAATAAGGTTATTCTTGGTTGCAATGTAATGATGAAATAAATTATTCTATCTTAGCAACTGGGAGTAATATTTCCTATCTTTTGGATTCAATAGTAAACAGGACTGTCCATAAAGACAAAAATGAAAAAGGTTTTTTTTTTTTTGCCTCAAGATACATATGCCTCATTAGCTGATCTAGCTTTTCTCTTAGCTTCTTTTTTCATCTGATAGAGGAAAATCATATAACAAGAGGTTACTTAATGGACATATAATAGGGATGCTTTGAAAAATACAAATATGAAGGACTATATTTGCAAAATATCTATGAATTTTCTATATTGCTTCAGTCTGAAATATTCTGCTTAAATATTATTTTACATTTTATGTTATTTCTTAGAAATAGCATACCCTTTAGTTGCCCTAGATAACAATAAGTTGCCAGGTGTTGTCAAACACCAGACTTTCTAACTTCATTATGAATATGCTATGAATATAGAGAAGTCCATAGGGACATATATTTACTTTGCTTCCCATAGCACATACAATGCAGATTTGCTGTTTTGATTACTAGTTCTGTCCTTGGCTGATAACAGTTATTTATGAATACAGAAAGAGAAGCAGGCGAACCTTTGCTTGGCATGATGAGAAGTAATAAAGACAATTGTATTGACATGTGGAATGCTTTAGGTTGAAATTATTAAATAATTATTTAATTATTTATTAAAATGAAAGTATTTTATTTTATTTCAGGTGCTGAGAAAGATCCCTTTCCAAAACGTTTTGATGCCCAGCTGTATTGAGAGGACACAGTGATGTTAAAAAAAAGAGGATCTAATGCAATTTTTTTTTTCCTGGACCAGAGTATCACTAAATCTACCACTGAGCTGCAGCTTTTAACGTGTGCGAAAGACAACCACTTGAGGGCACATGATCCATGTAATTAGAAATTTTGTCTTCTGGACTTTCCAAAAAGCTTGCAATAAAGGTGTAATTCAGAGAGAGACAAAGAGATTGAAGGAACAAAAAATGGTCACCTTTTCCACCAAAGCTGTTGATTCCTCCTCAAGGTGGCTTGAAGTCTTATCGGAAGTGGAATATTATTATTATTATTTCCTCAGCAAGGATAAAAGCAGATTTGATGGCCCGCAGAAGTAAGACTTGAGAGAAAGTGATTACAGAACTGCTCCATTCCGGTTGAAGTGATCTTCTCCCAAAATCTTATGACTGCCTTGTTAACAAATGAGGCCAAAAACATAAACCATGCCTACATAGCTATACAGTTCAATCATTGGTTGGCTCGCAGCTTTCTCTGTTTAATGGGTAGGATACAACAGAGTGATTTCCAAGGGTCCCTCAAGGCTACGTACATAAATATATTTTGATTAACAAAAAAAAGCTATTAGGTATGCCTGGAAGTCTGTTATTGCCAATTTACAAATATGATTTTCCTACCACAGGGCAACACTGCCCCCGACTGCTTTAGAGTAGAACAGGAAGATCCCATTCGTTCAGGGCTTACAGCAGCTGTGGAGAAAAAGAAAGCGGAAACGATCGTCTGAGCTTTCTGTACTCTGCACCTGGTGTAGTCAGTAACTGTATACCAGCAGAAGGTATAAAATGGACACATATCATACTAGTTGCTTTCTCCCTGACACAAAAGGCAATAAAGAATCTTGACCATGCAGCTGCTGACAAAGTTATGGAAGTAAGCAACAGGTGGCTACTGCCAAGTGGAGGATGAAGTCCCTAATTAAGCTTAAATCCCAAAGATTAAGAATCCTTTTTTAAAAAAAATACATAAACGTATGCTGATACGATAACGAATTCCTTAGCCTTTAAGTGTCACAAGAGCCCTTCATTGGTTTGCAATATCGTTCATTACATTTCTAAATTCTTATTCAGAATTTCTTAGAGAAGAACAGCAAGGAATAAGGAATTCTAATCATAAGGCTAAGAGAAACTCTACCAGGAGTTTCAAGAAAATCCAAAAAGTAATAGCTGTCAGCAGATCTCGCTAGCTTAAAAGAATCATGTTGCTGGTGTGGTGTTAAGATATCATACTATCAGATTATTTGGATTTTGAGAAGTAATAGGAAAGCAGAACATTTTTGGTTTTTCCCCCTAGAATTTAAGAAAGATAAAGTTGTAAGACATCAAAGCTTTTCAAAGGATAAATAACAAAAAGAGAGAATCTATATCAACCAATGGCTTAAATTGCAAAGTTGTCTTTCAATTGCATGTATTAATTGCAAGAAAATCTAATTTTCACAAGACATTTTTCTCAAGCGATTTAAACATTTTTAATTCACCCTTCCACTGTTCAAATTTAAATGTTGAGAGTGGTGTTATCACAACAGTGATTCATGATATTAACACTGTTGGGAAGTACAAGTGCTAACATTATTGCCTCATAATCAAAGATGTGCTTCCTAATGCATATTAATTAATTATTAACCCTAACCCTATAGAAAAAAAGGAAATGTGTGGATAAAACATGCTTTGCATAAGTCTGTGATGAAATCTCCAAAGCATCTCTTTGTTTAAATGAACTGTCAAGTTGTTTCCTTGCCTATAATCCACCTTTTGGCAGACACAATTCTGGATGTAGTTACCATAGTTACGCACACTGAGAATGACATGCTTCTTCCCATTTTGGTGCTCTGGTAGAATTACAATAAGAATCAAGGGTAATCAATGTTTTAGTAATCTGTCACTAAGACTAAAATAATAAAATGAATAATACACAAAATGCCATCATCCTTTTTATTAAAAATGTAAAGCATACTATTCAATATGACGGGTAGTTTTTAATATCATTCCTAGAAAACCTTTCTCTTTATGTCCACCTCTTAAGAAGAAAATCTTGTAGTATGTTCTAAAGTATAAAATGATCAAAAGTGTTATTAATACTAATGACTTTTGGAACTGGTAGGATTTTCTTTTAAAATGCACCTTTCCTTGAAGCGGGATTTTATGAAGCATTCAAGAATCACCTCAAGAAAGTACCTCTACTTTTCCTGGTTCACAACATCATCAAGGATCAAAGCAGATGATACCTGTGGGGAAACATAAGAGTCACTTTGAAACAAAGGAGAAACTTCTCCTTTCAGAAGAATGAAGAATACCACACAAAAAGTTGCCCTTTTGTTAGATAACATTTGACCACATGCATATAGAGCTTTCTTCTTCCTATTCTGAAATCTCGTTCACCCACTAATTATTTAACAATCAGACAGATAATTAGGATAAAGCTGAAGAACTAAGAGAAGATCAACTCCTAACTGACAAGATGATTTTGGAAAATTGAAGAAAAGAAAGACCAATTTGAATTGTAGCTTGGATTGATTACAAGAAGGCATTTGACTCTCTGCCACATGATTTGATAGCCAAAGGCCTAGAAATTACAGATATAGGAACATCAGAAACTTCATGCAAAGATCAATTGTAGAACGGAAGACACAGTTGCTGGTCAATGTTGATAGACCTGGAAAGCTTAGTATCAAGAGAGGAATCTTTTAAGGAGACTCATATGTTATTGAACCAATTCCTCTGTCAGAAATACCGAAGAAGTCAGCCCATGGCTATCAAACATCAAAAATATCTGTCAGCCTACCCCATCTGGTTTACATGGAGGATCTGAAATTGTATGGAAAAACACCATAAGACATAAAATTGCTGCTTAACCTGTCCTTATACAAAGCCAAAATATTTACAATGGAGTTTGGCTGAGTAAATATGTTGCTCTCAGCATCAATAGTGAGAACTGAAGAAATGAAGAAGTTCTATGGAAATAACATAAAGGGTCTTGATGAAGATGATCACTACATTTACCTGAAGTCAAGAAGAAGGCTAGAAATAAATACATCATGAGAGTAAAGATGATCTTAAAGTCCAACTTCAGTGGAGGAAATATCATCAAAGCAATGAACATATGGACAATTCTAATCATCAAATACACAACTAGAATAATGAACTAGACTCAAGCAGAAGTAGAAGCCATGGATAGAAAAATAATGCCATTTAATTGTGCCCTTCATCCACTCAGTGGAGACTCCATTTACAAAGGAGAATAGGTGAGTGTGAAATGTTGCATGTACACCAGATAGTTGAAGAAGAGGAGAAGGAGGAGCAGCAGCAGCAGCAGCATTGGAAAAATATCTGAAGGACAGTGAGAACATGCTTTGAAACTAGTATACCAGGATTTCTTACTGACTACTGGATAGACCAAATTGGACTATATAGAAGACCAAATGAGGTAGAAAAAAGACATGGCAAGGCAAAATATTACATGGCAGTACATTAAAAAATAGCATGCAATGCAATTAACAATACAATCAGGCAATTGCTAAGAGCAAGAAGATTGAAGGGACTAATTCTGGCAGTACATGAACATGTCTTAAAAAACAAATACATTTCAAAGCCAGAAAGGCGGCAACAGAAAGCAAATTCTGCTTCTACCTGGAAGCAGAAGAAACAGTGGACCAATTAGTTAGCTGCTGAAAGAAGATTGCATAGACCGATTACAAATAATGGCATGATAAATAGCATCAACGATGTATTGGAATATTTGCAAGAAATACCATTTGCCTGAAAGCAAGAAGAGTTTCTATTACTGACAAAGTAATAGAAAATGAAGAGGCTAAAGGGAGACAAGAGACAAGCAAAGAGACAAGCACCTGTCACATAACACTCGGACTTAATAATTATCAATAAGAAAGACAAAAAAGTCTAGATACTGGATGTGGCAGTAACTGAAGACAGCAGAATAGAAGAAGAAGAACTGGAGAAAATCACGAAACACAAAGACATGAAAATAGAAGTTGAATGACTGTGGCAAAAGAAAACAAACATAGTAACAATAGTAATACGTACTATTACTTTATTACTTTAAGTAATAAAGCATTAGTTCATTTCACAGTGTAAAAACCTAGCATATCATCATACAACAATACTACCCCTTAGTATAACATTATATAAGAGACCTGGCAAACATTTTTATTACAAATATCCATTATAAAATATTAAATATGGATATTAAAATACTATTGTAAAAATGAATATGTTCTGCACAGTTATATAATGATTCATTATATCTCAAAATAAGCAGATTGCCACACTTTTTAAAAATAGAAACATCCTAAACTTAAATCTAAAGCAAATTATTTCCCCCAATGGGAAATGGGCAAGGTTCTTTGGGGGAGAGAAGACCAATGGGCATGAAGCTGTCAGGGCAACAAAAAACCCAGACATCTAGGAGACCGCTGATGGCACAGTGGTGAGAATGAAGTATGGCAGGTTAATTCTGCCAATTGTCAGGAGTTCAAATGTGGTTACTGCTACGAAACTCTTGAGTGTATTATTGTGCCCACCATTATCAGGACTGTGAAGAATAAAAAAAAGTAAAATTTGAATATTGTGACACATGCACATTTTATACTAATACAGGAAGTCCTCGATTTACAATTAAGCTTGGAATTTCTATTGTAAGCCACGATGGTTGTAAGACAAGGTCACATGACCAGATCAAATCTTAAGACTTTTTGTGGCAGTTGTTACACAATCATGGCAATCATTAAGTGGTTAAGCAAATCTATGTATTTCTAGGGGTGTTTTTCTTTGCACAGAGACTGGGCAATGTTATATTGCACCATCATCTTCTGCAAAACTTCAAAGTCCATGCAACCGTCCTAGGTGAGACCTGATTGAATAAAAGAAAATGGTTTCTCAGTCCAGTGTACAACATGAGATAAAATGGTCCCACTGAATTCCAGATGGGTATCACTATAATAAAAACATGTTGTATGTAAGGTTTTTCTTCCTTCCCTGAGCAACACAAGTCAAAATGAGAACTTTTGTTGAATCTGATCTTAAGCACAGCCTATGGGAAAAGCATTACAATCAACCAAATAAAAAGCCACCCACTGATTAGGAACAATGAGATTAGGGATGTAATTTAGTGCATTGTGCATACTATAATTTAATTTTTGAGATTAGGGATGACTACTTTTTTCTAATATTATTATTGTCTTAAAATAAGTTCTTTGTTCTCCTTCTTTAAAGAGATAGCAAGGCTAGGCTTAAATATAAGAGACATATTGACTTGCAAGAAAACTGTACCATATTTTTGCATCTTTACCAGCATTCTGGTATTCAGCCAGTTCTGACAGGTTCTGGAGAATCGGTAGCAGAAATTTTAAGTAGTTTTAAGTAATTTTAAGGAGAACTGGCAAATAGGCTGGTCCCACCCCCTGCTGCCTCCCAGCCTTCTAGCTGATCTTCTTTTGTTGCCCTGAACAGGAGAACAGAGCTGGAAAGCAGGTTAGTGAGGGGAGGGAGAGGGAATGGGGATTTTGCAATATCCTTCCCCTGCCACACCCACAAAGCCAGGCCCACAAAGTCACACCACACCTATAAAGCCGTGCCCACAGAATTGGTAGTAAATAATTTTGAATCCCACCACTGATCTTTACATTAGTGATTCAAATCTTAGTTTGCCTTGTATCTTGGAAATGTGGGTGAAGTGCTGCAGAAACTAGAATTAATCCTTAGTGTCCTCTGAGCTTGGTTGTTTTCTTGCACACTTTTATTACCCAAATTAGTTCATCTAATCAGAGTTTTGAATTTCAAAATGTTAAGACTTTGCATACATCTTCTGATATAAAACTATGGAATGTGTGTCTGTCCAACCTCACAGGAGCAAAGTTTTTTTGGTACTTTATGAATGCTAATTAAATCTAATTATTCCCTAATGAGTAAATAGAAGAAAGTCTGAGATCCCAAACAAGCTCCAAGAAATCTGTTTTCTGTTAAAACTGCTGATTAGGCATCACAGTCCTCTTTTGAAATGTCAACATAATTTTAATTAATTACAATTATTAAATAAAGAGAATCTAATTAAATGCAATAAAAAGATGATTATATTAAATCAGAAGCTCTGCCCTACGAGTTGGAGACAGTTTGTTGTAAAAAATGAAATATTGCTCTTTTTTTCCTAAAAAGAAATTTTATTTTACATTAACTTGTCTTATGTAGTATTGCTCCCCATCAGAATGCAAGTATGCCATATCTTTAAATATAATGCTCTTCAAGGTATTTCTTACATTGTTAATTTATATGCTATTATCACAAATGACCTTTCTTCAGAAATTTTGTAATAAATGTATGTTTTGTTTGGTTCGTCGTCAGATTTATGATGTGCAACTTAGAATAAATAATATATGTATGTGTTCCACTTACCCATATTGGGAAATTCTAACATTTCAATGTGTTTTGTACTCTATATATCTTATAAACACCATTCTTCGGCATTTAGAAGAATGTTTGCTGGTAACTTTAAAATGAAACTAACTGGACCCAAAGCTTTAATTGGCCATTAGGCAGATTAATTCACTGAAATCTCATTTCTTCCTGAATTCTCTTGCAATCATAGTCCTTGCTTCCAATCTATAAATTAATACTGAATTGCCTGAAAGGGTTGCTCTGACTGTCAGTATTAGGTAATGCATCTCAAGCATTTTGAAGATTTCACAGTGTTGCACAGGCTGCGTCATTTATTTATACTGATTTGTATGCTGCCTTCTTTGCAAGGAAGCTGACGATTATAAAAAACATAAAAACACAATTAATATGCTAACGTTGTTGGTACCTACTTGGAGCTTCATGCAGAACAGCACTCCTTTTACTGTTTATATTTATCAGGTTGGGGACTATCCTGACTTCAGGGTTAGTTATTCTAAGGTTGTGGATCTACTCTTGGGAAGACAATTCATCAAGGGCCAAATCTACTGTTTTTCCTCCTAGCTAGTCTATAAATTAGGAGATTCTCCTGCAGCAAACATCCCAAGATAAGGACCAGTCTCTATAGCAATAGCAATAGCACTTAGACTTATATACCGCTTCACTGTGCTTTCTACCCTCTCTAAGCATTTTACAGAATCAGCCTATTACCCCCAACAATTGGGTCCTCATTTTACCCACCTCAGAGGGATGGAAGGCTGAGTCAACCTTGAACCTGGTGAGATTCGATCTGCCAAACTGCAAGTAGACAGTGATCAGCAGAAGTCAGAGTTAGGTAGTGGACTAATAGTACTGCACTCTAACCACAGCGCCACCTTGGCTCTATAGGGTCTTGTTGCTGTTACAAGCAACTCAAAACTGTTGATTTTTTTTTTTTACAAATTCAGATTAGGCAAGTGTATTGCACAGAAAAAAAAGGAGATCACTTACAGAAATTTAGAACATGTACATGTGTCCCTTGGCTCTCATTTATCAGTGAGTTCATTAAGTTCGTCCCCCTTATGCTTTTGATCATTTTTCTAACCGAATCTTGGTTTAATGGGGAGGAAGCTAATTGCTTAGATGTTACCACAAAAACATCAATTTATTTTTGCTTGGCAATATTTCAGAAACATTCATTTACATTCCATTATATCTACCACCAATCAAAGCACAACATATTATACTTTATTGTTATTAGCCAAGAAAATTTTTAGTAACTGCAGCTGAAACTATCTGTTTAAGATTACTTAGTACTTAATAAAGAATAGTTTTAAAAGGTTAATTATTATTTATTATAGTGTAAGGCTTAGATATCTTCATTAAACTGCAAAAACAGGATGTGCTTCTAGCATTACATAATAGTTTGCTTTCTTTCTGTATCTCAGTAGGGATTTATATTAGAAAACACAATAATACTAATTGATACTCTAAGTGTAATTGTAATATTGCACATACTCACAGGTATTATTTTATTTGCTACAGCCATGACTGTAGCGAAAATATATGAATAAGGTAATAGTACATTATGAGAAATTTTCCCCACATTATCCCCTTCCTATCAATTCAACATCAATAATTGGACATTCAAAGTTTAAGGAAGAACAAACTTCCCTATGCTAACTTAGATCGGTCTGTCTGTCTGTCTGTCTGTCTGTCTGTCTGTCTGTCTGTCTATCTATCTATCTATCTATCTATCTATCTATCTATCTATCTATCTATCTATCTATCTATCTATCTATCTATCATCTATTTTGGAATTTTAAAACAGAATAAAAGTATTCTATGCTATATAACAGATCAGACCCTGAAAATTGACAATTAAATGGGTTGATTTATCCTAATCTGCTAATTTCTATTAATAGCCAAGGATTAAAGGTTACTAATACTGCACTCTTATACATGCATTCACAACATGAATGGGATTCAATCTTATGTAAATGTGAAAATCCACTATATTTAAAACATTATTTCAAGTACTTTTTAATTCTAGGGATTGTTTCAAAAAGGAGCATAGGGTTAAAAACAAATATAACTCTACTAAAATGGGTGGTGCATGAAATATACATTTACTCCAAGGCTATGTTTTTACCCAAAGGCTCTGTTTTAGACATAGTACTCTTCAACATCTTCATCAATGATTTGGATGAGAGGAGAGCTGGGGAACTCATCAAATTTGCAGATGACACCAAGTTGGAATAGCCAACATGTCAGTGTTAATACCAATTTATAATTGCTTGGTAATACTGCATCCAGTTTTGATTGCTACGAAGTAAAAAAGATATTGAGATTGTAGAAAGAGTGCCGAGAAGAGCAACAAAGATGATTTGTGGACTGGAGTCTAAAGCATATAAAGAATGGTTGCAGGAATTGGATATGTCTAGTTTAATGAACGGAAAGACTAGGAGTGACATGAAAGTAGTGTTCCAATATCTCAGGGGTTGCCACAAAGAAGAGGGAGTCAAGCTATTCTCCAAAGCACCCGAGGGTAGGACAAGAAGCAATGAATGGAAACTAATCAAGGAGAGATGCAACCTAGAACTAAAGAGAAATTTCCTGACAGTTAGAACAATTAATCAGTGGAACAAATTTCTGCCAGAACATTTGAATGTTTGAACACTGGAGATTTTTAAAGAAGAGATTTGACAACCATTTGTCTGAAATGGTAAAGGCTTTTCTGCCTGAGAAGGAGTTGGACTAGATCTCCAAGGTCCATTCCAACTGTGTTATTCTATTCTATTCTATTCTATTCTAGTCTAGTCTAGTCTATTGAAATATAATTCAAACAAAAGAACAAAAGAATTCACATTTAATACACATAGCATAGGAAATAACTTTTTATTAATATTTTAGCCTCCAAATATAATTAACTTCACAATATCTTAATTATAAAGTTGCCTATCTTCATCTAATTATATATGTACAATTCATGTATTTATTTGAAGAAATAGATATCTTAAAGTATACTGAGGTAATTAATTTACCTCATTTAATAAACATTTATATTTAATAAATAATTTAATGCCTTGTATTAAAATTCTGAGACAAACCACAAAATTACTGTGCCTATTTTTCCCCAACAAAATGAGCCTATTTATCACTGCTATTGGAAATAACAAAGTACTCCAATGTAGCATTTTCTTATGTGGATGTCACTGAGATTCCTATGTGCTCATTTTACCATTTGTGCATATACTTTAGTTGGTTTATGTAGAAGATTCAGGGGAAGTAAATTAAACTGATCTGAATGAACAAAAATAATATAAGAAGACCATAAGATTGAGAAGAATTATGAAAACAAAGCACAAAGCAATATTTTATCAGCACTGGACAGTAAACTGGAATAGCATCGTCTCAAAGACAGAGGTTTTAAAACAGGGCTGCGGGTGTGCATTATTCCAAATTTTGCAGTAATATCTCTGTGATATTTTAAGACAGAAGTGAACATCTGTCTTTCTTTCTTGGCTGTATTTTATTCAAGCAATCACTTAAGAGATTGCATGCAAGCTAGTGGTAGATGGAGCTACAGCCAAAGTGGATCAAAAGGCTACATTTTTCTTTCTTTCTTGCAACCACTTCTTTTTCAGTCTCCTCTTTCTGCCATCTCTTCTCTCTTTCCATGTCTTTTCTTCCGTGTCTGTGTGTGTGTGAGAGAGAGAGGGGGGGGAGGGAGGGAGGGAGGGAGGAAGGGAGGGAGAGAGAGAGAGAGAGAGAGAGAGCAAGAGAGATGCCTTGAGGAGAAACAGATTTCTCTGAAATGATCTACCCCTTGGAGAGGTCTGAACTTGTAATTTGCAGGGGGCTTTTGAAATGAAGATGAGAACTACAGCTTAACCATCACTTTGTGAAATGAAATTAATTTTGCACAGCTAGCAGAGATCGCTTTAGAATGTTTTGTACATACTAGTTGCAGATTAACAAATAAAAAGCTCACTTCAAGCAAACTGGCTCAGCTTTAGCAAAGCATACTGAGTGGGCTGAGCACTTATACATGTGACCAGGTACAGTAGATCACAAGCAAAACAGGAGGCAACAGGGCAATTCAGCTCCTGAAAAGGCAAAAGCTGTTTTGGAATGTGACAATCAGTTTGGTGTAGGGATTACATCAGCCTAGACAATGGGAGATTCTGAATTCAAGTCCAACCTTAGGCACAAAGCCAGCTGAGTGACCTTGGGCCGGTCACGCTCTCTCAGCCATAGGCAATGCAGGCAATGCAAACCACTTCCTAAAAACTTTGCTTTGAAAAGGTGCTTTTTCAAGAGGCAATTGGACTTTCTGGTTTTTCTTTGAAAACATTTAGCTTCTCATCCAAGAAGATTCATCAGCTTCTTCAGAAGCTTTGAAACCTCTTCAAAGAAAAACCAAAAAGTCCAGTTGCCTCTTGAAAAAGCACCTCTGGGACAATCATGACTTAGATGAATGAGAATCTCCATAGACATTTGCTAAGAAAAATGCAGGAATTAGCCCAGGTTGTCACTAGGAGTTAACTCTGTCTCAAATACACAGACACACACACAGACACACAGACACACAGACACACACACACACAGTTGGAATGTGTAATCAGGAGTGTGTTTATCCATCCTAGACTGACTTAGTCTCATTTTTGTTGGCAAAATATTTTTAGCCGCTTCATCTTTCCCTATATATTTATATCCTATTCCAATCTGCTGCTACTACTACTACTGTATTCATCCCAATTCACAATCTCCCTTTAATTCTAAATTTTCTCATGTTGCTTATCGCTCCTGTAGATCAGTCAAGGGCTTCTCCTGAATAGATATCTTTGCAGAAACCTTTCCTTTGATCCACAGATGTTTTCTCTGGGATTTGGTGAAAGAGGCAGAAATCTTCACAAGGTAACTGCTAAACTTCCATCTCCTTTCTCCCATTTAGGAGTAAGAAGCCAAAACAACAACTACCACGACAAAAAACTTTTGAAAGTAAGTCCATATTATTGGTAGGATTAATTTTCATTTTTGCTTTCCATTGTAAGGACCATTCAGAGAGCGATTTTTCTTACGGCTTATCATGCTCTGCAGGATGTAGGATCTCTGTGTCCATTCTAAGAATAGAGCAGGGAAAGCATAAGCAGCATCATAAATCAATGCTTTCTTTCAGTATCAAACTGGGATTGGCAGAGGCCCATTAGCACATGCCAAGGATGGGGCTCATTTAGCTGATGATGCTATAACTATACAGCTGGCTCAAAGCCTCTGTTTTCTTGCCTCAGTTTATGCCGCTTATATATCATTATAAGCAAAAATGGAGTAAGCAGATGGGGCTGCTCAAAAGCGAAGAATGTTGGAATTATAAACCTAATTCTGTGGATCTTGCTTTTTTTCTTACATCCATAAACAATAGCAATAGCACTTATATAACGCTTCATAGTGCTTTACAGCATTCTGTAAGCTGTTTAAAGAGTCAGCCTACTGCCCCCAACAATCTGAATCCTCATTTTATTGCCTTGGAAGGATGGAAGGCTGAGCCAACCTTGAGCCCGTGAGAATCGAACTGCCGAACTGCTGGCAGTAGTCAGTCAGCAGAAGTAGCCTGCGGTGCTAGCTTCTACATGTGCAATCAAACTGTACCCGTTCAATTAGTACTACCTCTTGCTGTCCCAGCGATACTATCCCAGCCTCTCAGACTCTGCCTTTTCCACATCTTTGGCAGCCCGGACTTAACACCTTTGGCAGCCCCTTTAACCGCCTTTTGATTTGGCGACCAAGGACACTCTAACCGCGCAATTTTTAATTTTTTAACTGGTATGGTGAGTGCATGGGATTTGTCTGTGATTGAATGAATGGCCCACTTTTATTATCTTATTGCTGCTGTATTTTTATTTGTTTTAATTATTACGTGGGGATTGTCTGAGTGAGTAAATGGGTATGTATGAATCGGAGGGCCTGTCAGGGACTGCGGGAGCTATAGGGATGGTTGAGGGAACCACGGACACGGGAGTGGGCCGGAGCATTACGGTCATAATGGGGAGGGGCAGATATGGCGGGGACTTTAGGGCTGGCCATTACCGGGGAAGGAGGGTTCGCTACGTCACAGAGATCCCTCCTTCCGGCCCTATGAGTTCCACTCCGAGGCCAGATGGCGCGAGTAATCGGGACCCTGGTCTCAGGCTGTTGTCGCTAAATGCCAGGTCTGTGGTTCACAAGGCTCCCCTCGTCCTGGACTTAATTTTAGACAAGAGGGCAGACCTGGCATGTATTACTGAAACCTGGCTGGGCCCGGAGGGAGGAGTCCCCCTCGTAGAGATGTGCCCAGAAGGATTTCAGGTGCTTCATCAGCCGAGAGCCCAGGGAAGGGGTGGGGTGTGGCTATTGTTATCCGGGAGTCTTTAGCACCTCGTAGGATCCCTGCTCTGGAGCTTGTCGGGTGTGAGTCTCTGCTGGTAAAGTTGGACCTCAAGGGTCAAGTGGGTTTGCTGTTAACGTACCTGCCTCCCAACAGCGTTGCAGCAGCCCTCCCCTCGCTCCTCGAGTCGGTAGCCGAGCTAGCAATTGAGTTCCCCAGACTTATGGTCCTGGGGGATTTCAATTTGCCTTCGCTCGGTGAACACTCTGATGGGGCGCGGGAGTTCATGGCTTCCATGACAGCCATGGGCTTGACCCAGGTAATTCGGGGCCCAACCCACTCAGCGGGTCACATGCTCGACCTCGTATTCCTCTCGGAGCAGTGGACTTGTGATCTTGGTCTGAGGGGTAATGAGATCATACCCCTGTCGTGGTCAGACCACTGCCTACTGAGGCTTGACTTCCGGAGACCAAACCCCCACTGTAGGGAGGAGGAACCGACCAGGTGGTTCCGCCCCAGGCGACTCATGGACCCCTTGAGGTTCCAGACGGAGCTTGGGGTTATTCCCGATACTCTTGCCCACAGTCCGGTGGAGACTCTGGTTGCTGCCTGGCACTCGGCAGCATCGGAGTCCCTTGACCGGATTGCGCCACTACGGCCACTCCGAGGTGGTGGATCCCGGAGGCCTCCTTGGTTTACCAGATGAAACGCCAGAGGAGATGCCTAGAGCACATATGGAGGTCTGATAAATCCGAATCGAACCGAGCACTCTTAACAACTTGCACCAAGGAATACATCAGGGCTCTTAGGACAACAAAAAGATCATATATTGCCACCTTGGTTGCGTCTGCTGAGTCTCGTCCAGCCGCCCTGTTTAGGATAACCCGTTCCCTCCTAAATAGGAGGGATACGGGGGACCCCTTGCAGGGTAGGGCTGAAGATTATGTCCAGTTCTTAGTGGACAAAGTTGCTCGGTTTCGGTCGGATTTGGACTCCACCCCTGCAGATCCAGCCGAGGCACAAGAGGATAATTCGACAGACCATCGCTGGGTTGAGTTTCAGGATGTTACCCCCGGGGACGTGGACAAGGCCATGAGAGCTGTGAGTGCCTCCACCTGTGTACTGGACCCGTGTCCCTCCTGGCTGGTTGCCAACAGCGGAGAGGTAACACGGGGCTGGATCCAGGCGGTTGTCATCGCCTCCCTTCGAGAGGGGCTCTTCCCCTCTGCACTTAAAGCGGCGGTGGTGAGACCCCTCCTGAAGAAACCATCTTTGGATCCAGCCGTTCTTAACAATTATCGTCCAGTCTCCAACCTCCCCTTTGTTGGGAAGGTTGTTGAGAAGGTGGTGGCCTCCCAGCTTCAGCGGTCCTTGGAGGAAGCAAGTTACCTTGACCCATTCCAGTCCGGCTTCAGGCCTGGTTACAGCACAGAAACTGCTTTGGTCGCATTGACCGATGATCTCTGGAGAGCCAGGGATGGAGGCCATGCCTCCATCTTGGTTCTCCTTGACCTCTCGGCAGCTTTCGATACCATCGACCATGGTATCCTTCTGCGACGACTGCGGGAGGTGGGGGTGGGAGGCACTGTTTTGCAGTGGTTCTCCTCCTACCTCTCGGACAGGTCGCAGTCGGTGTTGATTGGGGGGCAGAGATCGACCCCTAGGTCCCTAACATATGGGGTGCCGCAGTCTTGTCCCCCCTACTATTTAACATCTACATGAAACCGCTGTGCAAGATCATTCGGAGGCACGGGATAAGATACCACCAATACGCGGACGATACGCAGTTGTATTTGTCCGCCCCGTGCCAACTCAATGAAGCGGTGGACGTGATGAACCGGGGTCTTGAAGCCATTAGGGACTGGATGAGGACTAACAAGCTTGTACTCAACCCGGAGAAGACCGAGTGGCTGTTGTGTTTCCCTCCCAATAATTTGGCTAGTGTTCCATCACTCAGGCTGGGGGGCCAAATATTATACCCCTCAGACAGGGTTCGCAACTTGGGAGTCCTCCTGGACCCACAGCTGACCTTCGATCACCATCTGTTGGCTGTGACCAGGGGGGCATTTGCCCAGGTTCGCCTGGTGCGCCAGTTGCGACCCTACCTGAACTGGGAGGCTCTCACAACAGTCACTCATGCCCTTGTGACCTCTAGGCTGGAATACTGCAACGTGCTCTACATGGGGCTGCCCTTGAAGAGCATCCGGCGACTTCAGCTAGTCCAGAATGCGGCCGCGCGAGTGATTGTGGGTGCTCCTCGGTTCGCCCACATAACACCTATCGTCTGCGAGCTGCGCTGGCTACCTGTTGATCTCCGGGTGCGCTTTAAGGTGCTACTTACCACCCATAAAGCCCTTCATGGTAGTGGATCTGGGTACTTGAGAGACCGCCTCCTGCCAATTACCTACTCACGACCGATTAGATCACACAGATTAGGCCTCCTCCGAGTTCCATCTGCCAGCCAGTGCCGACTGGAAACTATGCGGAGGAGAGCCTTTTCAGTAGTAGCTCCGACCCTTTGGAACGACCTCCCCGTGGAGATTCATACCCTCACCACCCTTCAGACCTTCCGCACAGCCCTTAAGATCTGGCTATCCCGCCAGGCCTGGGGCTAAAGATTAGGATCCGTCCCCACCCGAATGATGAATGAATGTTGCTTCTATTTTTTAACTATGTACTGTCTGTATATGTCATTACGTGTATCCCCTCCCTATAGGTTGTAAGCCGCCCTGAGTCCCCTCAGGGAAAAGGGCGGCCTATAAATAAAAGCAATCTAATCTAATCTAATCTAATCTAACCCCTGCAGTACCATGGCTCATTAGAAACTCTTCTGATAGGTCTATCAAAAGTAAAGAATATGATCCTACTTCTTTGTTGTATATTTAGCTTTTTAAAGGTGTTTCAAGGACTCCTCCACCTTCTGAATCCCCATTTACTGTAGTAACTCTGTGGTTGCCATTAATGTTACCCAGATTTGGCCCTTCAGAAGTGGCCTGTCCTGACAACATGTGAGAAGAAATGAGAAAGAAAAGAATAGATCACTGGAATTCATTTTAAGGCACTTTCACAATTATATATTCTTTTACCAGCTTTGTAATTGTTCTACAATTCAAGATGCTTCAACGGCATAAGATTTTTCAGACTACCTCACAGATTTTTAATATATTACTTCATTTAGCATACTCTTAAATCAGAGGTGTGAAACTCGTGGCCCTTGGGCCAGATGCGTTACCTGCTGGCCACGCCCACCCCGGTTTAGCGAAGGGAAAAAAAGTCACGGTATGTCACATGACAATGTGACGACACCCCTTCTCAAAATGATTATTTGCTCTTAAATTTCTTAGTAGTTGAGTTGTTACATAACTGTATTGCTTAACGAATCTTCCACTCTTTCCTTCAGTAGGAGATAGCATTTAGATAGTCTAAGGCATGTTCATTATTTGTTTTGCCCTGATTTATTTAAAAACTGAACAGAAAATTCAGAGCATATAACATTTACAGGCACTTACTAGGTAGAATAGTGCTTTGCTATACTGGAGATTATGTAATGTGGAACTGTTAGAAGACCAAGACACTTATTAAAACTGGTTTTTAACTCCCAAAACCTCAAAACTCCCTAAATTATCTTTGTATATGATATTACACATGGATATTCAGTAGATAAACCAATTGACATATATCTATAGAATTTTCAACTTTTTAACCCTTTTATCTAATAAGAGTAAACCTGGAATTCCCTGTTTGCTCCTATCTTTATGTTTCCCTTGATAAGAAAACTGATTTTCTTAAGCATTCCTCTTTAACATATTCTCTGTGTGAAGAATCATTTTATTTCTTATTTCTCCCCTCATGAGAAACAGAAGGCTGACTGTGATGTAGGCTTCTTTAGTAGACTTAACTTGCTCTGTTGGAGCTTACACATTTCTAGGTAATCTTTGTTCTGCTCTCACATACATGCGCTGCTAAATATGGACATTAATGAATGGAACTGAAGGATTCCAACCAAGGGTTACCACAATGTTTTCCCTATACAAGGGTTATGACCCTGTGAAATGTGAGAAAGCAGAGAGTATTCAGCAGCCAGATTGAACAGAGACTGAACTGTTTTTCTTTAAAAGGAAAACGTTTAGAGAAGACTAAGAATCAGCAAGGTCTTACAAATTCAGTGGTCAGCAAAACCAGAAGATAAGAAAAAGTCTTGGAGAGAGCTGATAAAAAGGAAAACATGGAACAATTTGAGTGGTAAGTGATTCGATTTTGATTCACTGAAGAGAAATGCAAAGGGAAACACTGAAGGGGCTATTGCAGAAAAAGCCTATCATTTCTCAAGTGCATCTTGTTACACGGCTAATAAAAATGAGGGAGCTTATCTATGCAAGTTAATAAGATACTAAAAATATTGTGCTAGATTGAAGTCCAAATGGATAGGTGACTCTATCTAATGCAGTCTCAAGTGGAATTATATTTTAGAGTGTTGGAGAATGATTTTATTACATCGTGAATGCTTTAGAAACTTGGGGAAGATGCAAATGGGTCCAGTATGAAGGTTTTTATATACACAGAGGCAGGAAGGAATCATATTAATCATTACCGCATTTAGAAAATAAAAAGCTCCCTTGGATCAAGTAAACATCTAGTCAAGGATTCAGATTTATTACCATAGGAGGACAAATCAGTTCCCTACTATAGACCAGTTTCCTCCTCCTTTGACTAACAGTGCAGAGGATGTATAGCCTGTCTCATCCAAGCCACATGTCTATTCCCTTGGCAAGTATTGCAGAGAATGAATGTCTTCTGGATTGTGCACTGCTGGCTGCTCTTTGTTGGTGCTGCAAAGGACATGGTGATTTGGCTCCTCTGAACCGGTGGCCAAAACCTTTTGGCAAAGATCTGGAGATCTTTGGCTTATGTTGAGTGGATTCTAGTCTGGACAACTTTAACATACAATGAAAAGGGTTTCCTTGAATCATTTCTACAGCTTGCAAAAGAAGACCAACAAGAGAAGAATGTACCACGTAGGGTGTGTCAAAATTTTTCAACTTTCAATTTCCAAACATTAAGGGTGCTCAAAAGTTGTGACATGCCTTGGGGGGGGGGGGGGTTGTAAAGATATTTTGGTTACTTTCATAAAATTTAGATGTCCTTGGTAAGTAACTACATAAATATCATAACTTTTGAACATTTTGCTTGTTTCATTTAGTTCATAAAGCCTCTTCAAATGGTAGCTCTGCTTAGAACCTTATCAAAGTGAGGGACCCCTTGGAAGTTCTATACTGCCCTAATATTTGGAACAACACCTACTCTTTTCCTACAATAGAATTAGCAATTAGGATAATATACTTTTTAAGATAAGACAAGTGTATTTGTACTTGTTATATATAACAAAATAAATTATAAACAGATTCATATGAAAGCAACAGGAGGCTAGTCATGACAAATTCTTTAGACCCTGTAAGTACAGTAAAGCTAAAGGTTCACTTCACACATATTTGCTAGTCATTCCCGACTCTAGGGGACAGTGCTCATCTCCATTTCAAAGCCGAAGAGCCAGCACTGTCCAAAGACGTCTCCGTGGTCATGTGGCTAGCATGACTAAACACCGAAGGCGCACGGAATGCTGTTACCTTCCCACAAAAGATGCTTCCTATTTTTCTACTTGCATTTTTACATGCTTTTGAACTGCTAGGTTGGCAGAAGCTGGGACAAGTAATGTGAGCTCACTCTGTTACGTGGCACAAGGGATTTGAACTGCTAAACTGCTGATCTTTCTGATTGGCTAGCTCAGCATCACTGAGCCACTGCATCCCAGTAAGTAAAGTAATCAGTTATAATAAAATGTGCACACTTTTAATAAACCACTGTGATCATACTGGATGTAACAAAATTACTTTGGGGGGTCTTTCCTCTTGCTAGACAACCTCTGCTTCTAGCTAGAAAAATCATATTGAAGTCTTGCAATTATAAGGGAAGCATATTTTCATAAAGAGGGCATGGTAGTTTCATCAAGACAGTTTAGCAATGCCTTTGAATTCTTATCCTAAAAGAGTAGGATAAGGATCTCAATGTATTTGTTTGACATATGGAATAAATACAATTGAGGCTACATGGACGTTTTAAAAGGTCATTTCACTTCATTCTAACTGCAAAACAAAACAGCTCCCTGCTTCTAAATAATGGAACCGAATAGCCGTGTCACTTCATCACTCAATAACACAGGCTTCTTAGTTTGTACAATGCAAACACAGAAGACCTTGATATCAAAGTGGGTGGATGTCACTGAGAAAGATCAGTGCTAGCTTTAACTTCATTAGAGTATAACAATGCATCTTTGCTTGATGCTCAGCCAGTGAACCTAACTCTAACCAGTGAGTCTTTTTAGATATGGGTGGACTTGAATCAACAGCTCCTAAATCCACAACTTCCAACAACTTGGCTGTTATTGTACCAATTTCTAGTGTATAATCACTACAACAATCTGGCATCACAGACAAGCTACCTGATGGTGGGAAAATCACTGCCACATTGCCATCTTCTGCAGGAACATATATCTGACGAGAACCTTCAATTAAAAAGTGATTGTGTAAACAAAATTCTGCAAATGGTAACCTATATGCTTATTCCATATAGGCTGAAACTTTATTTAACTAAGTGCTAAAAATCTATCTGTCTGCCTGTCTGTCTCTCAGCCTATTAGTATGTTTCAGTGTGGGTACAGCTGACAATCTGTACAGCTCTGAAATGGAGTGCATTTTCAAATGTGTGGCAAAAATATTTCTGCACTAACCTACTCTGATTTATATTCCATTTAATCAAATTAACCATCTGCTGCTGCTGCTTTTTGTCTAGCATCAGGCATGAAATTGTAAAACTATTTTTGCTAGTTCTTTTTTTAATTGTAAGGAGCACTGATCAATTCTGGTGTGGGTTCATTATTTTGACTGGATTTGAGAATTTGGGGAGATGAAGCAATAATAGACAGGAAATACGTGTTTTTATCAATTTTCCTGAGAGTCAAGTGGCAATTTACATTGCTTCCACTTATCCCATACTAGGCATACTTACTGTAGGTAAACACTATATATTTTTCTTAGCAACCATGTTGGGATATATTGTAAGAAACATAAAACCTTAAACCTTAAAGGTACAAAAAAAAAATCCAGATCAGTGTATAATTCAGAATACCCACAGTTTTCGTAAATGAAAGTGTTAAAGAAGATACATAATGAAAACTAATGGGAGTATATTCCAATGTCCAGAGTATTTTTTTAAAAATAAAGATGATCTATTGTACTAATAGTAGAAAAACAGTAATTTCAGAGAAAGTCTCCTTGGTTTTCATGATAGGGTTAATCAAACATGTTTAAATGTTTTTATATTGTGAACTATGTCCACTGAGACTAGTATAACAAAATGATCTCCATAATTCTGAAATAGCTTTAGCCATTAGACAGCTTGCAGCTTTGAAAAATTGAGTTCTGTTGATAATTTAAGCCCCGGTTTTTAAAGTAAACACTGAGAGATAATGTTAGCACAGAGAACTCGTGAGATCTATGAGCCAGCACTGTTCATATTTGAGGCTTAGACAAATCCTGATTGTGATTAATTAAAGCATATTTTAAAATGTAAGTACGTTGCACTCAGCCCAGGAAAATGAAAAGTTCTAGTTCTCACAACCCTCGGTAGTAAATGGATATATATTAGGACAGTGATGATGAACCTGTTGGGCTTCACACATCAAAAATTCATAAAATGTCTAACTAGATTCTGCTGGCAAGTGTCTCTCTCTTACACACACACATGCAGAGTCTGGAGAAAAGAGAAACAATTCATAACAAAGAGTCACTTTGGACAGTGAGAAAGGTGGCACATAAATTCAATAAATACCATAAATATCTACATATTTTTAAAATCTCTCTCTCTCTCTCTCTCTCTCTCTCTCTCTCTCTCTCTCTCTCTCTCTCTCTCTCCCTCTCTCTCTCTCTCTCTCTCTCTCTCTCTCTCTCTTACACACACACCTACACACACACACACACCACATAGACTCCTTCACATTCTGGACATAAATTGTTTCAACTCCTACCCTCAAAACGATGCTATACAGCACTGCATACAACTAAACAGAAGAACAGCCCCCCCCCCACCCGAACGCTATCACTCTGGCAAACAAATAATTCCCTCAGTACTGTCAAACTATTTACTAAGTCTGCATTACTTGTACTATTAATCTTCTCATCTTTCCTATCACCCATCTCCTCCCACTTATGACTGTATGACTGTAACTTTGTTGCTTGTATCCTTAAGATTTATATTGATTGTTTCCAAGTATGATTTCATTGCTTAATTGAACCCTATCACTATCATTAAACATTACACCTTATGATTTATGACAAATGTATCTTTTCTCTTATGTACACTGAGAGCATATGCATCAAAGACAAATTCCTTGTGTGTCCAATCACCGCTGGCCAATAAAGAATTCTGTTCTGTTCTATTCTATTCTCTCTTTCAAGGCCTTGAGCCTTCCACAAAGAGTGGGAGAGCACACCCCATTCTCAAGCACTTTTCAGAAGCCACACAAGAGAAAGGCCCTCTCATGTTATTTCAAAGAGTCCAGAAGACATGCCAGAATCTACCAAATTCTTATGTGGCCTCTAGTTGTTTTACCAACAATGACACTGTGTGCCACTTGTGACACATGTCATAGTTTTGCCATCACATCATTAGGATGATGTATGGATTTTTGTCTACTAAAAATGCACATATGAAGAAAAATGGTTTTTGTCTTGGCTGTGTGAATGAAACTAGAAACAGAACTCTAGTCTACATTCAAATTTAAAAGGCTTTCTGGCATCTAGTCCCATAGCCTCCAGAGGACTAGAGGCTAAAACACATGAAGAATAGTTGCAGGAATTGGACATGTCTAGTTTAATGAAAAGAAAGACTAGGGGAGACATGACAGCTGTGTTCCAATACTTGAGGGGGCTGCCACAAAGAAGAGGGAGTCAAACTATTCTCCAAAGCACCTGAAGGTAGGACAAGGAGCAATGGATGGAAAGTAATCAAGGACAGAAGGAACTTAGAACTAAGGAGAAATTTCCTAACAGTGAGGACAATTAACCAGTGGAATGGCTTGCCTCCAGAAGTTGTGGGTGCTCCATCACTGGAGAGTTTAAAGAAAAGACTGGACAGTCATTTGTCTGGAATGGTATAGGGCAGTGATGGCAAACCTTTTAGACACCAAGTGCCCAAACTGTGCGTCCGCACATGCCCAAACTGAAAGGTGTGTGCACACACAGAGATGCGTGCATGCACAGACATGCATATGTGCGCAGCAAAGACCCAAAGACCAGCTGGCCGGTGGGAAATGGGGCATCCCAACAGGGGAAGCGTGGCAAGAGGTAAGATCTTTTTTTCTTTCGCGAGCTTCTATTTTGTCATTTGCAGGGAAACAGAATCTCAAAAAAAAAAAGGCCACAGAGACCTGACCTCAGGCAACAGCATGTGTGCCAGCAGAGAGGGCTCTGCGACCCACCTCGGGCATGCGTGCCATAGGTTCGCCATCATGAGCATAGGGTCTCCTGCTTGGGCTAGAACAGGAGTCACCAACCCCTGGGTTTCGGCTCACTATCAGGCCTTGAGCCATTCGGAACTGGGCAACAGAAGTGGTGAGCAAGCATGTGTGCACGCTCCATTTGCATGAGTGGTGTGTGTGGATGCCTGCTGCTAGAGCAAAAGGAGATGCATGTAGGCACCTGTTTCCTCGTTGCTCATGCAGAACCATCCCCTCACCATCCCACTGGTCTGCAAAGCTAGAAAGGATGCTGTAACTCTGAGCTAGAAGGCCTCCAAGGTCTTTTCCAATTCTGTTATTCTAATTTCACAGTATTGTTCATAATATGGAGCATTACAGGAAGCATATTTAATTTTTATAGATTTTAACTGCATAGGTACATATGTCACCCCACACTTTTTCAAGGATTGTTGCTATAGAGCTAGGCCACAAGACTTCACTACACACCAGTGGTGGGTTGCAGGTACGGGCGTATCAGTGCCTGC
The DNA here is from genome assembly GCF_051295495.1 of Thamnophis sirtalis. Taxonomy (NCBI): domain Eukaryota; kingdom Metazoa; phylum Chordata; class Lepidosauria; order Squamata; family Natricidae; genus Thamnophis; species Thamnophis sirtalis. The sequence goes on along the minus strand of NW_028261385.1, from coordinate 96,864,322 downwards.
CCGGAGCACCAGGTACCATTCCGTTATAGTGCTCCGGAAGGCCCCCTGCCGGCCCATCGTCCTTACCTGTCTTTAAACTCTTCGGCACTTCCACGTACTTGCATGGCGCATTCAGAACCTGCGCGATTGTCCGCCAAGCAGCTAGAGTAGGATGCATGCATGTGCGCTGCGTGCATTCATGTGGAGGACACCGGGCCCCGTTGCAACCATACCAGTTGCAATGGGATCCGGAACCCAACACTGCTACACATACACACCAGCTTATTTTTTAAAAACTCATTTTAAAAAAGCATTGGAAGAGATTATCCCTCCTTTCTACAGCCTGACATTCAACTTTGTCCTGTGACTGACAGCCTAACGTCAATCGCAAGTAAATTACAAGAGCCCTGTAGCTTATGATATGCTTTTAAACCTGCAGTGAATACATTGCTCTTTCCAAACTAGTTATATGAATTATGATTTTTTTCTGATCTGAATTGATGCAAATCTCACTACTATAACTTTTTTATTGAAAAGACAGGCATTTCATGGGATGAATATAAAGTAATGATTCATTTTAAGCAATGCATGATAGTGCCCTAGTTCCCCCAACATAGCGGATAAATATATAGGCTACTTTTATTTTAGTAAGCTGGACTTCATAAAACTTTAACATTCAGCATGCTTTTTGCATAATCCTTATCTGTACTGTGCTTTATTAAGCAAGGATTGATAGGTTAATGTAACAAGCAGAAAGATGAGGTGCCAAGCTGCTTTCAAAATGCAATAGGGTAAGTATAAAGGTGGCAGAATAATTATTATAATGTGAAACTTGTGGCTTTATAAATAAACCAGGTATTTAACCTGTACTAAGTAAAAAGAGGAAGGATTTTGAATGCATAATTTCTTCATTAAGGCATACTGCATCACTTGCTGCAGTAAAATATGTCATATGCATCTATGTATAAATCTCTCCCTATTTATGCACATGCAGTTAATGAGAACTAATACCTTACCGTTCCTGTTCCACATGAAAAAGTGAAGGAAATGTGCATCATTTCAAGGCTAAATAGAACTACAGCCTATCCATGAATCTCCTAAATATTTTAAATGACACTCGAAGCACAGAATTTAAACAGTGATGGATTAGGGTAATTGAGCCTTCTGAAAGCTGGCAAATAAATCATTCCTGGGTGCCCTAGACATCTTCAGCTACAAAATCCAGTCTTTTTCTATTTTCTCCTTAAAGAGGTTAAATCTGCTGGCTATGCATTCCCCCCACCCCAAGGAGAATTCTTCAGCTGAGAAGAAAGTAATAGAACGTATGCTCTAAGGACTCTTCAGCCAAAACTTTACAGCAGCATTTCTCAACCACAACAACTTTAAGTTGTCTGGACTTCAAATCCCAGAATTGAAGCATGCTGGCTAGGGAATTCTGGGAGTTGAAGTCTAGACATCTTACATTTCCCAATGTTGAGAAACACTACATTACAGGGTAAACTTGGGCCCTTCTTCATCACTTTTGGTCCACAAACTCTTAGAGGAAGTTTGAAGGTGGCCTATGCTATGCTTTCATTTTGACAACTTGAATTCATTGCTGTGGCCAGAGGTAACAAGTCGTGCAACACCAAATATATCCCAAGGGTCCTTTTTTCAGGAAGTGGCTGGACTTTCTGGCTTTTCTTTGAAGACGTTTCGCTTCTCGTTCAAGAAGCTTCTTTATCTTCAGAGCTGAAGAAGCTTCTTGGGTGAGAGCGAAATATCTTCAAAGAAAAAACAAATAGTCCAGTAGCCTCTTGAAAAAAAAGCACCTTTGGGACAACCATGACCTGGATTACTAAGAGTCTCCATAAACACCAAATATCCCTACCTCTATCTTCATTTAAGGGAAAAATAAACAAAAATAAAAAATACAAACCCAGGAGCCTAATATACTTGCTCCTTACCAGACATGATGCTCAGAAGCCTGGAAAAATAGTGAAGACAGTAATCTCTCCAATGGGAAACCCAGCCATCGTGTCTCAAAGCAAGCAAGTAGAGCACATCTTTGCAATGACATCAAGTAATAGCACCAGGAATTAATAAACTTTTCAACCTTGCTGATGTCTGAGGCCGGGGTGGGTTCCTGCCAGTTCTAACCTCTTCTATAGAAGAGGTTCCAAAAAATCTACAGTGCCATTTAGAACCTGTTCCAGCTCCCACCCCCACCCCCCCGCCCATCTGCACATCATCAAGATGAAGAGCGAGAGGAGGAGTTCTGGTAGTTGAAGTCCACAAGTCTTAAAGCTGTCAAGTTTGAACACCCCTGGGGTTTTTTTTCTAAAGGGTTAGGAGTGCAAGGGTCTTGTAACTTGACAGCTTTAAGACTTGCGTGCTTCAAATGCCAGAGTTTCTGAGTCAACATTTTGGTTGCTAAGCAAGAACGTTGTTAAGTGAGTTTCACCACATTTTACAAGTTGGCCACGCCCACCCAGTCACATGACTGCCAAGCTACTCCCATTCGGTCACATGGCTGGCAAGCCACTCCCACAAAGCAGGCCACACCTACAGAAGAGGTTCTAAAAAATTTGAAACCCACCACTGGTCTGACGCCACAAACTGCCACAAACATCTAACAGGCTACCTGGTTCAGTACATTCTTCAGGAATTAGTTTCCTAAAATCAGTGATTCAGTAAGGACTATAATCTGTTTGAGGATAGATAAATCTCCTGGTGAAACAATGGAAGAGGTGTGTAGCATACTTACCAGTACAGTTTAAGAGCTCTTCCTCATGTTCATGTTAATATGTATTCCTCCAACCTTAAGTCAGCAGAAAAACATGCTGAAATAATTGTGTTGTCTTACTTGTCAAATCTATGAATGGGTACCTGGGATGGGGAGATTTGCCACTTCTTCAGTAACCCAAAATACTGGTTGCTAGCATTTGGTTACTTCCAGTGGTGAAATTCAATTTTTCTTACTACTGGTTCTGTGGGCTTGGCTTGGTGGCAGGGTATTGCAAAATCTCCATTCCACCCCACTCCAGGGGAAGGATACTGCAAAATCTCCATTCCCATCCCACTCTGGGGCAAGCCAAAGTTGGTATTTGCCTGTTCTCTGAACTTCTCAAAATTTCTGCTACCAGTTCTCCAGAACCTGTCAGAACCTGCTGAATTTCACCCCCGGTTACTTCACACTAGCAAGATATCAGTCAGTTTTTCCTGAACTCAGGTTTGCCTTCTTCTGGAAAAAGATGAAGGATGAAAGACACTCATTACTCAAGAGGAAGGGACAGATGAGAGATGCTGAGTACAGCAGGAGGTTATCACTCTTCCACTAGAGGAGGGGTCCCCAAACCTGGCAACTTTAAGACTTGTGGATTTCAACTCCCAGAATTCTCCAGCCATAGCTGGCTGGAGAATTCTGGGAGTTGAAGTACACAAGTCTTAAAGTTGCCAGGTTTGAAGACCTCTGCACTAGAGTATAGTGCAAGTCATGGATACAGACTTAGCTGAGAAAAAAGTTGGTAGCACCGTAGAGTGGTTGTACGGTTTAGCTGCTCTTCTGATTTGCTCTTCTCTTCTAACAGTCAACACCTGCTTAGAACCAAATAACATATTTGGGTCAACAACATATATCCAGTATTTCAGCATTTGAGGCTGCCACAAAGAAGAGGGGGTCAAATTATTCTCCAAAGCACCAGAGGGCAGAACAAGAACCAATGGTTGGAAACAAATCATAGAGAGAAGCAACCTGGAATTAAGGAGAAACTTCCTAGCAGTAAGGACAATTAACCATTGGAACAGCTTGCCTGTGGGTGCTCCATCACTGGAGATTTTTAAGAAGAGACTGGGCAGTCCCTTGTCTGATATGGTATAGGTTCTCCTGCTTGAGCGGAGGGGGGGGGGGCTGGACTAGAAGATCTCTAAGGTCCCTTCCAGTTCTAGTCTATTCATTCAACACTGAAGGGAATGGATTTAGTTCACCAGTGGCTACATAATGACTCTAAATGCATCCCTCTTCTCATTCTTCCCCTTGGCTCTGCCAGGTTTACTTCTACAGTCAAGTGGTTGTAGTTGGGTGAGGTGCAACTGTTGGAATTGGGTACTCTTTGGGGGCATCTGCCATAACTTCAAATGGTCACTACGTTATTGGTAGTAACTTGAGGATTATGAGAAATTAACTGATAAATCTACTAAAATGCTTTGAATTAAAACCAGTGGTGCTAGGAAGACTTTCTTTGTTGATTCTAAGATTACCAAGGAACAAAGAGCATTAATCCATGTCATTTGTTTCAAAGAAGTGGCTCCTATATTTATCTATGTGTTCCAAAGCAGCTCTTTTGCAAAACGTTGTACAACCCCAATCAGAAATATCATAAAAGTATGCAAAGATTCACAGAAAACCCAGAGACATTCAGGACACAACTCTTCTCCAGATGAAAATAAAGTTGGAAAAAGGAAAATGTGAAATCATTATGAACGATTCTATATCATACAAAGACAGCAGGTATATGTCTCTTATTTCTGTGCACATGTTTATCTGTATTGCACAGTATGGCTTATACAATGTTCAAATTGTTTTAGAAATACATGTTGAATATTTGTTTGGCATGTAAATAATATAAGAATAATAATTCCAAATTTACATTTGTAAACAAATGGAATTTCCAGGCTATCTGAAAATACTTGGTTCTAAGTCTCCCAGTAGAGGAATGATTTGATACCAGATGTAGGGAGATTACATTTGTCTCTGCTTTGCATTTGTCTTTGTTGTTGTTAAGTAGAAAATGGGAAATGGCCCTAAAAAGTGAGCCTCATATTTCTCCATCCATGGCTAATGGCAGCTGAAGTAAGCAGTCTGGTTTGATGGTGCAGGGGAGAATGCTGTTTCTGCACTTCTGAATGACTGCATCCAATCTTCATACATTTGGAATTAGGGAGAATGATTTCCAGACAAGAACATAGGAGAGGAGAGGAGAGGAGAGGAGAGGAGAGGATAGACTAGACTAGACTAGACTAGACTAGAATAACAGAGTTGGAAGCAGTGGTGGGTTTCAAATTTTTTAGAACCTCTTCTGTAGGTGTGGCCTGCTTTGTGGGAGTGGCTTGCTGGCCATGTGACTGGGTGGGAGTGGCTTGCCAGCCGTGTGACTGGGTGGGAGTGGCTTGTCAGCCATGTGACTGGGTGGGCGTGGCCAACTTAAAAATATGATGAAACTCACTTAACAACACTCTTGCTTAGCAACCAAAATGTTGGCTCAGAAACTCTGGCATTTGAAGCACGCAAGTCTTAAAGCTGTCAAGTTACAAGACCCTTGCACCCCTAACCCTTTAGAAAAAAAACCCAGGGGTGTTCAAACCTGACAGCTTTAAGACTTGTGGATTTCAACTCCCAGAATTCCTCCTGTCGCTCTTCATCTTGATGATGTGAGGATGGGTGGGGGGAGGGAGCTGGAACTGGTTCTAAACCGCACTGTAGATTTGTGGAACCTCTTCCATAGAAGAGGTTAGAACTGGCAGGAACCCAGCCCTGGTTGGAAGGGACCTTGGAGGTTTTCTTGTCCAACCCTCTACCTTGGCAGGAAACCCTATAGCATTTCAGACAAATGGTTATACAATTGCTTCATTTCTAGAACTAAAATCTTAAGACTGTCAAACCTTGATAAAATAATGAGGGAAGGTTCTTGGAGAAAGCAAAACAGAAGAAAAAACGTAAGGTCACCTCCATGTACTTCACTCCCATACAAGTACATTAAACTAGGCAGCCATTTTTAATCTGCACCTCTACCATGCTGGAAGCAGTCTGAGGCCCTGATGTCTGAGGCACACACATCCTTCAGCAGTTCAAATTTTCTCTTCAGGAAAATCAAGGAATCATTCCATGGATGGTTTTATCTACCTGGTGCTTCTTTCCTCATTTGCTTTTCCTGCTTGATAATAAACTATAGGTAGTCCTTGATTTACAACCATTCATTTACTGACTGTTCAAAGTTACAGCGGCCCTGAAAAAAGTGATTTATAACTGTTTTTGGCACGTACGACTGTCGCATGGCCATGTGATCAAAATTCAGATGCTTGGCAACCTTTTGCAATCTTCTGACAGGCCAACTCAAGGGGGAACCCAGTTTCACTTAACAACCGAGTTACTAAGTTATCAACTGCAATGATTCACTTAACAACCAAAGCAAGAAAGGTAATTAAAATAGAGTAAAACCACTTAAGAAATCTTTTTGGCACTGAGTGCCCAAACTGGGACACATGTGCATGTGTGTGTATGTGCATGTGCCAGAGCACTGGAAACCCAAAAACCAGCTGGCTGGTATGCTGCATGCCTGTTTTGGGGGCATTTTTGGGCAGTTTTCACACTGTTTTGGGGGGTCTTTTTTGGGTCATTTCCCAGGATGTTTTGGGGGGCACTTTCAGGCCATTTTGGGGGCATTTTCAGGCTGTTTTTGACCCAAAAACAGGTCTGAAAATTGCTCAAAAATGGCCTGAAAACACCCCGAAAAACAGCCACATGCACACTGGAAAAAAGAAGAGCAGCTGGCAATGGCGCATGTGCACACAGAGAGGGGTCTGCATGCCACCTCTGGCACGTGTGCCATAGATTTGCCATCGTGGGTATAAAGGAATGTCTATGTATCCAGTATAAAATCAGGTCTTAATAGACTTGTAAAGGCATTTGTTTTGAACATATTGTATTGAGATTCATGACTTTATAACTTCTGAAAATGTTATTTTAGAAAACATGAGCAAATAGAGAGAAAAAACATTTGAAAGTTTCCCATGTCTTAAAAACACTCAGTGAAGCTATTGTTTTGAGATGTCTTAATTCGGCTCACCATGCTTTGTTTATGCTAAATCTCTCTACATGCCAAATAAATTGTATAGCTAAATTGTGTTTTCCAGGGGGGAAAAAAAGCTCAGTTAGAATACAGCAATCATTTCAACTCAAGACTATCCAAGATTCTGGAACATACTTCCTATTATTATCCATTCCCCTTTGTTATTATTTATTTGCATATTTTGACATACCAAAAAAGCAAAACTGTGCACATTTAATTGTAGAGGCTTAGAAAAATAATCTAAGACACAGTGCCATTATCCTCAATATACACTTAAAAGGCCCACTGAGAGGTTTTGTGCGGGATCAAATTAAAAATAAGCAATACTAGCTTATTCTTTACTTCCTGGTTGGAATCATTTGGTTATAGAATCAGTGAGAATTACCCATCCCAAAAAAGTACAATTACCTTCCCCAAAGAAAAGAAAAAAACATATGTGGGCAAATGTTTTGCAGGCATCTTTTGCAGACAGTCAACCATTTTTTTCTTCTTATTGTTACTGTAGCATACGTATTACCATTTAAATTCATTTTCAAGGATTCTTTATCTGAAGAAGACCCAAAATCCACTACACCAATCTCTACCTGGTTATGAGAATCTTTCGCACATAAACTGCCCGCTATTGATTTACTTATTAAATTTATTTGCCGTCCATCTGATTATCATTGTTGTGGCCCGCCAGCGGCCAGCAGAGCTGGCAGCAGATTCAGACAGTGAGGAGATTGGGGGGGAATATGGGCCAGTTCTGGAGTCTGGGGAAGGCTGTGCTGAGGGCTCTGTGTCAGAGGCAGAGAGGAGGCCAGAGCCATATGCCAGTTATCAGCTGCCTTCAAAGTCAGACATCAGTGTGGCAGATGAACAGCTTGAGCCTGTTTCCAGTGTGTGCATGTGCAGAGTTGCCAAACGAAGGGAACAACTAAAGAACAGGAGTTGACTTAGGAGTAAGGCCACAGGTAGATGATGAATGGCCCCTCCCAGAGAAAATAAAAGAGGGGAGAAAGGGGAGGGGAGTTGCAGGAGACAATTAGTTTGCTTAATTGGTTCGTGACTCTCCAAGATTCCTTGCCATGTTTTGCAGATATCGGCCTTGCAGCTCTCTATGCCAGATAAGGTCTGTGACTGTAAATCCTCCCTTAAAAGACTTTGCTGGATGTGAATGAGCAGAATTCACAGTAAATTAATAAAAGGGGTTTTTGTCAGGACCGGGAGTTTGCTTGGGAAACTGCTCTTGGGAAGCCTCAGTCAGAACAATCAAGCCGCTCTGGACAACTAGCTAATTTCGCCCATACTATAGCATGTACACTTTTGAGCATCGATCAAAATAATTCTGCCCAGGACATTTCCACATGGCCACTGACTTCATTTCTTAAAACTGACTGAAGTAATCCTGGGTTGCCCTCTCAACCATCTAGTGGTCATGCTTGCCTCTCATGCAGCTCTCCATGACCTGACCAGCACTCACTTAAGTCACCCCTCTCTATGTTGTTGTTGTTTCACCTTGCTGGTTCTATTTTGCAGTGAGAAAAAGAAGGGGGAAAAACATTGCTGTGGCTAAGGCAGATATGGCATTATGTCTTCTGCTCAAAAGAAATATCAGAGAGAAACTTTCTCAGCAAGGTGCAATAATGCCTGTGGGGAAGGAGGAGGCAGGCAGCTAGACAAGACAAAAAGCTCCCATCCATGAAAATCCATACATCTCAATACTTCAGAGGAAAGTCTACAACACCATGGTCTCCAAAGGAGGAGATGAGCTGCAAGTAGCTTGTCTGAACTAGAGAAAAATACTCAAACCCTGCTGACTTTATTGGGATACAGGGACATAACACAATTCAGAATTCCCCAAGTGTGTGAAGAACAAAGTAGCAATCGCAGTACTGGGAACACATTCCTAAGCAAAACCGCAACCCAACAAACATGAGCTTTTATAACTGCAGGCAGGAGCAAAGACTTGTACTGTAATTGCGCTTAGTATGGGAGCTTCCGTTTTGAAATTTTTATCTTCCCTTGATGGTATGTTCATTAATCTTTCCCAAGCCCTGTCATTATCATACTGACCTCTGCCTCACTATTGGGAGCTATTGGCACAAATGAGGAATCATGCAGTGCAAATAATTGTGGAATACTGACTAAAGTCACATATTATGCATATAAGCCCATCATGCAATTCCCTTTTGGGCTAAACAACATTATGCAGTACAGAAAATAAGAAATGGTAAGTCAAATAAATTAAAGACATGAAGCAAGAAAAAACATCACTCAGTGGACCTCTGCATATTTTTCTGCCCTAGCAACCCATCCTCGATTATGCCATATACATCCTTTATGTGATACATTGTTTTTTGTTCTTTAAACTTCTCATTTCTCTTTCTTTGAGGATCTCATCAGTTTCAGGCAATGTAATCCTCATTCTCTCTGACCTAGCCACCTCCATGTATTTTCTTCAGAGTAGTTGTTCACTTTTAGATTCAGTCTACATCCATTTATTTTTAGCCCTATCTTCTTGTTCCATCATACACATTATAAGTACCATATAAAAAGGCATTCCATTTATTTTTATTTTTGTTCTCATCGATCACCTCTCATTTACATAGAACAAAAATGGACAGAAGCCAGCTATTTTTTACATTTTACAAACGTTCATTCTTTGTAGTAGAACATATATTCATTCTATTTTTTTACTATCATTTACACATCTTAACATTTCTTCATTTCCCATTATTAGTTAATTTAACAAGGTACATAAATATATCTACCTGCTTTGGTTTTCATCATTCGTATAAAATGTGTAATTCTTCCCTTCCTTGTCAAACCCAAATACCTTTGATAAATTAATATTCAATTCATTTGAATAAATTTGCTGCAAATCATTCTAATTCCCAGCTAGCAACATGGCATACAAAAATAGACATAAATTAGCTTCTCTAACCAACATAACTCTACAATCACCACAATTGTTCCGTATACACTTATCTATGAATACATTAAACAATTAAGGGGGCAGTCTCTGTAGAGGCTAATGTTTATTGTAATTAGCACTGTTTCATACCTGCAGTGAAGTTACTTACCTTTCCAAGCCTTATCATCAAATCTTCTGGGTTTTTTTCTCTTTAATTTCATTAATTAACCCATGTTATTTACAATTTACTACACTTACAATTAAAGTTGCAGATTTCCATCACCAGATGGACCCATATATATTGACTTTTGCCATCCAACACGGCTTTAATCAATTGAGCTATCACATAATGCTTTTTAATCAAATAGTGAAGCTATATACTAAAATACCCTCCTTAATGACACCTGGGTCACATATAGCAGTCCATGCTAATGGGAAGAACAGTACAACTCAGTTTTGGCATATTTTGTCTATGCCACAAACTAGAATAGAATAGAATAGAATAGCATGGTTGGAAAGGATCTTGGAGATCTTCGAGTCCAACCCCCTACTTAGACAGGAAACCCTACATCACTTCAGACAAGTGGTTATCCAATCTCTTCTTAAAATCTTCTAGTGGTGGAGCATTCACAACTTTTGGAGGAAAGTTGTTCCACTGATTAATTGTTCTGTCAGGAAATTTCTCCTTAGTTCTAAGTTGTTTCTCTCCTTGATTAGTTTCCACCCTCAGGTGCTTTGGAGAATTGCTTGACTCCCTCTTTTTTGTGGTAGCCACTGAGATATTGGAACACTGCTGTCATGTCTCCCCTAAGTCCTTCTTTTCATTAAACTAGACAAACCCAATTCCTGCAACTGTTCTTCATATGTTTTAGCCTCCAGTCCCCTAATCATCTTCGTTGCTCTTCTCTGCACTCTTTCTAGAGTCTCAAAATCTTTTTTACATCATGATGACCAAAACTGGACAAAGAATTCCAAGTGTGGCCTTACCAAGACATTATAAAGTGGTATTAACACATGATCACATGATCTTCATTCTATCCTAAAGTCCATTTAGGCTAGCAGTATTCCATGAAACCTAGAATCTCTGATTTAATGGCAGACTAACATACTTTTGTCTTCATCACACTAAGAGTTTAAACGATTATATAATAGAATTCAATAGAAGCCAAATACCTTGTATTTATATTTATATTGTAGCTGCTATTCTGAGATACTGGATTCAAACTGAGGAACAGGACTGTAAGGGGAGGGGAAGGAACAAAATTAATCGTCTCTGCATTTATACTGTCCCTTATTTTTTTAAAACAATCAGAATAGGAAAACCAAGTTATTGAATTGAGAGAATTAATCTCAGAAAGCAGAAATCTGAACTCTGAATTGGCCTTGGAAAGGAATAGGGAACCAGTGTAGATGGAGTTATTATGGTCAAAACTAATTATAATGCCCAGTTCCACTCCAGAATTCTGATACTGTATTTTATGTATTTACTTAAAACATTCTATATCATTCCTCATTAACATATGATTATGCTAACTTTAGCTAGACCATTTTAAAAAGCAACATGTTGCATTAATCACCTATTCACTTGGACAGGCAAGTCATCCATTTATGCTGAGATGAAGATTGGATGGATTTGGCACCATAACTCAGTTTACTGATGTTCCAAATGATTGCAGGATATAATCAGATTGTACAATGGCATCACTGGATGCCATTATACAATGGGGTGTGACCTAATGCATTTTCTTCTTTTTGTTTTTGCAGATTTTTATGGCTGAAAATGGGAACAAGAGTCCTTTAGGAGACAAATAGTTTCCATTCCCACTTTTAAATATCTCTAAATCCTGAAACTGAGATTTTCAAACCAATTTGAATGTATGTTCTCATAAGCAGAGGTGGGTTTCTTCTGGTTCACCCTGGATCAGGCAAACTGGTAGTGGAGGTGGTGGGAGGCTCCACCCACCTGCCTGGACACTTCTGTGCATGTGCAGAAGCATTGTGCAATCATACGCACATGAGCAAACTGGTATTAAAATAAATGGAAACCCACCACTGCTCATAAGTATTTCCAGATCTCATTCTCATTTCAAAAGTCCAGCACTGGACAAAATGGCATTTTATGTGTATGAAATGAGAGACTTACAAGTGAAAATTGAAGCAGGAGACCTGGCCTTTCAGTCACATTCCTGCATAATTCTGAATCTCAAAAACATCACAGCTAAAAGTTGTCATTTCCATGTCAATTTTTGGCACGGTGTTGGACTGTTCCCACGTGCAACCTCAGGTTACACACTTTTAAACTACCATTTCCCCCTGAAAATAAGACAGGGTCTTATTTTCTTTTGACCCACGGAATAAGCACTTGGCCATATTTTTGGGGAGGTCTTATTATTTTGGAGGTGCAGGAGGGGGTGAGCGTGGTCACTTCATGGCTGCTGCTGACTAGCAATATTTTCACGGAGGGCTTATTTTCAGGGGGGCTTATTTTAGCGTATGCGCTCAAAAGCCCGATTGGGCTTATTATCCAGGGAGGTCTTATTTTCAGGGAAACAGGGCAATGAAATTTTCTCTCATCTAGATGAAAGATCATGTTTACCCAATACATTACTCTAGCCATGTGTCTTATCTGGATTAGAAAAAGAGAGGTAGAACTGCGCAACACGCAATACCACTGGCACATCACTCTAAATCTTCAAAGAGTCTCAGTGATTTTGTGTGGATGTTAAATAGTGTAAGGGAAATGATAAAACATAAAAGTATGTGAAATTTCATACTGTAAATACCACTGGAATTGATATAACTCCTGCAGCAACACTTTCTGAAAACAGCTATCCACAAATAAGGAAAACAATATTTATCACTCACACTTTACACAAATAATAAATACTCTCTCTAGAAAAATATCATGATAATAGCATTGAAAGCCACTCATAAATCCTGGAGAATAAATATGATTGTACATTTGCCAAATCTCTTCTGGCACAGGTCACATCCTATGTCAGCTATGATATTTTAGTATCAAAACACGGGAACCCTAGAAATGCTGATGCTCTGGGAGCGGTTTATTTCAGAAAATTCTGGAATAGTCTCTTCCTGTACAGATCATGCGAAGCGTTCTTTAGATCACACCTCTTGAAGTCTAATGGTTTCTAGAAGTAAATCCATTGATTTGGAAGCAGTTGAGGTGCGCTAGTATGGTCTTGCCCACAGAAAGGCCTTATTTGACTGGGATGTTTTGTTACACTTGCAGATCAAAAAATTTTCCTTCTAGAATCTGCCAATTTAATTTTTCCAGAATAGCATGGTTTGGAGAAAAATGAAATGTTTTGGAATCCACCTAAGGAGTCATTTCCTGGCATGAAGCATTTTTGTACCTCCTGATCAAAGCCAAATTTCAAGGAGTAATTGGTTCTGATCAGCATATGCTGTTATTCTCAATTGAGTTCAACAAAAAGAAACAGTATTCAAAAAAAATTCCTATCTAAAAGGCAATTAGATTCCAAACTATTAAAGGATTGAAGCCTTTTTGAGTTTTCTGGCAGACTTCTAAGTTTAAATCAAAGATGTGCTAAGAGTCTCAGAAGAGTTCCTTAAAGGGAGCTCTAAGAATCTTTTTTTGATAAGTTTCTTTTGGGAAAAAAACCATTTATAATTTTATTTTCCCCCATCTCTTATGATAACACAGTCCATAATTAGCCATTTTTTCCTTAATTGTATTTTGCTGTATTAGGAATTGAACATTTTGAACTCGCCTTAGAATAAAATCACGGGCATTTTTAAATATGCTCAAAATTTTAACAAGTTATTTGTAAAAATATATAAAGAAAGTAGAAATATAACGATGAGTCTCATCAGTAAGAAACATTGGAAAGTGCACAAATATTAAATTTGGGGCACAGAACATATCACATATAAATATATTTCTACAGTATACTCTCTTTTCAGTCTGAACTATATTTTAATGCAAACAGGAGTCACAGTAAATGTGAATTGTCACATATTTTTTAAAATAAAAAACCAAAACTCTGTAGATTAAGATTTGAAATTACTTGTTTCACACATCACATTTGTTCATTTAAATCTTTCTCTTTGTGTATATTTCTGTCTGCCAGATATGATAAACGTCAACTTTGCAAATCAAATGGAGGAAATATTTGTTCTGAAAAATATACTCACTGTGATGATAATTAAACTACATGTTTGAGTGACTCAGAAGATTAAGCTGGAGATGAGGGAATTCTCTCTACATAATCAAGGGGATTGTACAAAGTACATTCAATGTAAGTGTGGATATATATTTTTATATTGTTTTCAACACTATAAACTTTTACTGTGATTTGCCACCAAAGCCCAATGAAAGTTTTTCAATATTTGTGGATTGAAAGTATGGTGCTAAAAGGAACTTGGGGACTATTCATCTCATCATGTAATAACACTTTATGCTAAACAATAAAGTCAGTATGTTAAAAAAAGAAATAATTTTACATATCAAATCCATCTTCAGTCAATTATAATGGGAAGAATATAAAGAAGTAAATGGTCGTGGTGCTATTCTTTATAACTTGCAGCTTGAAGAGAGTTCAATTTGAAAAAGAAACAAATTGAAATTGAAAGCTGAACATAGACTGAAATGTATAACTATTTGAAGAGGAAAAAACAACTCTGAATTCAATTTCACTTACTACACATTATTCGGTACAGAAATTCTAAGCAGAATTCAAAAGTAGGCCACAGTGAATCTATTACTTGCAATTAAAAAAGGAGCAAAGATCAGTAGTGTACAATCTTTAATATAATTCCATTCTTCCAGCACAAAGTATTATGAGCAGATATGAGAGGGAAAAAGAGATGCGTAACAAATCTTGCATGAATAAACAGTGTATATTGGAAAAAATGCAGGAAGTAAATGATTAATGCTATTGAATATCAGATGATCTAAGAAAAAAGCTGCATATTTTAAAAAGACAAGGCAATGTGAAATGAAACAGAGGATCAAAATGACGGGTCATATTTTAGAAAAAAAAGTGGCGTGCCAGGTATTTGTTTACTGGAGGCCAAGTAATGTGAAGGATATTTACACTGTGAAAGGTAACCTGTTAAAGATATGAGCACCCAGCATCATTTCAAATGCTTTGAATTTACATTTCCAACAGAAACTGTAATAATTAAGGAATTTAGAACAAAATAGCTGGAAATGTTTTTTGTAAAAGAAACATACAGTTTTATTATTGAATATACAACTAGTTTTTGAGTTACAGCAATAATTGCACTTAATAATTATGCTAGTAAAGTGGGTCACCATGTGACAGGACCCATTTTTAAGACCTTTTTTCATGGCAGCCATTAAGCAAACACAAAGAGTCGTTAAAGGAACACTACAGGAACACTACAGACACCTTGTTCACTATGGGGCAGTTTTTGCTGGAAGCCTGGAAGTAAATGTGGGTTTCTGGCAAAATCATAAACATCCCATGGCACACTGCAAATGTCTGCAAGTGTGGGTCAGTTGTTGAGCAACCAAATGTAGTCATTTGCAGAAGAGACAATGACAGAATTTCAAAGTTCTAAGTAGCTTTCTGGAGTCCATTGTAACTTGTAATAGTCGCTAACCAACTAGCTGTAAGTCAACAACTACCTGTAGGAAGCTACTTGGTAATTTGCTTTGAAAGCAGGGGCTTAGTAATCTCTATTGCTTATCCCACTACAGTGTTCAGCTTCTATTTCATACAGCTGACTAAGTAAGCTAATCTTTGCAAAAACCACCATCCTCCAAATAATACCCTGTTTTCCCCAAAATAAGACCTCCCCAGATAATAAGCCCAATTGGGATTTTGGGTGTATGTGCTAAAATAAGCCCTCCCCTAAAAATAAGCCCTCCCTGAAAATATTGCAAGTCAGCAACAGCCATGAGATGACCACACTCGCCACCTCCTGCACCTCAAAAATAATAAGACCTCCCCCAAAATAAGCCCAAATGCTTATTTCAGGGGTCAAAAGAAAATAAGACCCTGTCTTATTTTTTGGGGAAAACAATATATGCATATGGCAAAATATTTTTCATCTTATAGCAAAGTTAGGAGGCACCAAAGACAAGAGCTGCTAGATCACATGAATACTTTCATAAAAGAACTAATTCCTAGAAGATCCACCATAGAAACTGGATGCATTCACATTTTACTAATGAAGTATTTTACTAATGAAGATAACACATACTAAATCAATAATTACCATTTGGTAGTCACACTTCCCAAAAAGGACCAATTTAGTTGTCTGCTATGTAAGCAACAGCAAACAATACCCCATTGTTTGATATTTGGTATATAGCAGACTACTATATGCTGAGGAAATATGCTTTTACAAATCTGAATATTATATAGACATGAGTACCAAAATGTATATGAAGTAATAGATACTAAAATAACATATATATTTTTAAAAAAAAAGTAAATTCATGCAGAAATGGATCAAAAAACAACTAGACAAATATTCGGACTAATATTCTAATTAGTCTAAAATAGACTAATATTAATCTATTCACAGTGTGTGTGTTTGTGTGTCTCTCTCTCTCTCTCTCTCTCTCTCTATGTGTGTGTGTGTGCGTGTGTGTGTGTGTACAAAGCTACTTATTTGCTACTAGTGTTTATTTCCTACTAGCTATCAATACAGTGCCTTTGAGCAATTCTTTCTCCTACTTATTGAGAAAAGACAGGATTCTAGCAAGATATTATGGATTTGCATAATGTTAGAGAGCATGCATAATTTTTGAAATAAGCCTAATTCAGCTGGACTCAATAACATTTCCAAAAATACTCTACAATATAGCTTTGCAGGAGCTAAATATTACTTCCAAATAACTGAGACTTATCTTAAAATTTATATTCTATCTTGTAAATGCCACAGCAGCTTTTATTTTAATTCTCATGAATGTAGTCTTAAATAAAACAAATGTAGGCATTGATATTGTCCTGTTTTGTGAATATGAGAACTGACTGACAGTAACAATGTGGAATGATTAACTCCAGCTTCTTATGTTTTACTAGCAGCTGTTGCCAAGAATCAACACATTACAGTATTTCAATTTTGAGAATTCCCCTCTATTTTGGTTGTAATTTTGCCATGTTGTATTTATTCTCAGGTGATAAATTGGAGGTGGGCTTGGAGATAGAGCTAGGGTTATGCTTCCTTCATTAAATCAAATTGGGTGATCCACCGATACTAAGGAAAATGAACACAGTGAAACTTGTGGAAGAAAGATTCTACCAGCTAGCTATTGTGTTGGAAAATAAAAAATCAGCACAAGAAGTATCGTATAAAACTCATCCACAGCTATGCAAAATTATTTTTAAGAATCTTTCTTTTCCACATATTATTTTACTACATAAAGTACTCTAGTTACCCCATTATTAATAAGAGATCACCACATCTATTTTTCAGAGAAACTACTTTATCGTAATATGTTCAGTTGAAAAACTCATGTTTTTCTGAAATTGAAAGAAACTCAGTGAATATCAGCAATCTTTTTTTTTCTGCAGCATTATTCAGTTGTTTTGAACTTTTTACCCACTTGACTTAAGGCTTCTTCAAATGTTACATAGTACACAACAGCAAAGGTCCTTGGTGGTCTCTGACCCTGGTTGTTTTCTTGTATATGTTTAATTACCCAAACTAGGTGACATCATCCGCGCAGCACTGATGATATTACCTAGTAATGAAGAAAATGTCTGCAAGAAAACAACCAAGGTCAGAGAGCACAAAGGAGCTGTCAGCCCTTCTTCATTCAAAAATCAGGAAAGAAAACCACAGGACTCCATTGGTAGAAATCAAGTGTACTTTTACTAATTATAAATGAATAGAAGTGAAGCCAAGCTAAGTCTGGCTATTTAGGCGCGAAAGCGAATAATATATTGTATAATTCATTCCCCTCCCCTTGGCATCCCGTGCACAGTCCAATCATAATTCTCCCGGCCTCTTCACCCTCCCTTAACCTGTGCATGGAGTACATTTGCTCAAACTCTTCAGCTTGCTCCCTTTCCACTGCTCTTCCATGGCTTTTGCGTTCGGACCAAGCTTCCTCGAGGAGTCTCATAGCGTGGGACAATTTGTAATCCTCTTCTCCAGCGTCACCCCATTCCGCTGATTTTTTTTTATCTTCTTCTTGTGACTCCCGCATCCAACTCCTCCGACTCCTCTTTTTGTCCCACACCCAAAGTCCATCGGGGATGAACAGTTGGCTCTTCCACTCTCAGTCCAGCCAGCCTTTCAATTAAAGATGGTTCTGCTGCCGCCCCTTCAGTTTCCTCTTGATCACTCACATGCAAAGACATTATTTTTCTTCTTGTGAGGACACCCCCCTCGGTAGGTTGTAGCTCCGGGTGGGGTGGAGGTGAGACTTAGCTTAAATTGTCAGCCCTTCTTCATTCAAAAATCAGGAAAGAAAACCACAGGACTCCATTGGTAGAAATCAAGTGTACTTTTACTAATTATAAATGAATAGAAGCGAAGCTAAGCTAAGTCTGGATATTTAGACGCGAAAGCGAATAATATATTGTGTAATTCATTCCCCTCCTCTTGGCATCCCATGCACAGTCCAATCATAATTCTCCCAAATGTCAGGTGTGAGATAACTTCGAAAGGCATCACCAGGATGGAATGTTGGTCCGGTGGCCTTGGCGGGAAAGGCATGCGCAGTGAAGTGGACAGTTCAAAGTCTAGAATCTTCCTCCAGCACAACAAAGATTCCCCTCCCAAATACCATGCCCCCCTCCCCGTTTCAATGGCAGCCGAAGCAGCAGCAAAGCCTGAGCTACAAATATTCTTCCTTTGTTGGTACCTTAGCGAATAGATCTTCAAGCAGCTGGCCACCAGCATAGCTTCCTATTAGACTTTGCAATGTTCACCCAGTGGAATAATTTTCCTATACAGGATTTAATGCAGCAAAACATCTGCCTTGCTAATATGATTTGGTTAATGCAAAGGGTATTTCCTCTGGAGTACATTGTTTTTTTTCCTATAGAGGGAGGCAGAGATAACAAAGGAACTTCAAAGATTTAAATAGGTAAGAGAGACAGTAAATGAAAGTTCAGGGAAGTAAGTAAGGATAGTGAAGATATTCAAAATAGCCCCACTTGCAGAGGTGGTATTCACTTACTTTCCCTACTGGTTTGCAAATGTGAGTGTGTGCTCATGTGCACCCCATCTGTGCATGTGCTTGGCCTTCTGCGCATGCACTTTGGCTTGAAAATGTGCCTAAATAGGATTAGGGGCGGGTGGGCGAAACCACTCAAGATTTCCACTACTGGTTCGGGCGAACCGGTCTGAACCGGCTGAATACCACCTCTGCCACTTAGGTTCTGCATGACATAAGGCTGGACAGAGTTACAGTTACAGGTAGACCTCGACTTACACCTGGTTGCTTCGTGACCATGCAAAGTTATAACAGACTCAAAAAATGAGACTTACCTAGAAGTAAACATTTGCCTCCTCCCAGTGACATGACTGAATTTTGGGTGCTTGGCAACTGGCTCTAATTTCTGACCCTTTGCAGAGCCCCTGGATCAATTGATGACATTTAGGCTGAAAAGTGATATTTGTTTCCTGTTTCCAACAGTTCACTTCAGAATGAACAATGAGTTTATTTAATGACCACTGTGTTCATTTAACAACTGCCATAAAAAGGTCATAAAATCAGGCATGGTCACATGGTGACCTGCTTAAAGCCTTCACGACTTATGACTGAAGTTAAGGGCTCAATTGCAATCATAAATCCAGACCTATCCATATTATACTCTACAACAATGGAGTTTCAATAGTCCTTGCAGTCTGATTCCTGATCTGTTCTACCATCTACCTTCAAGAGCTCACAATTCATTCTCTTCTATCCCCATTTTATTTTGTATGAAGTCATTAGCAATGTAATTTATAGCTAACTACCCTGTTTCCCTGAAAATAACTCCTTATAAGCCCAATCAGGATTTTGAGCGTATGCACTAAAATAAGAATGCCCCAAAAATAAGCCCTCCCCAAATATTTTGCAACACAGCAGCAGCCATGAGGTGACCACGCTTTCCACCTCCTGCACCTCAAAAATAATAAAACCTCCCCAAAAATAAGGCCAAGTGCTTATTTCGGGGGTCAAAAGAAAATAAGACCCTGTCTTATTTTCAGGGAAACCCAGTATGTATAGGGGCCTTCTAAACTTGATGTTATACTGGGAGCTCAAATATCTTAAATTTACCTTACACTGTGGTTAAACAAACCATTGTTTAGTATTATGTACAAACAGAGCCTTCTTACTGTAACTGTGATATTTTACTTTTATGTATTGCTGTTAAGTTTCTTTCTACAGATTGTCATTTACCACATTTCTCTCAGTTTAAGCACATTTGTGGAACATACTGTGTATAAATAAAGAGGCTGCAACTAATGCACCAAGGTAGGGAAACATAAAAGTGAGAAATAGTGCAGAAATGTTCAACTGCGATGACAGTGGGGGCATGTGAGTTGTATATGTCATCATATAAATGCCATGGATTATGTGCTTAACGCAAATGTTAGGACACGAGTAGGTAATAGCAACATTTGTGTGATATTATTACTATGTGCCTTTTTAAAAAAATGTTGGCTTCACTGTAGTTTGCTACGGACACACTGAGTGCAGTTGAATTGCTTTGATCAAATTTAGGCATATAATCTTTATGATTCATGGAACAAATAATGGCCTTAGGCAATGCTAATTTTTTTTTTACATTTCTTTAAAAGCGTTTAAGTTCAGCATCTAGTAAAACCATTTGCCGCCAGCTGTTACCGATTATTTTATGGCAAACATGAGGAGCACTTCCCATAATGTCACAATAAACAGCTTTATCTCGTGCGTGCTTACATAGTCGCTGTGGAATATTCTTTTGAAAAAACACGGATGGGATTAGGATTCTAGTGTCTTTGAGATCAAGTATCTTCAATCAGATAAAAGGGAAGAACGGCTTTACAGAAACATTTGAATAAATGAGTAACTTAGATGTAAAATATGTAACCCATTTCATTGACGAAGAAAGACTACTTAGGCATCTTTCAGGAACGAGGCTAAAATTTAGAAAGGGAAAAAAGATGCAGATTCATATTTTGCTTATGATATTGCGTATGTGTTTGTAAATGTTGAATTAAGAACAAATGCATTCTGGGACATAGTAAAAGTAGACTAATAAAGCACATTTATAAAGGCACTTCCAAAAAAACCCAATAAGCTTAGCTGCCCATTACTCACTCACTCTCTCACTCTCTCTCTGTGTGTGTGTGTGTGTGTGTGTGTGTGTGTGTGTGTGTGTGTGTGTGAGTGTTTGTGTGTAGCAGGGGTGGGTTCTGGCAGGCACTACTGCCAGTTCACTCGTGTGTGCACTGTGCCTGCATGCGCTTTGAGTGTGTATGTGTAGTGCTATTAAAATTGTTCTGCACATGCGAAGAACTGAAAAGCAAGTTGGCAGCACTTATGGTGCCGCCTGGAGAACCAGTTTGGAGGTGTGGCAGGCCTGGGTCACTGCCGGTTCCAGAGACCCAGGCCGCCAAACCACTAGCAGTTCGGCTGAACCGGTAGGAACCCACCACTGGTGTATAGAGGTTTTCAACTGCTCCAACTTTTTAATTAGTAGTTAAGGTGCTGGCCTAGAAATCAGAAGAGTGTGAGTTCTAGTTCTGTTTTAGGCATGAAAGCTGGTTAAGCTTGGTGGCTTTGGGCCAATCCCTCCCTCTCAGCCCACCTACCTCACAGGGTTGCTGTTGTAAGGAAAATAGGTAGAGGAAGGAGTATTAGGTATGTTTGCCATCTTGACTTACTTTATAAAAATAATAAAAGTGGGATAAACAACATATAAAAACAATGATACATTGTTATTGAATACATTTTATATTAATAGAGTATATTTAAAATATTTAGGTGATATTTTTTATTGTAAACTGCTTTGAGTTGTTTTGGCATAGTCAACTTTATGTAAAAGTATTGAACTTTATAGATTATGTCAGCCTCCACTTTGTCTCCACTTTGCTACTGCTTCGGCTGCCATTGAAACGGGGAGGGGGGGCATGGTATTTGGAAGGGGAATCATTGTTGTGCTGGAGGAAGTTTCTAGACTTTGAGCTGACCACCTTACTGCGCATGTGGAGGAGAAGTGTTTCCCGCCAAGGCCAACGGTCCAGCATTCCATCCTGGTGATGCCTTTCGACGTTATCTCTCACCTGACATTTGGGAGAATTATGATTGGACTGTCCATGGGATGCCAAGGGGAGGGGAATGGATTATTCAATATATTCGCGCCTAATTAACCAGATTTAGCTTAGCTTCGCATTTATTCATTTATAATTAGTAAAAGTACACTTGATTTCAACAAATGGAGTCCTGTGGTTTTCTTTCCTGATTATTGAATGAAGAAAAGCTGACAGATTAATAATAAAATAGTTTAGTCTTCACACATCACAAATAAATGGTTCTTTAATGATGACAATGATGTTTATGCATCTACCCCTTCAACTAGTATCTGTGAATTAGCTGTACCTAATTCACCCAGGAAGTCTCCCAGGAAGGAAAGCTGTGGGTTGCACTTTTCAACAATGTTGTAGGTATGCGCACTGATAAGCTTGTGGGGAAAAAAGCTCAAGGACATATCGCAAAAAACTCTTTCAGCTCAAAATAAGTAATATAATTTTTAGGGACAGAATAATCTATTTTTTTCTTCTCACTCATTCCTTATTTAGCACTTACATGCATGAAGCTTCTACGATCCTTAATGAAATAGCTCTTCTTTCAATAACCCTCCCGCTTTAACCAGCTGATTTAAATGCAGCATGTTCTCCAAGTCGTCCAAAGCACATCCTTCAACCAATTTGTTCCACTTTTGTTAACATTCCAGAAACTGTGTTTTAGATGTTGTCATTACATGGGTATATTAAATTTAAATAGCACTTAAAGTTATATATCACTTCATAGTGCTTTACAACCTGCTCTAAGCGGTTTACAGAGTCAGCATATTGCCCCTAACAATCTGGGTGCTGATTTTATTGATTTCCGAAGAATGGAAGGCTGAGTCAGCTTTGAGCTGGTCAGGATTGAACTGCTGGCAGTGGGCAGAGTCAGCCTGCAATACTGCATTGTAACCACTGTGCCACCAGGGCTCAATAAATAGCCACAAAAGAGCCAGCCTTTCTTTCTTTTAGGGGGAAAAAAGTGCCAATTGCATTGTGGAGCAAGTTATCTTGAGAGAATGTAACTCTCCAAGTTTTTATGGCTGGTCTTTGAACCAGTACATCACATTGATTCTCCCCATCAGAGGATAAACTTCTGAATATAGCAGTCTCCACATATTGTTATCAGCCTCACAAAACAAAACATAAAACCCCGCACATTTTATTGTGGCACGATGAGTTACTCAGTGACCCTTCAATTGAAAGCCAATGAAGCTAATTTGAGCAAAATGTTGTAATGTGTGTTGCAAGTTGTGTTTTAGTAATGAGCAATACATTATGCAATCACCATACTTTATAAAAGTCACAATGCTTTCCTTTTTTGGGGGGGGGGGTTTCCTGGATTAGAACATTGATTGGCTAGCTACTGGATTTATTTCTTTTCATTTCATTTTTGCCTGGAGTATACACCAATCTCTCTGGGTTCTCTTTCGGTCTAACCTCATCTTTATTATCTTATCCAAGGAAACCTGTTAATTTTGGATCATTGTTTCTTTATTGCTTTGACAATCGTAAGAAGCAATGTGCATTACTTGTCTGTAGCATTCATCTGTCACTGGTCGGAATTTGCCCACAGCTAATATTAATTCCACTATAACGCTTTCAAGGGGAAAGAAAAAAGGGAAGTTTTAATGAAGTCTGCTAGAGAGTTTCCCTTTCTAGCACAGCCACAACTTAATCGGAATAACATTTGCAACCAAGTCCAGAAACAAGAAAAAATTGCTGCCAGGCTGACAATTCATGCTTGTACAGGAAGGGATTGTTTTGTCTTGGAGAATACTCGGTTCACTTAAAGGAGGTTTTTGACAAGCCAATCACATGATATATATTACAAAATTGTCCCCCTAAGGTGCTCTCTATACATAAATGCATACAAATGATTTGTACTGCACTGATTCTGTTATTATTTTGTCAAGGAACAACATTTCTGACTAAGTAAAGAAGAAATAATTCAACATAAGGATACTATATGGACAGATGGTGACATGTTTCACATGTTGGAGTAAGTATGTGAAATCTGTGGTATGTGCCTCAAAGCAAAGATCCTACTGTTGAATATTTTCAATTAAATATCTTGAGGAACTTGAAATTTATCACACATGCACACATGCATATCTGTTTCACTCTTCCTTGTAGGGATAAATAATGTTATGCAAAGCATAGAAAGAGGATAAGAAATGATAAGCTGAAGGAATCAGGACATGAAGTAAGAAAAAAAATAGAGGAAACCTTTTGTGTAACTGCCGTGGCCCAGTGAAACATTATTTCCCCAAATAACTGGCAGGTCGACATCTTCCTTGTGCTCTGGATAGCCTTGAAGAGTGGCTTTTCTCACAAGTGTTGTGTTAGGATAAGGCTGAGGGAGATCCTGTCCCGAGGGATCCTCCAGGGTCTGTCCACCAATAGAGTCTGCAGGTTGACCAACCAGGGCCGTCTGGGCCAATGAGGGGCAAGTAGAATTATCTCCGCTCTTCTATTAAGACTTTCTGAATGACCCTTGGTATAAGGAGACGGGGGGGAGGCATAAAAGAGTCTGGGAGGCCAACAGCAGCGGAGAGCATCTACCCTCTCCACATTCTGTGTCGGAAACCTCACATAGAACCTCAGAAGTTGCATGTTTTGAGGGGTGGCAAATAACTGGGAGGCCAAAGTGGTCCATAATGTCCCAGAAGAATGATGGGTACAGGCGCCATTCGGCATGGTCCATCCCTGCTCGACTGAGCCAGTCCGCCTGCACATTTGCCACCCCTGATATATGCTCTGCAGTGATCGACAATAGGTGCCTCTCTACTCAGAGGCCCAGTCTTTTGGCCTTCCTTCACTTCTGTTTCATGAGTTGCGTTTTGGTTTTTTTTTGCATTTTTAAATTTTTGTTCATGCTGTTGGAGACTCCTTCTTCAGCCTTCTTTATTCACTTACAAAACATTTCTTTTTTGGAGGTGAGAGTGTGAGAAGGTTGCATGATACACAGCACACTAAGCTGTGCAATTCTAACTAATGGTTACTGTATAAACATTTGCACAAGTATTACATGAATATATATACTACTAAAACGTGTGTGTGTTTGTTTGTGTGTTGTGTGTATGTGTTTGACTGCTTGTAACTTTCAATTGCATCATGGGACAACAATTTTGGAATCTATGTACCCGAACTAGGCTCAGTTACAGAATAAGCCCAAAATCCAAAATTGAAATTTGGCAAAGTTGTGGCCAACTTCAGTGCTGATGCATTGACACTGAATCCGCTATGCTCATGTGATTATCATTTTCAATCCTCCCTGCTGTGAAAGTCAATGGGAAAGACAGCAGGAAGTTGGAAGTCGCTCCTGGTCCCATTGCTCTCCCTCCTCCCACATACACACCATGACTGTGGTCATTCTGTTTCAGATAAGGAAATATCTCTGAAACAATGCCCAAATGAGAATGAGCTGTCTAGTCCATCACACTACATTTCTTTTATAACCCAGGGTACAAATATTCTTTTTTGAACTATTCAAAAACAGTAGTCAAAACACAGCAGACAAGTTTCAAATTGTTATGAGAAATAAGTCCAAAATTACTTCCCATTTATATTAACTGCCCACTTGTCAATATAATAAAGTGGTGATTTTGATCAGAAGTCAGAAATGATTTGGAAATAGGATACCAAAATTCCCACCCTCCTTTATATACCCTTTCTTGGAATAGAGGTATTTTAGCAGGCCTTTTTGATATTTCTCCAGATGCTCTATTCTGTGACAGCCCAGCTGTCTATCCCACAAATACAAACTATAAAATATTTCACAGCTGGCATTTAGGGTTCCCTATTTTTATTCAAACTTTTAATACCTCCTTGGTATTTTGTATATTGTGTCTTTTGTTTATACTCTTTTTATCATTTTTGTGTCCTCAAGGAAGAATAGAATAGATAGTTTTAAATAAAGACAGAGGGGGAGCAAATCAAGGAGAATTGTAGTACAACAGTTCCCAAGAGGCTCATCATTCCTTCACTCCAGTGATCAGGACAGAAGAGTCATCTGATAAAATTAAGAAAATGCAGGCAATAGAAACATAAGTAGGTATATTTGGGATTAGAACAGATGTTGACTATATCTGCAAAGAATTATGGAATTCTACTCCAAAGCATTTGGAGGGTATCAAGTGGACAAAATGTGCTGTTTTGCTCACACTAAGACACACACCATGGTTTCCAAGCCTGAATTAGTATTCCCCAGCAATTCCCTGTGCCAGCACCAGCTCCACCCCAATGAGCTCCACAGGCTACTCAAGTGAATGTTAGTTGTCAAGGCAAAAGTAAGTCCAGTCCACTAGGCAAAAGCAAGCCCCCAAGGCAAAGGCAAGTCGACAAGACAAGGCAAGTCCATAAGGCAAGTGCAAGGTCACAGTTGAAGAGAACAATCAAGATACAAGGCAAGAGCACATAGTAAGGTGTTCTGACCCCCTCCTCCGTCCAGTAACAAATGCCGAGACAAGCTTAACTGGAATTTCACAGCACTTTAATTAACAGGAAACATAAACTTCGGTGGCTGAAAGCCCAAGCATAAACAAACAGATAAGAACCTTGGCAGCAACTCAGACTTCGACATAGACAGATAACAGTTTCTCCAGCATTATGAATGAAGTTGAATCCTGCAAATCAGACTCCTCCCCAAGTCCCTCCTTAAATACAATCTTGAGAGGAGCCTAATTACAACCAGCTGAGTCCAATTATCTTTTGTAACTGCGTAGCTGTTTTCTCCGTCGATCTGCCCGATGTTGCTTGGCATTCAGGACCACCTCCCTTGTCTCCTCATCACTACTCCAAGGCCTGACATCCTGAGCACACTCCCTTCAGCTCTCACCGCTGCTCCATGCCTCAGGCGCCTCCTGGTGGCCAACCAGCCTCTCTGCACCCTGCTCGGAGTCGGAACACTGTCCAGTATCCTCCACCTCTTCCAGAGCTGACTCATAAGGCTCCTCGCTTTCGGAGTCTACGGCTCCTGCTGGGCCACAACAGTAAGGAAACAGACATGATATTCCCAGCATCGTTTCACTTACCTTGCCAAGCTAAATAACTGCTTTCTATGCAGCTCATCAAGAGGGGCGAGGCTGCTTCCTCGTGAGTAGTCTGGCTGACCTTCTTTGTGCCTGCCTCCTCTCATCCCAACATGTTCTCAAATCTGGAAGAGGTAATTCTTCATTTCAATGACCAGTTGCAATTGTGTACCCTCTTCACCTGAAGCCTTTGGTTTCCCAGCTGCAGTTGTGCCTCTTCTGCTTCTAGCTCAGCTGGATTATCACCTGGTTCCTCTCCTTCGCTTGGCCTCCACTCCTGGCTTATAATCCTTAGCTGCCAGCTCATCCTCCTCTGAACTAGCACCTGGAAAGGCATCTGGGGAAGCATCCGGAGGAGTCATCACAGGGAAGCATGGTTAGGGGATATCATCCTAATCTAATTTTACTCAAATTAGAATTCCAATTGGCCTCTCTTCTGCAATATTTGTTACATTCTCTCTGTGCCTTGTTTAGAGTTCCAGTGCTGGCTGTCCAAAATAGACAACTGAACCACAGAACATATGACCTTATGGGATAACTAGCCTAAGGTAAGGATAACACCTTCAAAATAATCTTAAAGGATAACTAGTCTAGCCTGGATGAATTTCATGATGGTCAAACTGTCTCCCTAGAACAGGGATGTCAAACTCAAGGCTCACTGGCCAGATCAGCTGGGTGCTTAAATCTGGCCCACTGGGCTGATCTGGAAATAGCAAGGACTGGCCTCTGCTAGTGAAAATGGGGTGTGTGGAAGCAGTGAACAGCTCCCTGGGCCCCCTTTTCAGCCTGCCAGCCAAAATGGGACAGGGGGGGGCTGCATGCCCCATTTTGGCTAGCAAAGTGCTGCAGGAGGCCATCCAGGCCAAAAATGGGACACAGGGCCTTCCACCAGCTGGCCCACAGATAACTACAATGCTAATCTAGCCCTCGAATAAATCCAGTTTGACACCCCTATCCTAGAAGAATAATGGATTTCCCTCACTGGAGGTTTTCAAATAGGAGGATTAGATGACAGCAAATCTACCTTTAAAAAATTTCTACCGGTTGATCTTTAACCAGCTCTATGTTTCAGTGTGAGCTTGCTTTCTCTTGTACATAACAGACTTTTACCCTTCTCTTCTGCAAACTAAAGGACCCTCGTTCTTTTAAATGCTTCTCTTAGAGCTTGTTTACCCTGGTAGTTCTCCAGTAAACCTGCTTCAATGTCCCCATGTTTCTTTTCAAGTGCATACATAGATCTGGAAATTAGAATGGTCTAACTAGTACAGAATACAGTAGAAATATGATTCCCTGAGTTCTAGATACAGTACTTGTGTTAATGCACCCCAATATTTCACTGATCTTTCTAATTGCTCTATCCCATTGTTTCCTCATGTTCAGCTGGTGGTCTATTAGTAGGACTGTACAAATTCTCCAGAAAGATATGCATATGACTAGGAGCAGCTTCTGAACTTTAAGCTATACGTTTGGAAAATGATACAACTGCTTTAATGATTTGAAAAGAGGTATGTTGTGTACACGCCATAAATACGATTAGCTCTTTTTTATGTATGCTGCCATAAGCTTTAACTCACTTATTCTATAGTTAACTTTTTCCTATTCCTACAGCATGAAAAAATGATATTTGTTCAGAACATGTAAAGTTCTAAGTAGTTGGTATATAATTTTAATACAATATGCATATTCTTAAAAACCAACATTTTCCCAAAAATTCTGTCAACATTTTGTATAGCTTTACTCCAAAAAACAGTAGGAAGAAAATATCAATATATGAGTTAAAGTGCCCTCAAATTTCTTGCAAAGCCAACACAAATAATTATAAATCCCTTCCTTATGAAATATTTTAGATGGTATCCAATAAATACAAAAACATTTTAACTTTTAAGTTACAAGATATAAACTTAGAATTCTTCAAAATGTGAAGCCATTGGTTTGAAAGGTACAGAACTTTCAGTTCTTGGTTCCTTTAATTTTCCAATTTAATTAATTTAACTTAATTTCCTTTAGTTTTTAATTTAATTAACTGCTTTAATGTCATTTGATTGTTGAGAAAAGAAGAAAGGTTTAGGTAAGCACATGAGAATCGGAGACATCTTTGATACTGTGTAAGCCCTGCTCTTGTCAGATGAATCCTGACAAAACATTGGTCTTGGCACTAAAGAAAGCAGAAAAAACCCTCAGATTTAATTACAGGCCTTATTTCTTTCCACCATAGCTATTCTATCAAGAAAAATAATTTTGAACAAAGTGCCTTTAGCCATTATTAGTGATACAGAACATGAAAGAAGCTTGCCAAAATAAGCAGCTATTCTTATTTTTATGTGGATTTTTTAAAAAAAACCACATTATTTATAGAGCAAATATAATATTTCTAACAGGGATGATTTCTGATCAAGTACCTTAAAACTTAGTGCATTTGTGTTCATGCAGAGTAATCATCCTGTTTTGGACTTATTATTCATTCCCTTTCAAGAACTTCAGGTGTCAGCATTTGTTAATTAGGCTCCAAAGCACTTCATAGTTAATTAACTTCAGCATTTGTTAATTAGATTCCATAGTGCTCTCTGAAAAGAATGAGGTAAAATTTTGACCATTATAAATGAAAGTTTTAAAATTCATTATTTATACACTAACAAAACTACTATAGATTAACAAAACTACTTAAGATAATTGTAGCTTGAAAGACACAGCTATCATGTTCTTTTCTTAAAAGTATATTTTGGACTCATCACAAATCAGATTCTTCCATTGCGCCTACAATTTGCATTTCCAGAGCATGGACAATGGAAAGGAACAATCTTATGTTATTTGGGAAGATTGCAAATGTAAGAATTAAAGTCTCAGGAAGAGGTTTGAGTAGAATATACAGTATATAGCTATGTATAGACAGACAGATACAAACAAACGTATTGTCTGTCTGTCTGTCTGTTTATCCTAAACAGCATAGAGGCAAATGGCGCGTAACATACCAATAGAAATTACCACCTATTATACATAACATTGGTTCATACCACACACTGCACTCTATATCTCTAAACATTTGTAGTCTTACTAGGAATTTTTAGTTAAGAAAGGAGGTGATATGATTAAATTAAATCCTGGAAGAATCAGAATAAACAAAGTTTTTTTTTAAACAGACTGCATAATTAAATACTAGAATTTGATGTGATGTTAGTTACCAAAAAAGGGTTGGATGAATTCATGGAAGTCATGAGTATCGATGGCTATTAGGTTTGATGGCAATGTGACTGCCTTTGAAGACCAACTGCAGGGATGTGTTAGGGTTCTGTAGTTGATTGGTCACTGAGATAAGAGACTGCTGGACCAGATGGGCCAGGAGACCAGTCCAATAGAGTACTGCTTATGCTTCTATATTTTAACACAATTATGGCATATACTAGGTCCAAACAAGGAAATCATATTATAGCTTAATATGATGACTTCATACAAACAACATTGTGAGAGAATAATTGAGTTATCACAAATGTAGACTCGGGTAGGATCCAAGCCCATCTCCTTTTTGGATCTCAGTTGGGGCTTGACAAGTCATTTCTTTCTCTTGAAAAAGCTTAATTCATATTTTTGAGATCAATTTTTCAAGTACCTTGTTCTGTTCCAAAGATAGTATTTTGCTCTGAAGCTGGCCTATTTAAAATAGAAATTTCTGCCTGGATTCTCATTTACTCCCATTGGCTTGAGCTCTCTTTTTTTTCCCAACCGGCTTTGCCCCTCTAATTATAATCAATAACTTTTAGACTTCCTGGTGTTGGGCTATACATGCCAAAGTGAAATTTTATGGCTTTCCATGGCCAGCCATCACACTGATGGGCTATGAACACACACTAGCCTATATGAAACAATGGGCCATTGCTTTAGAGCTTCAAGCAAATTTACTAGTTCTATCTAGAAACATCTTCCTAAATTACTCAGTACAACTTCTCCAGCCAGCTATCTTAGTTGCATAACAATTCCAAAATATAGAAGGGCCTTATTCTTGGCCAGATTTAATGTCCTCCCCAAAGAGAGGTACTGAAAGATCCACTTTGAACAGACACTGTGTCTAGGTGATAGAAGAATAATTGAAACAATAGAACATGCTATTTTATATTGTTCCCTCTATAGATGCTTGGCAGAAATTATCGTTTCCATTCCTTACAAAAACATTATTGAGACTTGTTTTATAAATGTATTCAATCTGATTTTACTTCTTCGACCACAGCTAAGTATTGTTATATAGTTTGCGCATTACATTGCAGTGTTTCTTCTAATCTTTTAAAGATATTTTAGAGCAATGTGTTTTCTCTTTTTTTATCCTAAATAGTTGTGCTTTCTTGTTTTATTTGCTGATCAGTGACCAAATAAGTTTTTTTTTAAAGTAATCCTATATGCTATCCATCCACATTTTAACTTAGTCTGTTTGCTTATTTTTATTTTATTTATTAGATTTATGTCCATCCCATCTCATTTAGAGGCATCTCTGAACGGTTTACAAACATCAATCTTGCACATCCAGCTACAGGTCCCAGTGCATGTGAAAAGTGAAGTTGATGCTCTCATATATGTTTAGTCATCTCATATTATGGTTAGGCTCTAGGTTAGAAAGCCAGAGATCACAAGTTCAAGTCCTGTCTTAGCCATAAAAGCCAGCTGGATGACTTTGGGCCAGTGACTCTCCCTCAGCCCAATTTACCTCACAGTTGTGAGGAAAATAGGAGGAGGAATTTGTGTTGGATATGTTTGCTGCCTTGACTTATTTGTAAAAATAATAAACATAAGATACAAATAAATAAAATAAAACAAATAAATCTGAGAGATCTATAGTTTCAGGAAGTATGAAATTGTCACAAAAGACAGCTTCTTTTTCCACAGATGGGTGAATTTTTTCTCCCAAAACATAAGCATACTCCCAGCATCCTATTTGAGAACTGCAGAGTACCCCAAAACTGTGCTGCTGAAATGGGATAGCAAATGTGCCTATATTTGACCAATGAATTTTTCTCCATTTTTTGTTAAAGGACAAAAGGGTGCCTTAAACCTTTTTAATCCATTTTTTCTAAAAAGAACAAAAAAAAGTTCATCTACCCCAAATTTCACAATGTCACTGGGCACCAAGTTCAGTGCAAGTGTAGCCATTGGTGTTGAATTCTTTGAACGTAGATCAATGTAGTCAGAACAGTAGAGTCCTTCTCCAACCTAATATGCTCCAGTTTGTCTGAAATGTTACAGCCGGGATGGCGAACCTATGGAATGCGCGCACTGGCCAGCTGAGTTCAGCCTTTTTTAAAGCCATTTTTCGCTTTCCCCAGGCTCCAGAAACTTTATAGGAACCTGGGGGGGGGGAAGAGCCTTCCTGCCCCCCCCCCCCGGAGACCCTCCGGAGGCTTCAGGAGCTTCCCTGAAGTCTCTGGAGTGCAAAAACCCGGCCCTATGGGCAAACCGGAAGTTTGGGAACGGACTTCTGGTTTGCTCATAGGGTCGGTTTAAGCCCTCCGGAGCTTCTGGGACCTTTAGGAGGCTTCCCTGAAGCCTCTGGAGGACTAAAAATGACCCTACGAGCAAACTGGAAGTGACTTCTGGTTTGCTCATAGGGTTGTGTTTTGCCCTACGGAGGCTTCAGGGTAGCCTCTTGAAGATCCCTGAAGCCTCCAGAGGGCCTCCAGGAGCCTGGGGAGGGCAAAAAAGCATGCAAAAAATGGGGGGAGTGCCTCTCATGTATGCATGTGCACTGGGGGGGATGCACATTGCATTATGGGTGTGGCACGCTCACGCACAACCCCCCCGAGCTTCCCCGTTATGGCACACGAGCCAAAAAAGGTTTGCCATCGCTGTGTTAGACGATATCCTGCTTGAGCAGAGGGACTAGCTCTATTATTCTAGTGTTAACTAGTAGTATTAACTCTCCTATTTCCCTATTTTCCATTAGTGGCCCACTTGTAATTTTCCCAAGACATCTGACTGTTGTTATTATTAGGGAAGAAGATTCTACTAAGCAGGCCAATTTTTTTATTTTCTCCCTATTCTCCAATCTTCTTGAATCTGTTTGGATTTACATGGGTTTTTTTTTGGGGGGGGGGGAGTCTTTAAGACACATTGCTTCATCTCCTTTCAATTTTATTGCCCCATAAATAAACTTAAGCCTTCTTTAGGCCTCTTGGTCATTCATGAAACTTCATCCTAATGCAGGCAAGTATTGAATTCTGAAGAAGTTTTATTTGATATATTTGACATAGTTTGTGAGTGATATTTAAAATGTTGCTTTCATATTATGGTCAATTGGCTTGGAATAAATTCCTGTATTTGGCCAAAGCATTATTCTTAAGCCTATGCCTTTCTCAATCTGAGAAGTGTCCGACTGCTTCTCAAAATCCTCTCCCCCCCCACCGATTCTTTTCCATTGCTCCCCCTTTAATGACAAAACCTTCCATTCTGTTTATTGCTGATAACAGCTGGCGTTGTCATGTGAAGCAAAATACACAATGTTCAAATTGAAGCCATTGAGCCTTTGACATAGGCGGGCTTCCCGACATCATTCTCTTAATGAGAAGGAAGGGAAAATACATGAGTTGCAGTTATTTTTAGAAAACAAGATGGTAAAGGAAATTACTTCAGGCTTAAACATTCTGTTCCTTGTGTCAAAATGTTTCATCTTATTGAAACTGCAATCACTTTTCTCCCAACCTCTTTAATTTCCTTGCTCATGTTTATTGCTTTAGGTTTTTGCTTCTTTAATTTCTTATCTTATATTTCCTTCCTCAACCCCTTCCCCCATTACTTAATCTTGAATTAAGAAAGAAAAATCTATTAGGTGTTAGATATTTTTTTTGCATTCTTTCTCCTAAATGCAGAACTCTACTGATATGTTACTGAAGTGTCTAAAAGTCTGAGGAAATCTACCACAGTACACCATAAAAATTAATACAGGACAGGTAAGTCCTCAATTTACAAGTTTATTCAGTGATTATTCAAAGTTACAAGGGCACTGAAAAAGTGACTTATGGCCATTTTTCACATTTACGACCATTGCAACATCCCCTTGCTCATGTGATCAAAATTCAGATACTTGGCAACTGATTCGTATTTATGACAGTTGCAGTGTCCCAGGGTCATGTGATCCGCTTTTGTGACCTTCTGACTAGCAAAGTCAATAGGGCAGCCAGATTCACTTAATAACTGTGTCATTAGCTTAACAACTGCAACAATTCACTTAACAACTGTGGCAAGAAAAGCCATAAAATGGGGCAAAACTAACAAATGCCTTGTTCAGCAATGGAATGTTGAGCTCCATTGTAGTTGTAAGTTGAGGACTACCTATAATGTAAGACTACCTGTTTTTAATATAGCAATAAATGCTAGTGTGTTAAATAAAAGTTTACTTCTGGATAAGTATTCCAGACTGCTATACAGGCTATGTAAAACTGGAGACATAAATCGTTCATAAAAAAACCGATGGTTTGGATCCATATTCAGGGATATTCTGATTGACACACTGAAATAGGTGGGACAAATTAGATAGGCTGACTGATTTGAGTCACACGGATGGTAATGGGTCCATTCTAAACATTCTGCACCAGTGATCCTTAATGGAACCCAGTCATTCATGATAGAGCAGGTTGCCAGCAACAGTGATACATTGCCCTGATTCTTTTGGCTGTTTTCTGGGAAGGGATGTTTGCAGCTGCTGGGTGCTTTGTGGTACCAAAAAGTGTGGGATAATGCAATGGAAATTCATAAATCCTAAATCGAGGCCTTAAAATGAGAAAAGGTCAGTGTCATGGGGACAGGTGGTAAAATTGGGATTAGGATTGTTAGGCCATCCCACTGATGCTGTCAAGAAAAGGTATAAGTATAAGTATAACTAGTATTATATACAAAAAGAGACAGTAAAAGAATAGTAAGCAAATGAAGATTTCCCTCAATATCTTCTTGCAGCCCTACCCCTACCCCCTGTCCTTAAAATTCTGCTCTGGAGAGCTTTTTGTAAAAGCATCTGAGACTGTGCACTAAAGAATTATTTAGTTTTCCCCATTCACTGTTGAATCCATTTCCATTTGGAAGTTGCGGTTGCTTCAGTGTTACCAGCTACAGGTGTGGTCAGATTTTCAACCTTTCCCAGCCAGTCTCACCATCCTTGCTCACCACCCAGCAGCAGCTACTTACCTGTCTTCTGGGGAGGAAGGAAAGGGAAGAAGATTCCTGATTCTCCTTGCCAGCCTACCAGTGGGGAAGCTGGCAGGAAGTCAGAAACTGATCCCATTCCCACTGCTTTTTTTACTTATCCATGATCACTTTGTTTTTCAGTTTAGGTAAGGAAATATCTGAAACAATGACCCATTAGGGCACAGGATGACTAATACTAATATCAAATTTGATTATATAAGCTACATTTTCAGTATTTCAAAATAACCTTATACAAAGGTTATGTTTAAACAAGCTGGAATATTTCATCAATGTAGATGGTATTTTTTTTAATTCATTACCACCTCTAAGACAATAACCTTTTCTACTAGTATACATGATGTCCCTCATTTTTTGTATTGTTTCCAAATATGTAGCAACAACATTGCACAATCCTGGTCTTCCAGAAACATTTAATAATTAAACTTGAATTATGGCACACTTTCAAAAGAAAATAATTGCACTGTTGCTTTTCAGATAAAAGATTTTTGGACTAACAGAAGCCCTTGTTCTGTAATTTCTCAGACATAAAATTGGCTAATATGCAACATTATACATTAAACAAAGCACAGAAAAGGGGGATAAGTTGTGGGGTTAAATAAATTAAAGGAAAGAGATAGAAGAAAAGAAAAAGAAATCTAACTAAATGCAGATTACACAATCATACACTATTTGCCTTCATTTCTTTCCATCCTGGCAAACTATCCTTCATTCTACCCTACAGAAATCCATACATATTCTTATTTTTATTTACATTTCTCATTTCTGTCTCATTGACTTAATTTAACAATAACTTTGTCCTCTCTTTACTCTGCTCATTCACTCATTCTTCATGTAAGTATCTTGTGATGCAGATCATTCATTTTCTGCATCTGACCAAACTATCCCAGTCTATTTTATGGTGGTTGCTCACTATTGTATGCAATACCTATCCATGCTTAATTGGGATGAAGGGAATGGAAAACCCGGTTCTCAAAAATTCTCAGCCTAAGAAAATTTTACAAGTTACCACTCGCTTTTGTCTCCTCAGGAACATTTGATGTATAATCATAATTATAATGATTATTTTAGTTGTTATAACATGAAGAGAGCAGACATATAGGCTCATTCATGATAATGCCTTCTAAGTAGATTCCGGAGTTTCACAATCTGACTTGGTTCACACATCAGGCTAAGCACAGTTACTGTACACTGTAGTTTTGAAACTAGCACAATGTTTTAAAACAGCAAAAAAAAAAAAACCTGCTTATAGCTGGTGACAACAGCAAATCACAATGACATCAAAATATCTACCAGTAATGTCATACTTACATATTTGCATCCGGACACCTGATAAAATGCATAAATTGCTGTATTTGAATGATGGCATTGATGGGTGGGGGTTGGTCATTTTTAGCCCTGTACTGCCCAGACAGACATCAATGCAGGGATGGATTCAGCCGTTTCAGACCAGTTCGGGTGAACCAGTAGCTCTGACGATCAGCTGAGAGCGAAACGCTTCGCTCCAACGATCAGGTTGGCCCATCCACTCTTGCACTCTTCTTACATTTAGCCTCTCAGCTGATTAGCATGGCAGAGCCAACAGCCATGTCTCAGCTGTGTTACTCCCCAAGAAGTAACGTGGAAGGTAAGTTTTGGTAAAACTGTGTATACGCACGCAGCACGCAATCACCGAACTGGTTGTGAAACACACAATCACTGAACCAGTTCTTAAACTGGCAGGATCCCACCACTGCATCGATGGCTATAAATTTAAAGCGATGCCTGGATTTCGAAGACGAGGGGAAAGGCAGTCCACTTAGTACATTCCAGAGAACCTTCGTTCTAACTATTATAAGATTCTTCCTGCCATACTTTGAACAGTGGACAAACTTGCTACCAGTTCCCTAAAAAAAGAGATAATGAGACAATACCAGGGAAGTGAAAAGTTGGCTAGTCAATGGAAAGACAGGAATGTTTTTAAAGAATGTTAAAACCTTCCTTCCGTTTTGGTGTATTTTGAAGTGGTATCCCCTCTTTTGATTTCCACACAGAAACGATCAAGCAGCTATTTGTATGGTTAAATTCACATTTTGAAAGTGTTTTGCAACTGGCAAATCAAAAACACTTCTTTCGCAACCCATGCGTCATGCTGTTCCACTTTTGAGACAATTTGGTTAATATGGTACAACACTATTCTAGTGCTGCTGATAAGTGAAGTATTTATATGAGCATTAAGCCAAAGCTGCCATTGGAATCACTTTTGGAAATAATTATTGTTTCACAGTTGACTGGCAAGAGATGCTATCGCAGGAGACATTCCCTTGAGCAGCTTTCATCTTATCATATCAGGATTGACTGGTTGGGATGGAATAAAACTGTCAGATGCCTCTTTTTCGTGTCTTTAAGGCAAGAATACTACAGGAAGCCTTTGTCAGTCAGCAAACTGAATCATCACTCTAAGCGGAAATAGAATCTGTCACATCAAGTAAGTATTTGAGAAAAGTGTGTTCTTATCATTCAACAGAAATTCAGGTAAACATTCTGTGGGAAGAGGGGGGGAGTTGTTACTGATTTGTTTATTGCTGTACATATTTGTTAATAAGTCTGTGTCCATTCTCCTTTCCCATGACTCTTACAACTACTCCCGATTAGAGACTAGTCATATATAGCCCCTTGCAGAAGTTATATCAGGTTAGATCTTTGTAATTAGTTACTCACCTGCTTTCTGCCCAATCTTGTCTCTGCATAGATCAAGGGATCAAACTCAAGGCCTGGGGCCAGATACGGCCTGTGGGGTACTAAGATCTGGCCCATGGGGCTGTCCTGGAAACAGCAAAGAACTGGCCTGCAGTACTTCTGCCAGCAAAAAAGGGCTTCCAGGCTCCGTTTTCATTGGCAAAGGGTTGCAGGAAGCCCTGGCAGCTGAAAATGGAGCTCGAGAGCCTGTTTTCACTGGCAGAACACTTGGCACACCCCAGGCTCCCACGACAGGAATGATGTTGAGTTGGCCACTCCTATCCTGGCCATGACCCCCTGCTCCCCTCCCCCCCCAAGGTCAAACACAACTGTGTTCGATGTGGCCCTCAATGAAATCGAGTTTGACACCCCTGGCATAGACCATATGAATTTACAGTTTACTTTGCTCTGACTAGGAAGGAATCATAAACCAGAGCAAACTTATTGATTTCCATTAACCGTTTGCCAGAGTGTCTCCATTCCCACTGTGGCGAGGCCTTCCCATCTTTGCCGATACAGTTTGCATGTTCACTTGGGAGACCTGTAAAGAAGAAGATTTTCTTTCGTGGTCACACCCCAAGGCGATTGGCAGGAGCCCATCACAGCTTTAAACTTCTGGAATGCTTTCTAATAGAAGTCTAGTTATTCAAACAACTAGTTGCAAGAAATAAGAAAAACACTATTGTTTTAGAAAGTCTTTAAATATCCATTTATTATGCAACATAAGTTGAACAGGAATGTTACCTTGAGTGAGAACCTGTTGCCCTTTATTAAATCCTCTTTATAAAAAAAAGTATAATTAAGCCTATTGCCTTTGAGGATTTTAAATGAAATATGTGGGATTTCAAAAAAAATGCTTCCAGAATAAATCTTAGATGCCAGTCTAAATTATATTGTATTGCTCCCACAGATGCTTTGTTTTGCTGGTTGTTGTTGCTATAATTGCACTGCAAAATCTGGCTGACCACTAATCAGCAGCAAACAGATACAAAAAATGCTATCTGAAGAAACTTGGATTTGTCATCCCTAGAAATCTATAAAATGTAAGGTTAACAAATATAGTCTGAAAAAAAATATGGTCCCCAAAGCCATTGGCCTGTCACTTCGTGTATTAGTATTAATTTCTAAATCATAGGCATATGGTACAAACCGTGATAACAACATTTTTTTAAAAAAAGCATGTATTATATTGATAGGATGCAAACCTTGGCCTTTTTTACTTGTGTCCTAACATAGGATGCAAAGACATATGTCATAGGGTTTGCAATCATAACATCATGCTACAGATGCGTTGTCCTTTGCAGCCTGAGGTAATCCTTGAAAAGACTTTTACCTCAGATAAAACATCATGTAAGCATATAATCTAGTCAACCAGTGATTGCCTGTATTTTATTTTGCAGCACAGATTTGCTAGTCCTAAGAGAAACTCTTTTCAGGAAAGGAGAGTGGGGTGGGAGGGAAGAAAGGAAGGAAGAAGGAAAAAATGTTCATGTTATAGGCTTGATAATCTTCTTCCCTGGAACAGGTTGATTCATTTTGAAGCTTTTCTTGTACAACCATATCAGGCTTCAGCTGGCAACATAGAAATGGAACCAATTAGGTAAGTTCACAAGAATCCAACACATCTCATAAGTAATTTTAATAGCAGGAAAGTTATAAAGCCATAAAGAAAGGATTTGAGCAAATACAATGTTTCAAGGACAAACCCGATTTACCCATTCAGCATTCACTCTTTTGTGCTTCTTTTTCCTCCTGCTCTACATAAAAGACTCCTTGCTCCCCACTTCTGCAAAGGAAAAATCCCTTTCTTCATATCTCTGTTGCTCATCCACAATGACATTGCTCTTCACTCACATTCAGTTCTAACCTATCCTTTAAAGGCCTTCTCTTGTCCTTCTTAGTCTTCAGGGTGGGAGGACAATTCTGTGGGTTGGCAAGGAAACAGAAGGGGAGATGGCAAACTCCCCTCCCCAAGGTTGATGCCCATGTCTGGCTAAAAGAAGAAAGTCAAATAATCATGTGACTCCCTGCAAGTTCACCACTCATAGGATTGCAGCTTTATGGTTGATTTATTGTTAATTGCTGTTTCTTAACATTGCTGCTGCTGATGCAAACTGGGGTAGCAGTTGGCAAATTTCATGCTTATGCCCCATGTAATGAAAAGCACCCTTCAATTTGGATTTTTTTTTCTGCTGGGTGTGCACAAAGCATGAAATCATTTATAATTTACTATTATTTGCAAATTATTATTTTCAGCTGTGAAAATAGATGGTCTCCTGAATATTCCATACCTGCTACTTACAGACTAAGAAATCAGAAACCTTTTAGAAAACCTGACCATGTATGTGCATTAAATAATGTAAATATGATAATAGCTTTTTCCCCTATGTAGATAGATCCACACATTATAGTATGACTGATTTTATACAGGAACATAATCAGAGCTACATCACATTTTTTTTTGCTTAGGGACAAATTGTGGACTTTTTGAATTTTTTGGTAACTGTATTATATTTTTAAACAAGAAAGATAATAATTAAGAGAAAATAATAATTAACACAAAAAAGAGTTGAAGAAAAAGGGAGGGAGGGAGGGAGGGAGGGAGGGAGGGAAGGAGGGAGGAAGGAAGGAAGGAAGGAAGGAAGGAAGGAAGGAAGGAAGGAAGGAAGGAAACACTTTGATTCCCAGACACCACTGACAAAAACTGACAAAAGATACCTGCTTTGTTTGATGTCATATGATTTAATTATTCTGTTGAGATTCTGATCTCTATATGTTTGTATGTGCTTTTTATTTGCAAATATTAATAATTAAGTGGGATGAAATGTAGAAATAACAGTAACTTTTTGTCTCTGTTCACAGATTGTATTTCTTTCAAGAACAAGTAATGTTATAGGAAAATATTTTTTTAAAAAATAAGTATTCTATGGAAAAATATTACTCCCATTTCCTTAAGACTGGGAGGAATACTTGGTAAACCAAAGTATAAAAATATAAAATTTTAAGCAGTGTGTCTCATTGAAACTGGCACAGGATATAATATAAAGCTTAGCAGAACAGACTTCAGAGAGAATCATTATCATAAAATATAACAGAACAAAGGAATATATTCTTGTCTTCCAGAATCAAGTTGTAAGTGTGATATTAAACATTTTAAACTGATTTTAATAACTGTGAACCATATTATCCTTTTATATGTGATTGTAGCTTGTGTAAGCAGAAGAGGAAACGGTGGAAAAGACTGGGGAAAATTCCAGCTAATGACATCTATATGGTGAATCAGATTTCGACTCCAAGGATACTAAAAATACAGTTCCATACATAATTTGGGTAATTGTGTAGTACTCAATGGAATTTATTTTTAACTAGATCTAGATACTGATAATCACATGATGCTATCTTATTATCTGATAGACAATACTAACATCATCCCAATGTTGTAGAATGTATGTATGTATGCATGCATGCAAACATTGTATGTATGCTTACAAATGTGGAAAAGAATGATAATTTACCTGAAGAAGGAATATATAAATTCTGTTTGCCTATTCTGGGGTTTCAGTAACAATCAAATGTCACATTGCAGAAGTAGGTACTATATTTCCAGGACTTATTTTGGGAGAGTTGTTGGACATGTGCTTTAAAGAGTGAGATGTGTACTCTGCAAGAGTCACTTGGTGGTGGTGAGGGGGATGACTCTAGGAATCACAAAAGGGATAATAGTAAACCATAATTACAACCCTGGCTTAGAATAACCTTCTAAATCCGTGGTGGTGAAACCATGGTACATGTGCCAGAAACAGCATGCAGAGCCATCTTGTGAGGGATTTGCGGCCTTGCTGGCTCCTCTTCTGCATTCCTGTGCACCCATGCATGCAGCCAGCTGGCCTTTGTGCATGCAGGAATACCCAAATCCAGAAGAGCAGCATTCTGGCACGCATGCACTGGCACCCAAACTTCCATGTTTCTGTTGTGGGCATGTATGACAGCCAGCTGTTTGCTGGGCCTGTGCCCATGCCGAAAACTGGAAATTTGGGTGCCGACACATGCATGATGGAATGCTGCTCTTCTGGATTTTGGCGCTCCCGTGCATGTGAAGGCCAGTAAGACTGCATGTTCCTCATGGGATGGTTTTGTGTGCCATTTCTGGCATGCAGGTTGTCAGGAGGGTACGAAAAAGGTTAGCCATCACTGTTCTATATCCTGTATATCTGTTGAAATTGTAATGTTCAGCAACCTAGTTAATCTAGAGGTCACCATGTTGGGGGAAAGCTGGCATAGAAAAATGTTACTTGTAGTTTGGGCAGTTGTGCAAAGTTTCCAAGACATCTGATTTAAAAAGACCTGATCAAACCACCCTCTCAAATTCAATCATTTCTGAATCATTCTGAAGCACCAAATTGAATCGTGTGCTTTTGAATTACTTTGGAGAGATTAAAAGGTGATATAGATTCAGTAGACATTCTGGTGTTTTCTGTTTTGCAGAGACTCAAACTTTGTTGGAACTGTCCTTCTTTATATGGGTAATACTGAAACAGGATTAGGCAGGAGGTCTTTTTGATACTGATAGGAATAGCCAGCCAATTCATCATCTCTACAAACCCTAGAAGAGTGCTTAGACAGTCTGTGGCTCTGATATCAGAATTTGTTTAAGCAAGTTTAGACCATGGGGGAGGAGATGATGGAAAATGTATTCTGTCATTCCTTTTTATATGACTTGCTTCTTCCTCAAATCTATAACCTTTCTTACTTACCTCCCCTTAATCTTTTCAGTCTATTTGCCTGACTTGTAGTATAGTCACCATTAATCTTTATGTCCATTATGTCTGAAGTTCTTCAGCTCTTTCAGATCTCACTCTCATTCTCTTTCATGCCTGTTTTTTCCTCCATTTTCCTATTCCATTTTCCTACACAAATAAAAAGAAAACAAAAGAAAACGTTCACTTCCTTTTTGCTAATTCTCTGCCTTGTCTTGCACCGAGTAAATCTTCGTCACTGCGGATCTGAGATAAGCATGCTTACTGTTAGACTGCTATAAAGAGAATTTTAGTATTTGTATTGTATAAACAATGATGATAATCTAAACACTACTCATCTTTTAAAAATTGTTGCGGAGACAGCATATAACATGCCATTTTCAGAACAGATAACTTTGACAATTAGCAAAATACAAAATGATTTTTTTTGGAGTAAAGTACTCTTTGTACCACTTCTATATTGGCTTTTTGCTTTGTCGAGTGTAGTTCTTTCCTCATTCTTGTTATCTCTGCCTTTTAAAGTCTGGCAAAATATGTTTTATTGTTGTTAAATATGTGGAAGATGTTAAAAGTATTAGTATCCCAGCTGTTTTTACCTGATTTTGTATTTTAAAAATTGAAGCAGTTGCAGACATTTCGATATTTTTTTGTGATAGAATGTGTGTTTCTAGGAAAATGATATAGCTGCTTTAAAAAAATTTGAAGCACAGTGCAATGTTTTAATCACTTCTCTGAAGCATAACCCTAATTCATATTTTTTTAGACATCCATGTTCAGGACTTAACTAAGAATGACACCAAGGGTAAGTTATGAAAAATATTAATATAGCCAATATATAATGCATACAAAGGTCAACTTGTATGTTGAAGGGATTTGAATTAACCCCTTAAATGAAGTGATGCTGACACAGTCTCTACATGGTAGACAGTAAAAAATGGCCTGCTTCTGAAAATCCATATTCAAATTTATAAACACTTGCTTACACATTTAAAATGAGAAACTGGTGAATATGACAGGTGCATAAATCTGAATGTCTTCCAGTAGATTAAGTTATATTTGAATATCTATTGGGTGATCTCAAATATGCATTGAATGTATGGAGACCTATTAATATTTCTGAGATAGAACAGACTGGTGAAGGCAACTCTTAGCTGGTTACAGGATTCTGTTATTTCTGCCCAAGCACTGACTGGAAAAGTGAACCTACTTCTGTGTTTGCCATATTCACTGCATTCTAATTTTGAATCTATACACAATTGCATGTAAATTATAACTATACATCCAAACTTGGAGACTAACTATGCTTAATTTTGTATCACGTAGAAATAATGTCAATTTCTGTTCATTTATTGATTTGCTGATTTATTGACCTATAATTTGACCAGGGACACATAATGTTTGCATATACCTATACAGTAACAAGGTTTACTCAATTTACTCATTGTAAGATTGTTGCATTGTTAAGTTTGCATTAAGCTTTTTTATTTGCTTCTCCATATTTTAAAATACCTAATGAGCTATTGAAAAATGTTCAATTTGCCTTGTTTTGCAACATAGACCTAGCAGCTTGCAGTAAGAACTGCATCCATTTCAAAATTGCAAATTTATGTGGATTCATGGCTATATGTTTTATCAGTTTTACAGTTCAGGGATTTATTGCATTTGTTAGTGGAGTACAATGCTATTTATGGAATATCATTGTAGTTTATTGATGATTTATTGATAGACATTTAAAGTCCATTTTATTCCTCAGAGTTTCAATAAGATTCAAAATTTTCTTCCCAGAGTTTTTTTTTTTTAGATTTTCAAGAGAATCAACATGCTACAGTACTTATAAGAGTTATTTTAATAATGATGGTGAAATTCTATTATATTAACTTAAATTAACATTTTTGAAATATAATCAGTGTTTTTATTTAACATAACTGAAATATTTTACGGAGGAACTTGACTTCATTTAATCCAAGTTGGTACTGGTGACTATTTCTTTTGCAAACTATATTAATTAGTCATAGGATTACCACCACTTAAATCTCTAATTCTATATAATCTAATTCTATATAATAAGGGCCGGAAGTGAACAATGTTTTCCTCATTCTTAAAAAGTGAGTGATTCTAAGAATGGGCATAAAAGAAAAGGAAAACAGACTAAAACCTGTTTCAAACTTTTCCAGTTTTCTAGATTTGAAATTTGATATTGCAAATAGTAATTTCTTATTGTCTGGAAGAAATGTTATGGCTTTTGAATCCAATATTTTGAATTCTAATCAAACCTTGTCAAATCTCAGATCAGACTCAGGTTTGATCTTGAGATTTTAAAATGTCCAACAGAATAAAACAAGACACCTGTAAATAAGG
Organism: Thamnophis sirtalis; assembly: GCF_051295495.1. Taxonomy (NCBI): domain Eukaryota; kingdom Metazoa; phylum Chordata; class Lepidosauria; order Squamata; family Natricidae; genus Thamnophis; species Thamnophis sirtalis. The sequence continues at coordinate 96,819,351 of NW_028261385.1, read as the reverse complement.
CATCCAGAAGCAGGATAAATTATATCAACAATATAAAGTTAAAAGCCACTATCCTGGCTTAATCATGATGATTATGTAAGATTCCTTCCATAAAACATAAACATATAGCATATATGCAGTCCCTTTATGACCTAATTTGATTTCACTTGGTAGTCCTATTTTAGAGCATTCTAAACACATCAACAGATTTTAATGGAATGCACTCCCATTTTGCATAGGACAGCAGCAGCAGATAGATAATAACTTCACTTCATAGCTTATGCTTCCTTATAGCCTACTCTTAAACAGTTCCCTCATAAAATGTGAGTCTCTTCTCTGGAACACATACAAAACTGACACTCATTATACACAAAGGAATGCTTAATAGCAGGCTGCTTTCTCAGAAAAGAGCAAGGTAGCAAGACATTAAATGTTTTTGTAGTTACAGTTTCACTTCACAGTGAAAAATATTTCAGTGGATTGGATTAAGCCTGTCATCTTATGCTACTTGGAAGCTAAGTACCGTTATAATCGGTAAAAGTGTCTTTTTCAGATGGCAGAGCTTATGACTGAAGGGTTTGACATTCCTGTCACCATATATTTTATTCTGCAGATAAATGGATGAAACATTTTGCTCTGCAGATTAATGACTGCTTTAAATTTCCTTCCATTTATGCATAAAGAGCCAGAAAAAAATATGCAGATGCAAAATTCATGCCAGACCGGGCTTCAGAAACAATATTAAGGAGAAACCCAGGAATATGAATTCAGGATATTTTTTATATTATGTTTTCAAATGTTTTAAATGGGATGCCTTAAACATAAGCAAAAAAAATTATTGATAAAGAATTATAAAATCAGCACATGAAAGAACATTTTGATGGGAAATCTGTCAGCTTAACTTTTTCTGCCTTACTTGGTAGAAAATGTGTAGTGTAGATTAGTGATCTCCAACCTTGGCAACTTTAAGACCTGTGGACTTCAACTCCCAGCTTTGCTGGCTGAGGAACACTGGGAGTTGAAGTCCACAAGTCTGAAAGTTGCCAAGGTTGGAGACCACTGGTGTAGATCATAGGCAAAAATTGGATGGCTGCGTTCACCTGACACACTAAACCACAAGTCAAGTATATTTTTGACCACTATGTAGCATAAATCCAGTCCTTGGGGTTAGCTTATGGTCACTGTGTCCCCAAATTTGTCAAGATAAAGATAACTGTATAAACTACAGCAAATGAACAAACATAATCAGGTTTGCTAAAGAGTTTCAGATTTTATTTCCTTCTCCTTTGGATCTTCCTATGCTTTTAGGCTAACTGAATTCTGGGTTTTTTCCACCAATGGTATATGACTCTCAACAGGCTAGTGGACTACCATTTAATAGTCATCCCATCTTTCATGGTTTTTAACTGCATAACAAAAATAGACGCATATATATTTTGAGGCAAACAAAATTGCACCATCACAAGTTCCATCCTTTTTGTATATGCAATACTGCTTGAATCATAACCCTAACCCATCAGATCCTCCTCAAGAATGCCGAAGGATAGATGGATGGACAGACATATGAATGGGAAAAGTGATTTATAACCATTTATACACTCAGAGGAGTCTTTACAGCAGCTAACTTATTTCTGAGTGCTTACAAAAAGTTGTAATCAAAAGACACAATTCCTTATTCACGTACAATTTAGTTTAGATTTTTTTTAATGTACCACAGCCAATCAACAAAACCTAGATAATTTTATTGAATCTCCAAATAGGCTTTATGATATGTGTCACCTAGGGTCATTTGCTGAGATGGGCAGCTATACAAATCAAAACAAATGGCAAATAGTAATCTCACACTATTGCAGGAGGAAGACAAATTATATTAAGGAAGTTCAACCAATGTTAACCTCATTCCAATTCTTCTCATTTGTTAAATGCCATGAGCTCTTAAAAGATGGGAAGAAAATTTCCTTGCCAAATTCAGGTGACTTTCTGTGTTTTTTTTTAAATCTCCAGGTTTTTTTCTTTATATAACATTTTTTGTAAACTATCAAAATTTAACCAAACAAGATGCTGACTTATGAGTACCTATTAAATTCAGGAACTACATCTATTCCAATGATTCACAGAGCTATGGTAAAACTGTTCCCAATCTGTGAATTTTGACTAGTTTGTAATATAATAACGTATTTATATATCATTTAAAGCATTTTCCCCAAAACAACATAATAACATTGGAAGGGACAGTATATGATAGCTCCAGAAGGCCTAGAAATCAGAGCAATGAAGGTTTATTCAAAAGTAAATTGCATTGTGTTAAAGTGTACTTAGAAAAGCAGGTTCAGGAGTCAAAAGCCCAATAGCCCAGCCATAATGTCATGCTTTGTCTTAAATTCATGCAGCTGATATACTACAAAGACTTAATTGTATCTCTTAGAAAATCTCTCTTTCCTGATGGAAACAAAGATCAAGGTCTCTCTGCCAATAAACTATAGGTTTCAAGAAAACTTCTCATGTAATAAGAAAAAGAAAGTGCTTTCTCCAAGAGATCCCAGAAGTTATATTGTTGCATATTCCTTGATAATAACTTCTAGGGGCAATGCTATTTATGTTTTATTGCTATTAAAATGAAATACTGTTGATTTATTAATGAGTTTTGTAGCTCTCACAGGTTTTATGGAGTGAAAAGTGAGCAGAGTACCTACCAGACACAAGCAATCAGTAAGCAATTATTAATTCTATCTAAAGCTGTCTATGTAGTTTTGCAGGAGGATAGTTGATGCGCCAAATATAGCCTCTCAACTATCAAACGACAACCCGGCCTTCACGTGGTGCCCCCTGTTCCCACCAATCGGGCTCTGTCGACCCTTGGGACTGGCGTCCCCTTGGGTATATCCAGCCGAAACAGCTTCCATGGATCGCCTTACATTTCCATGGAAGTCGCCAAACCCACGTTGGGTGAAGAGGCGTCGAGTGAGTGAGTGAGAGTTTTGCAGGTTTCCTTCACAGTTTCTTAACACCATGACTTTGTATCTGAAACAGGATGCAAAAGCTTACCGAACAACTACTGTTGGATGCACTACAGGTTTTGTTTTTGCACAACACAGACCTGAACACACAGGTAAGGTTTGCAGATATGCTTGCAGGCAAAGGATAAGTTTTGAAACTGACTTGGCAGATACATCTTAAAAGAATCAAGCTCCTGCCTATGAATGCCCCAACTCTTTAAGATGTGTTATTGCTTTATTTGATATCACATTATTATTGTCCTTTAATTTTATTTTCACTAAATAAAATTATGCGAACTATTTGAGTAATTTACATTGAAAGCTGAAAGTTAAAAATGTGAAATGCAGGCTAGGAAGTTCTCTTTCCTACTCTTAAAAAGTTTGTTTCATTTTACAAGTGGGATCTCTCTCTTCACTTGAATGCTGAGCCAGGTGCAAGATTGGACATGAAATATCTCAGAAAGGGATTTTATTTGAAAAAGGTCACTTAACAATGTACACGAAAGCCTGTCTAATCTTGCATGCCATATACTTCCTTCCCGACATATTTCAGAAGTGGGTGAACTGGATATTTCTTTGTATTCTCTACTCACCAAAGACATCTGAAACTGCATTCTCTATGCTGTACATATCACAGAAAGTGATGTTTTCTTGCAAAAATACATGTGTAACTTTTCTTTACATTCTCCTTTTCTTTTCATAGATAGAGTTTGTGGCATTGGATTAGTTAGGTTCTGTTGCGCTTTCAAGTCACATGTTGCGAATAAAATACCTTGACATATGTAGCACGATTTTCATTCATACAAAAGGATAAGGGTTATCTTAAACATTAAACATTATCTTAAACATTAAGCTTATTTTATTATTAACTGTAGAAAGTTATCCTGTATGTAATCATACTACGGTGCAGCTGGCTCTACACTGTGACTCTTCCAAATATCAAATTACATTTTCTAAAGGGGATTTTTTTTGGGGGGGGGGAGAGAGATGCCAGGGGCTGAACTCTTCTGTTGAACTATTGGCCTTGAGATAAAAGAACATTCTTCTGCAATAATTCTCTCAGAGGAATTTCTTAAGGTCAGTGAACGGTCTGGAACACTCAATACTGTAGAAGCTACTAAAGCTATGCAAGTCATGACTTGAGCATGGCCAATGACAGAAGACCACTGGGAATCAATCTCATTGAAACCACTGAAGGTGTTTTTTTTTTCAAAGAAAAAAAGGTACACATACAATGAGTCACACAACGTATATAGGTCACCGTGATTTCATGACTGCGGATAAGATTACGAAAGTAGCATGCAGCTTGAGAGAAAAGGTAGAAATACCCTTATGAAAGGATGGAACAGCAAGAGAACCCAAACAGTATTACAGTGAAATGACTTCTCTCCGGTTCAAACATGATTTGGTTTAATATTTTCTTTGGAAAGCACCTTATGATAACAATTCCTAGTATATCCTTATAATTGCCTTCCCCAACTTATTATTCTCCACGCACTTTGAAATCCAATTTTCATCATACTCAACCAAGGACTGCTACTTTATAACAAGTCTTGTAGCAACTTATTTGAATAATTCCTGTAAGAGTCATATACAATAGGCTGATTAAAAAACATAGGTCTCATTGCATCTTCCCCTAAACTTTCTTCTTCTTGGTAATTAGAAGGGCAGGGAATAAGATTTTCCAGACCCTTCCTAGTGTTTTAATTTAAATATCCTGGTTTCCCACTGATAGGCAACAGCACTCTAAAAGTGTTGGAAAAGAAAAAAGTTATTTTTTCAAGATCCTTCCCTGAACAGGGAGGGAAGGTGACAAGAAAGGAAGATTAATATGTTGATAAATATGACTTCTGTGTGAATAGAGTATGTGATATATTACACACTTGGGATGCATTCATATTAATTTGTAATTATTTAATTAATTACTAATAGCACTATTACTTTATTTAACTACTAATTATAATATTACAATATTACTAAATAAAGTCATTAGTACCACAGTAATATGGTTGAGTTATATAAATTGTTAGAAATGTTTTATACTCATATAGAAAGTGTGGCTAAGAGAGATTGGTGTTCTAGTTCTGAAAGTCATATTTTATAAATTTTCATCTCCAAATGATCAAATATTACTGTACATAAAAGGCAACTGATGAAATACCTCCAACATTTGGAAATGTAATAATGGAACTATTCAGTATACCAAATTGTATACAAACTGTGAATAGACTGGGAAGTTTTCACAAAACTGTTTGTCTAGAGTTATGTTGAGTCTCTTGTCATTTTGAGCAGTGCTATACCTATCCACCACACCACCTGATAATATTTGCCAGAATCATTTGCTTTGTTCATTGCCTCAGGAAATGAATTCCTGTCCCTCCCTTTAGAACATCATTCACCCAGAGATAAAACTGACCCCCCCCACTTTGTTGCTTTTCCACAGTACCTTGACGAGATAGTTTTGCTAGTGAGCTTGGAGACGCCATTCGGAACTGATAATCTGGCTTGTCCGATTGTATTGTTGCTGTCATGTGAAGGGGTGAGGGTGGGTGTTAAACTGTAGGTTTTTAACTGTGGATGTTTAATGTAGTATTCCACCTGGAGTTGCTATGTATGTATTGGACACCTATATATATATTTGTTTAATAAATGAATGAAGTTGTTCCTGTGATACTGTTGGTATATTGCATTACTCTTTGGCCTGGTTTATAAGATATCCAGACACTATTCCACCATTGATTAATTGGTTAATTAATTTATTTGATTAACTACATCCGGTTATTGATTATTAATGATCATCCATCACTAATTCTGTTTTGTGGGCAGAGTATCCCAGAGTATCTTAATGCAGCGGAAGTGATGTCCTTGCTAAAGGAGCCATATTTGGTTCCAACCAATTTTAGCAATTAGAGTCCAGTATACAATACAATATTCCATATTCAGCTAGGCTGATGGAGGTAATTTTAATTGAAAAGGATTATTTTGTTCCTTCCCAGTCTGAGTGTGAACCTGGATGGATAGTCTATACTAGGATAGAGTCATGCAACCCATCCTGCTGAATCCCTTGGTGGCTTTTCATACCATTGAACATCATGTCTTTCTTGTTGGACAATTCTGTGAACTGAGGAATCATTTTGTGATGGTTCCCTTTCTGGGAACTAGAAAGGTCCAGTTCTTAGGAATTGTTTTGGGATAGAATTCTACAAGATTTTACCTTTTTTTCCATGTAATCCCTCCAAGCTTTGGTAGTTGGGAAGGAGCACTTGCTAATTTTCTGATATCCCAATGCTGTGACTTTTCCAAATATTAGATACGGCTGACACTGATACTTTTCCTTTTTTTGAAGACTCGCATTTAGAAATCACAGTGAATCCCCAGACTAAAAAAATAATACTCGCCACAGAGTCAGGTGAAGCTGAACTCAGGCAAAGCAAAGTTCCTAGCGATTCTGAGAACTGAATTTCAGGATGTGTATATTTTTGCATTCCTCTTTAAGTGACAGTGTCAGGAACAGCTAGGTTCAGCAGTGATAATAGACAACTTTTAATAATTTTTTGCTGATAATTTGGTACATCTCCCCCTGGAGAAGAGAGAGTCCTAGCTTCATGTCTTAGACTAATGGAATGTCCTGTTTATAAGGTGGCTTTTGAATTTTGTTTTAAAAAAGATAAACTTTTTTTTCACAAACTGGCCATGGATGAATGGTAAATGAGGCCTCCATAGGATCCCGGATTAGGCTTATACTGGAAAAGCTTCACTAGTTGCCTTTGGGACCCATTTCAAGGTGCTCAGAATTGTCTATAAAATCTTACACGGCATAGGCCAAGCTGCTTACAGGGTCTGCCCACTCCTGAACAAACTGCTTCCCTTTCTTATGATGCAGCAGTAAAATTTGATGTGAAAGATTGATTCTGCTTTCTGCACAGCAAGGCCCGGTTATTGAACCAACTGCTACTGGAGCTGAAGCAAGCCCTCTCATTAAGATAGTTTAGAAGGGTGCTAAAACAGTATTTGGTCATTTGAGTTGCTGTTCTAGCTTTCGGTTTTATGGGGGGGGGGGTTGTTTTTGTTTTACTACAATTCTTATAGTTTTTAACTGAATCCTTGTAAGCAACCAAAAGCTATGAAAGAAATGGATTGCATCTGCAATATAATGCAACAATAAAATAAAATAAATACAATAAAAACAACGTAGAATTCCTGCATTGCAATGGTTAAGGGATCTAGTTAAGAAGCTATTGACATTATTAACGCCCCCCCCCTCTCTTCTGAGGAAAACCATGGGATTATAGCTGCCAGGAAAAAACAGATATTCTCTGTGCTTCCTAAACCTTGACAAATTATCCAAAATTGGGTAAAAATAATTTTTTAGAGTAATGGCATAGAAACCTATTACCCCTCACAAGAAGACATTTAAATAACTTTGTTGCTTGTATCCTTATGATTTATATTGATATTGATTGTTTCCTGATTGCTTATTTGTACCCTATGACTATCATTAAGTGTTGTGCCTTATGATTCTTGACTTATTTTTGTATCTTGTCTTCTTATTTGCACTGAGTGCATTTGCACCAAAGACAAATTCCTTGTGTACCCAATCACACTTGGCCAATAAAGATTCTATTCTATTCTATTCTGTTCTATTCTATTCTATTCTAAATTGACTTAAAATTTGCGATATGCACTAAAATAAATTCAAGTATTTCCCAAGGCATTCATATTAAGATGAAGATCAATGAAATTGCCAGTGGTAATTGGTTGAAATCACATAAAGGTCATTCCATGATATTGTTTTTAATAACCCTCCAGTTGCCCTCCAGTTGCAACCATTCATTCAGTGACCATGTGAAGTTATGACAATGCTGAAGAAAGGTGCATAGAAGCTGTCCTCAGAGTTTGATAAGTCTTTCTGAAAAATAGTTTGCGGTAATAAAGGAACATAAATGAAATTTGGGAAGCACTTCTATAGAGGATTTTGGCTGCAGTGTATGGATATGGATAAACTAACTTCTCTTCCTTCAAATGATTCTAATAAAGTGCTTTGGATCTTTCCCAAAGACAGTAACTCAGGATTACTCATTCAAGCAGTCCGACATTTCTCAATTTTTTGGGAGGGAGGAAACAGTATCTTAAGAAATTTATAAAGTTAATGTGACATTTAAGGCAACAGCCTTGCATTTTCAAGGTTTGTCAAAGCTTGAAAAAAGTCAAGACTATAATAAGCAGTAGAGAGCTGCTATATCCATGCTTGTGGGGTCTGGAACACTTCATTATGAATAATTTTTGAAGGATGCGGAGTCTTATTTTTATCACCCAGCTGATAACTGAGCAGCTGGATAGCGCAGAAACACAAATGCAGCACATGCGGTTTGGGGCAGTGCAATAGGATGATGAAAGTAAGAGCCATTTATAACTTGTTAATTGCAAGTTGTCCTCATGCTTCAAAGGAGTGAATATTAAAGGATTATGAGAATATATGAATAGGCTGCACATGGCAGCAGAATGCTGCTAACCAGCTGTGCACCAAGGCCTGACAATAATGGGAGATTTATCAAGTCCCTGGAAGAGTAGTATAGTATTATTTGGCTTGATAAATCAAACATTTTGCAGATTGGGTTTATTTTATTCATTCAGTCAAAGTTAGACTTCCTGCTTCTATCTAGGCTCATAAAGCTGCTTATCCTATTTTTAAAAAAGGTGATTAAAACCTGTGCAGGCTGGTTTAGATAGACAGACAAATAGATATGTGCTGCTTTGTTTCCTGGCTTCTACAGCCCAAATTTATTGGGAAGCATGACTGCTAGAACTGAGATAGAAGAATGAGATTTTTCCCACCCGGTATCTTGTTTACTTTGCATAATAGAACTGAATTTGTTATTTCCGCCTTGCTCAAAAGCATAGGAGTTGCAATTTGGCTGTCACAATGCAGCATAATGCAGGGTTTAAAAGAATCTTCATGACTGGACCACGAAGCTTTATTCTGTTTCTTTCCCTTGCTGTTATTTCATTTTTCTTGAAATGGAGACTTAAACATCATACTAATTTTCTCTGTATCAAACCCTATGTGGCCCATCAGGTTCAATATAACTCAGCCTACAAAAGTTGCATATGCCAGCCCAGCAAAGGCTCAACATAATTAATCAGCTGGTATGCAAACCTTTCTGACTATAAATTGTTCCAGACTTCGGTAAGTCTTATCAAAAAAAGAAATCTTTGGCTTTGTTTTGACAACATGTTGCAAAAACAGCCCACTACATTTTAGTTTAGGTTGTATAATTCCATGTGGCTAGTTTCTGGTTCAGTGTAGTTTGTATAAATACAGACATTTGGATAGAATAAACCATGATTAAGGGCAACCCCCAAGTGAACCTATGGGAACACTTTCAATCAACTTGATATTTTTTAGGCTAGCTTCACTTTGATTGGGGGGGGGAGTCTTATTTCCCCAAACCTATAGAACAAAAGAAGTAGATGACCACACAGAGAAGGGAAAATCGATGCTAACACTTTCATTGGGCTAACTGAGAAGAGGGAGATAAGACAGGCAGAGCTGTTCTATCACTCTGTTAAGGAATCATTTGTCTGTGTCTCTCCTTCAGCTGCTATCAAACAGCAGTGGTCTGTTCAGCACAGGAAGAAAAGAGAAGCAGCTGCTCCATCAAATCACCTAACTGGTGATATGCATCCTACTTTACATCCCAGCTAATTAGAACTAGAATTTCATTCAACATAAGATCCCATGTGCCTAAGCTTGTCCCCCCCCCTACTTTATTTTCTTACTCCATTTTGTTTCTGTCTCATATAGTTTAGATTGCCCATTTTTTTAATCTTAAGGAAAAAAATATATGGGTCTGTGCAATATTTTAGATTAGAAAGGAAAAAGATGCTTTGAATCTCGGAGCATCTCTTGGCATTTCCTTAAAGCACCTAGAGTGTTTCCTAACATTTCACAGCTGTAGTTGCCATAGGATCTCCCACAATAACATTTTGTTTAAGAAGTTGCTAACAAGCGCTAGGGGGCACCCACTCTATGAAGCCTCTTTATTTGAATCTGAACAGTGCACAGCTGTTCAGCTATGTATCAAAGACTATCCACAGGTCTTGAATGGTTTATTAGGCCATCGAGTCCAACTTTGTACTATGTTCAGGTATGTTTGAAGCATTACTAAATATAAGATTAAACACCCTTAACCTCCATTTCACAGACATTCAGACTCAGAGGCATTCTTGACTTTAAAAAAAGAAGGAGGATTTGGAAGTTGATGCTTTACAGTGCTGTTTTTCAAGCTTGGTGATTTTAAGATGCATGGACTTCAGGAATTCTCCAGCCAGCATGTATCTTGAAAGCCTGACAAAGCTTCCATCTCCTTCCATCTTATATCAAAGAGATATGGAGGTGCAGTAACTTCAGGATTTTTTTATTCTTAATTTCAACATTACAGGATCACTTTCTCCAAAGTTCAACTTTTTCAGTTTTGTGTATTAATAGCTAATCTCCCTTTGCCTTTTTCCACCCTCTGAAGGAGAAAAGTTTTAGGGCAAAAAAAGTGAAAAGTTTGCTGGAAAGACCATGCTTGGCTTAACAGGTGTTAAAAATATAATAATTTGAATTACCCCATCAATAGTACTTTATGCCTCTTTGAAACATCTGCATTATCATCATCATCATCTGTTCAATTTCTGAGTCTGGTATAGATTCCAATAGCCACAATATTTTTATTTCTTCCTCCTCATATTATAACCAAGATAATAAGAATAATCTGGTTAAGTACAGAATTCTAAAGCTTTCTTCTTTAACTATGGCTGCAAATCATCAGGAAGGAATAAACCTTCCAATTTCTATGGTTTTCAAGTTTGATTTTGTTATTTATTTATAAAGTTAGGTGATGTTATTATTACCATTATTATTCCCAGAAAATGTTACTTTTCATCAGAAAACATTACAAAGATGCTGATCAACAGGTGGAGACATTTTTTCTTCATTTCAGGTTAAATGTTTTAAAACTGTGCATTTCTCAAGTCCCATTGTCTTTGGATTGCCCATTAAAGAAGCAGCATTTTGCCACCTGCTGCTAAGCCTCTGAAGGATTGCTCCTACTGAGATAGTATCCAGCTGTTTTCAAAGCAGCCTGGTCAACAGAAAAGCTTCCTGCTGTGTCTTCTATGAACTGTTTGCCCTGGATCAGTAGATATGTAGCTTATCCAAAACATTTACTGAAATATAAGCTGCACCAGTAAGGAGCTTAGATGAATAAATTGACTGGGTCTTCTTTTTCAGATCTCATTTCCCAGTTCTTGGATTAGAACCAGGAGAGAAAAGCAAAATTATTTTGGAAACCCAGAGATTTATTTTATAATAAAGAAATGGAACAGAGATCCTGCTGCAGTAATAGTCACGGTAGCAACAGCAACAATCTATTTCCCATGTCTGGTCACAGTCCTGATGTTAGCATGGCATTTCATGCCATGCTAAAACAAAACAAATTCAGATGTGTATTATTTTAGGAAACTGTTACCTTCACATGGAATCGTTTTAGATTTATTAATTTTTACCCAGTAAAGCCTAAGGCCACATTACGGGAGAGGTAAAGAGGTATCAATAAGACACAAAGTGTCAAGTTTCTGAGAAAGTGGGAATAAATTGGAAACAACACAACCATTGGATCTGCTATGGCATCCAGGTTCAAATTCTATAAATTGCTAGTTGCCCACTGGCTGCAAAACTTTATCCAAAGTTGTGACCAAGATTGAGCTAACTCAACCAAGATCCTTAAACTGAAAATGGTGCCTAAATTTTAATCCATTCATTAGCTGTGGGGAAAACATTCCTGTTTCCTCCCCCACCCCATCCTACTCATGATGGGAAGCCATGCCCCGATGGTATACCTTTCTCTGTGTAAGCTTGAGAACCTGCAACTGGTCCCCATGTTTGGACCAAATTTCACCAATGCTATAGAAGACTATAGACCAGAGATTGCCAATCTTTGCAGACTAGTGGGGGGAGTGTCAATGTTTCCATGTGAGTGGTGGACACGTGCACCCACCACCCATGCAACAGGGGCATGCTTGAATGCACTCCCCACTTCTTGTGCAAGTTGGACTGTGCGCATGCTCACTGATACTTCTGCAGCCAGGTTCTGAATGGTTCAAGGCCTGGTAGTGAGCCACAGCCCAGGGTTGGGGACTCCTGCTATAAACAGTGACTATTCATGCTGTCCTTTGAACTAGATGGAGAAACTGGCAGTGACTAGAGTAATGTCCTGGCTGGATTTATTTGTAAATAAATTGTTTCAATGGAACTTTAGAGTGTTATTAAAATGGGGACAGCTGGAAAGGAGGGAAGAATGGTTGGTAGAAGATTGTAGGGAGGATACAGCTTATCAAATTCATTATGGAAAAATAAATATTTTGATCAGTTAATAAATTTTCTCATACCTTTATATTATACTCAAGTTTGCACCATAATTCAGGGTAGTACAATAGCAAAATAGAGAAAGGGAAATGTTTTAAAAATGTAAAAATAGGTAGCATCATGTGAATTCGCTCAGTTTTTAAAAAGCTCACTTGGCTGAAAATTTCTAAAAGTATCTTTATTGAAAAGAGCAGGAATGGCCCTTGAAAACCATACCACTCCTCAGTTAGCATGCAATGTCTGGTAGTTTGGAACAATAATTGAATAATAACAATTGACCTGCAGGTTTTGAGCCAGATTTTGTCACTGTTAAAATTTGGCAGCTGCTCAAAGCTGAATTGCTGCATAATGAAACTTGTTTTATGCGTATATGTCAAGAACATAATGAACAATTTAGTTGATTGGACTGCACTGTAAGCATGTGACTGGTTGACATCTGTCACCAACCTGACAAGGCAGATAAAAGCTTAAATAGTTGACTTAGTTCGAAGATTCAAGATTCAATTAGGTGCAAATCAACCTCAGGACCAAACTTGATTTAGCATACCTTTGTGAATGTATCTTTCTCATGTGCTTGTTTAAAACAAAGAAAGAAAGCAAACAAAAAGCAAAAGCATCAATACTAAGCTGTGAATGGGAGGAAGATAAGGAGCAAGGATGGCTTAACTCTTTCTCATCTGTCTCTTGATGAAGATCATAACTTTCGAAGCAAATTTCCTCCCCAAATTGTCAGTGGAGACTCTCAATGATCCAGGTCCCATCCTGATGCTATTGCCAAAATACAATTTTGGCTTGTCCCAAAGGTGATATTTTCAAAAGGCAACTGGATTCCATTCCATTACTGATGATGCAAAATGTGGCAGACTAAAATGAATTGCTTATGGATGTAAGAATTGTGGTGGTGCAGTGGTTAGAATGCAGTATTTCAGGCTAATTCTGCTGACTACCAACTACCAGCAGTTATGGCAGTTTGAGTCTCACTGGCTCAAAGTTGACTCATCTTTCCATCCTTCCGAGGTTGGTAAATGAGGAGCCAGATTGTTGGGGGCAACATGCTGACTCTGTAAACCACTTAGGGAGGGCTATGAAGCACTGTGAAGTGGTACATAAATCTAAGTGCTATTGCTTATGGATGTATGATTTTCAGAACACATTACAATGGTCTTACATTTTATATTGCAAATATCTAGGGTTGTCATATTTTGGCCAGACAAATCTGAGTGTCCACTACACAGGTATATAATGACCATTTGGATTGTTGCACCCAAATATATATGACTCCTAACATTACACATGATGTTGGTCAGGGTATCTAAAGGATATTGTCAATTTGTGTATGAGTCTCTCCATCTTTGAATACAGGTAGTCCTCAACTTACAGCAGTTCATTTAATGATTATTCAAAGTTACAATGGTACTGAAAAAAGTGACTTATAACCTTTTTTTTACACAACCTTTCCAGCATTCACATGATCATGTGACAAACATTTAAATGCTTGGCAACTGGCTCATATTTATGACTTGCTAGGTCCCAAGGTCATGTGATCACCTTTTGCAACCTTTTGACAAGCAAAGTCAATGAGGAAACCAGATTCACTTAACAACCGTGTTACTAACTTAACAGTGATTCATTTAACAATTGATTCAAGAAAGGCTGTAAATGGGGCAAAATTCACTTAACAAATATCTCATTTAACAACATAAAATTTGGGCTCAATTGTGGTCATAAGTCAAGGACTACCTGTAAATATCTTCAATGGTCTTATACTGTATATCTCACTACAAAAGTAGACTTAGCATTTTGAAGGATGACGATAATATTACTTTAAAAAATGGGGAATATAATTTACTTTATCAAATTAATACTCCACTCATACCTGGTAAACCAGCCTTGTTGGTAAACAGTTAATAATATAAATAAAAAAATATTGCAGCAATTGCAAAAATATACTAAATGCTCTAATTTTCAACATAAAATCCATATAAATAACAATAGTTTTCAAATAATGCAGCACTGCATTATTTTACACTTAAAATATCCCTGAGTCATGTTCTTAAAAGCATAATTCAAAGACAGGAAAACTACTACATCAAAATACATTTTAGCCTCTTCTTAAAGATATTCAGCGAGGGAACAATCTGAACTTTGAGGAAAGGGTCTTTGCAGACCTCATCAGTTCTGGTCCCTCAATGAAGCTTTCAGAACATATGGCAAAAGCTACACTTTCTGGTAGGCAGAGCCTAAACTGCTTAAGGATTTATAGATAAAACCAAGCACCTGGACATCTGACAGGGTGACAATTTACCCTTGTTTCTTAATTCCTCTGTGAAGTGTGAAAGTAACACCTTGGACAGCTAATGAAGAGATCTAGTAAGCAGAAATACCAATTATATAATTTTGTGTTGGAATTTGGGGATGGTAAGTATGTGAAGTGGCCTTTTCCATTCCCATATGGAACAGATGGCTGTTCCTGAGCAACCCTCAATCTCCAGCTTCAGCTATTGAAGAATAGGAAGTATTGATTCAAATAAAAAAGTATCCCTGGTGAAGGATTAACACTGAAGAAGAGAACCGATGGATTCTCAGACTGTCCGTCACTTGATGTCAACCTTCAAAAGTCAACCAACATATGCCACAAGAATCAGTGGAACTTAATTTTATTGTGGTAAAGTATATTAACAGAAAGCTTGACAGAAATTCTGTCTCCCCACTCATATATCAAACTTGATTTCCTTCCTTACCGTTTCCTCTCTTCCAGGGCTAAGCTGCTGTTTACTATACTTTCGTTGTGCTCCTCTACACACAACAAATAGTGTATCACCACACTCCAATTGTTTGCCATGCTTTTTGCTTTGAGGCTACTCTGGACAGCCTATAATCAAACTATATTGACACTGGGTGGCTAATAATTAAACTATATTGACTATAATCAAACCTAGTATTTCTCTCAAATAATCTAGGTAGTTAGGTGTATAAGAGATGTGGTGGTCCAAACAAGTTAAAGCATCCTGTCACATCCTCAAAATGCACAGGAAAATATTGCTCCAATAAATCAGGACAAGCAGATGCAATGGCCTTCTCCTATTCTATTCACCAATAATAATATCAATCTGCCAGCAGATGTGAGTGCTACTGTCTGTGAAAAGTTCCATAAAATCTTCAAAGAGGTTTTTACAGTTCAGAAATTTTAAAAGGTACAGGAACAAAAACAAAAACCCAGAACAACAACAACAACAAACCTGGAGCTAGTTGATCAAATTTTGCACAGCACATAGCTTTCATTTTCTACAGTAGAGCAGAAAATTGGAAAGGAGAATGTTGATAAGATGCTACAGCGATAACGATCAGTGAAGCAACTGCTATTCCTTTGTCCTTTAACCTAGCTGTTAAAAACTCTGTTCTGATCAGAGTTAGATGCAAAGTCGAAAGAGCACCTTGATGTAGAGTTAGATTTTAAAGAAGTCTACTCATTGTGCATATTTTTGTTTTAAATTTGCAAGCAGGTTTGGTACAGTATGACTAAAGATCACATATGCTATATGTTTTGTTTTATTTGCAATATACAATGTAATTCCTTCTGATTCAGTTACTAACTGAAATAATATCCAGAGTAGAAGCTGCCACTAAAGATGGTACATGCTGCTGTACTATATCAATGTATTAATGTATAGAATTTGCAACTTCACAAGATATTTACAATACAATTTTATATCAAGAAGCTCCTCCTCCTCCTCCTCTTTTACTGCTTTGGGTATTGAGGAAGACATGAAGCTCTGCTTTTTATCAAGAAGTCCTACTGGACTTAATGAGATGTGCTTTTGGGAAGACTAGAAAAGGATTTATTGTTAATGACACAATTCTATCTATACCTGTTTACACAAAAAATTTATGTCCAATAAAATCAGAGTATTTGGAATTGTGTATTGCAGCAACTCTTCCAATCCATTGCACTCCACTTTTTTTCCTTAGCGAGACAACAGAACTGCAGGCTGAGATCCTTGTCTACCTCTTATGAGAAGGCTGTGTAAATCCAAGATCTGACAAAGCCTTCTTTTAATTTCCAACATGAACCTAAGCCAACCAGGTGCTAATACTATTGTTACTTTATTTGTGTTTCAATCTACAAACATTCATTGCTTTATTTTTCATCTAAAGATGCAGAAACCAAATTAATTGGAGGGCTTAAAATTTAATCAGTGTGGCCATACTGATATCTGGATATTTTGGTTCTGCTGTATTATTTTGACAGGAGTTAAAATGAAAATAAATGAGTGGAAGATTCTGTTGCTTAAATTCAATATCCCATATAATTTTATTCATACAAGTGAACAAAATAGACCAGGAATGCATCCATTCTGAGGTATGGTAATTATATCTATTTAAATATAGTAATGTAATTGATTTTTATGGTCAAATTACACAACTATTATTTATAAAGTGACATTCCTAATTCGTAAATGACAATTATATCTACTCCAAATTCTGCTAGATATTATACATTATTCAACTGTAATCTATATCCTTCCTACTGCCCTTTTGAATTATCATTCTCTGTAAAGTTTCATATTGGTATCTATATGCCATGTGTCTTAACCTGAATATTACAAATTAATACACCACATTTATTCTTTCATGGTGACTGGGCACATATGATTCTTTTTAGAAAATAACAAATTGGTCCAACTAATAATTTTTAAAAAATCTGTTTTTCAAAATGCAACACTGGTTCATAAGATGTGGTTTGGTGTACTGAGTGCTGCTTTTTGGACAATATGTTATTTTTCCCCCTACATGAAAATTTAGGAGGGCAGGCAAGGGTGAAAATGGTGAAATGTCTATCACAACATCACAATGTAAACTTTGTCTGCCGTGTTGTGAAGTTACAGGAATGTGTCTAAGAGGAGACCTTGCATCATGGCATCACAATTTATTTTTGGCATTCTGATAAAATCTCCAGGCTCAACAGAATGCCCTTGGTTCACTATGTTTTTCCTCTCTGGGAAGTCAAAGCTATATGCATAATATTATCTTCTCCACATATTCATTTTGTTTTTGTTTTAAATAGAAGTTCTTGTTCTTTTGAGTTCTCTGACAATTTGGAAACCAGGAGGAAGACAATAGAAATACTTATTATATGCTTTTTGTGATCATATACATGAAATATTAAGTTTGGAGGGTACTCATATCTAATAGTGGTATAGAGGAAACTATGTAGGTCAGGGGTGTCATACTTGATTTCATTGAGGGCCACATCAGGGTTGTGTTTGACCTTGGTGGTGGGGTGGTCATGGCCAGAGTGGGCATGGCCACCTTCATGTCACTCGTGTTGCAAGTGTCTGTGGTGACCCGAGCACTCTGCCAGCGAAAACGAGCTTCAGAACTCCATTTTCAACTGCGACGGCCTCCTGCCACCCTCTGCCAGTGAAAACAGAGCTCTGGGGGGCTGCATGTGGCCTCCTGAGGTCTGTTTTCACTGGCACAGGGCAGCAGGAGGCCATTGTAGCTGAAAATGGAGCCTGAGAAGGGCACATGCAGCCCTCCCATACTCTGTTTTTGCTGACAGAGGCACCCCAGGCCAGTTCTTTGCTGTTTCTAGAGTAGCCCCACAGGCCAGATCTAATCACCCCATGGGCTGGATCCAGCCTCAGGACTTGAGTTTGACACCATGAAGTGAGTACCATCAACTTTGTTTTAGTGTCCTCTAGTCTTATTAAAATAAAATAAAATTGGATCTTAGAAAGACCTGGAAAAAAGTGAATTTCAGGCTCCTAATTAAGCTAATAGTCTAATTGATGGTACCCACTCCATCTTTTTCCCCAAACATATACACCTACAAGGTGCTACATCAGCCGCGACACCAGAAAAAGGGGTAGAGGAGTGGCAGTCATCATCCGAGAGTCCCTAGTTCCTCGTAGGATTCCTGCTCCGGAGATTGTCGGGTGTGAGTCCCTTCTGGTGAAGTTGGACCTTGGGGGTCAAATGGGCTTGTTGCTAACGTACCTACCTCCCAACAGCGTTGCAACAGCCCTGCCTGTGCTCCTCGAGTCAGTAGCTGAGCCGAGCTGGCGGTTGAGTTCCCCAGGCTTGTAGCGCTGGGGGATTTCAACCTGCCATCGCTCGGTGAACGCTCTGATGGAGCACAGGAGTTCATGGCTTCCATGACAGCCATGGACTTGACCCAGGTAATTCAGGGTCCAACTCACTCAGCGGGGCACATGCTCGACCTTGTATTTCTCTCGGAGCAGTGGAGACGTGATCTAGATTTGAAGGGCATTAAGATCTTGCCCTTGTCATGGTCAGATCACTTCCTACTGAGGCTCGACTTTCGGAAACCAATCCCCCACTGTAGGGAGGGGGAACCGATTAGGTGGTTCCGCCCCAGGCACCTGATGGACCCTGTGGGGTTTCAGATGGCACTTGGTGAGATACCTGACTCTCTGGCCCACAGTCCAGCGGAGTCCTTAGTTGCTGCTTGGAATATAATGGCGGCGGGGGCTCTAAACCAGATTGTGCCTTTACGGCCTCTCCGCAGCAGCGGATCCAGGAGGGCTCCTTGGTTCACAGAGGAACTCCGGGAGATGAAGCGCCAAAAGAGATCCCTGGAGTGACGCTGGAGGGCTAGTAACTCCAAATCCGACTGAACAGAATTAAGAGCCTTCATTAGGACTTATCTAGTGGCGATACGGGCGGCAAAATGTGCGCATTTTTCTGCTCTTATTGCATCCGCAGAATCTCACCCAGCCGCCCTGTTTAGGATAGCCCGCTCCCTCTTGAAAGGGAGGGATGCGGACGAACCCTTACAGGGTAGAGCTAAGGAATTTGTTCAGTTTCTGTCGGATAAAATCGCTTGGATCCGGACGGACCTGGACTCCACTTGGATGGTACCAGCCGAGGCTTTGGGGGAAGGTCCTGATCGGATTTTAGGAGCGAGTTTCAACTTGTCGCTCCTGAGGAAGTGGACAAGGCCATGGGAGTGGTGAGTGCCTCCACCTGTTTACTGGACCCGTGTCCCTCCTGGCTGGTCTCGACCAGCAGGGAGGTGACAGGTGGCTGGCTCCAGAGGATTGTTAACACCTCTCTTCTGGAGGGATCCTTCCCACATCCTCTAAAGGATGCGGTGGTGAGACTCCTCCATAAGAAACCATCCCTGGATCCAGCCATTTTAAACAACTATCACCCAGTCTCCAACCTCCCATTTGTAGGGAAGGTTGTTGAGAAGGTGGTGACCTTTCAACTCCGGTGCACCTTGGATGAAGCAGATTATCTGGATCCCTTTCAGTCGGGTTTCAGGCCTGGATATGACACAGAAACTGCTTTGGTCGCGCTGATCGATGATCTCTGGCGGGCCAGGGATAGAGGACATTCCTCTATCCTAGTGCTCCTTGACCTCTCAGCGGCCTTCGAAACCATCGACCATGGTATCCTTCTGCGACGATTACAGGAGGTGGGAGTGGGAGGCACCATTTTAAGGTGGTTCTCCTCCTACCTCTCAGATAGGTCTCAGTTGGTTGGAGGACAGAGGTCGACCCCCTATGCCCCTCAACTATGGGGTGCCACAGGGTTCGGTCCTGTCCCCCCTCCTATTTAACATCTTCATGAAGCCGCTGGGTGAGATGGGTGAATTTTAATGCTGTATTTTTTATTTTTTATTTCTATTTTTTAAATCTTAAATGTTTCTTTGTTTGTTGTGAGCCGCCCAGAGTCCCAATGGGAGTGGGCGGCATACAAATTCTATTAAACTTGGAAACTTGGAAACTTCCTCTATACCACTGTCAAATAGAAAATTTGTACCCTTCCAAGCCTAATATTTTATGTATACGATCATAAATAGCATATAATAGCCATTTCTATTGTCTTCATCCTACTTTCCAAGTAGCCAGAGAACTCAAAAGAACACGAGCTAGTCGTATTTTGGTATTTCGACACAGTTATCTTCTCCACAATGCAAATAGATTTAAAGCAGTGTCTTCAACTCTAGCTTTATACTATGTGGAGGGGGGAAACCTATTAATTATTCTAAAACAAATATAGCAGTCTTTATTTTATAGCCACGGCAATTGCTGGAACATAAATAGCAATTATATAGAACTGAAGCCTTTAAATATGTGGGAATTACCATCCAACTCTACTTTTCTCTCTGCTTCCTGGAGTGAACAAAGAAAAGTCACCACTGACTGGGTCTACAAGGTCACTGATGTGATTCTGCATGTTGCTGAATCACTATTAATATCTACAAGGTTAAAGTAATAAGCCTCTTGCATTCAGATTGTAGATTTGTACCTACTGAGATTTAAGAACCCTCAAAGTCATTCAATCCAAGGTTTTAAGATCTATATCCAAGTACATCTAACTTATCACTAGACTTGTAATTTGGCCCTATCTTTTCTTATACAGCAGGTGAACAAATAACTACTTAGATATTAGTCCAAATTGATATTAACCTTTTACACTATTGGGTAATGACCAATTGGTTTGAAGAAAGAAATTGAATTAGACCTTGGAAAGTATCATTTATCAATCTATTGTCTGCTTTCACAGGAGGTGAGACATCATTTTTTTATTCTAATTTTCATAATGGTTGGCATTTCATCCTTTGCATTATGATTTCAGAAGGGTCAGGGACCCTTTACTCTAGCTAGGTATCTAATTAACATATTGTGTTTGCTGTACTGGTGAGCTTCTTCCCTCTAAAGGTACTTTGCCTTCAATGTTATGGAAGTGACTTTATAAAAAAATCAATAGGTACACCCCTTTATCATTTCTGCAGTTCTTATCTCAAGTGGCGAGAGATTTAAGTGACTGTAGAAACAATGCAACAGGGTAACTGTAAACTTATGACCTACCCATATACTTATTTTTAAAAAGTCTAGGGGAAAAAAAGAGAAGTCAGGAAAAACAACAGCTAAAAAGAAATATCTGCTGTGTTTGTGTTGAATTTTGAACCGATGACATGCTTTCCTACTGAAATTGCATTGCAGCAGCTAGAAAAGAAATTGAAAAAAAGACCTTGAAAATGCAATAAAGGAATTTCTGATTTAAAGCAGATTGTTGTCCCTATGTATGTCTCCATTTTGAAGCTTTGGCTCTGTATATATCATTTTAGCTTAACTCTGAACAAAAAGATGGAAACCTTACTGGAAGCTAGCTGAATTCACTTAACAAGTACAGTGATTCACTTAACGGTCATAGTATAAATGGCCATAAAATCGGGTCTAGTCACCTAACAATGATGATTCACCTAATGATTGAATTGCTTAGAGACAAAAGTCTGGTCCCAATTGTGGTTGTAAGTCAAAGGCTACCTGTTTTAGGCTGCTGAGGAAAATCCCTTGCTCTTGCTTTGCGAAACGATTCCCAATGTCTTTCTTGCATACAGAGAACATCTGGAAAAGGACACCATGTTTTTTATGTGTCCTGTTTGGGCATGGGTATACCAGTGTTTCTGAGACAGCAGGTTTTATTAAACAGAAGATGGGAATAAAATTCATCCATTTTTTCCACAACTTGCCTTCGGAACAAATGACAAAACAAAGCAAACAAGAAATGCCTGCCATTTAATATACAATTATAAATATTTTCCAGTAAATCAATGGTTGTCTACGGTGTTTGATTTGCAACATACCTCTCTGCCATGCAAATTAACCATTTAATCAACTGGACCACAAATTTGTGTAAATAGGATTAGAGGGCTAGGAAAAGTTACTAATGTACTGTTTCAGAGGCTTCAGGAATTTTAGAGGGGGAAAAAACCTGTTTGGAAAAAAAAGTCTACATCTTTAAGTAGAACATCCTTGAAAGCTTTTGGATTCTATGTTAAAAGTGCATCCTGCATTATTCTGAGAATTTCAGAAAGCTGTTAAATATTGACAAGAGTTGTGCAGTGCAAAGTGTACAGGGAAACACGGCATGCTGAACAATATCAAGAGAAAGCACTACAATGAGATATGTCAAAACATTATCTAATACTTCTTTTCTTTCTTTTTCATTCATTGCATTACGCTGCAGTAGGAATATTACTGCTACTTTTGGACTGATTTATTTTTTGCTGCCAAATAAATTTCCCTATGTTTAGAATCCACTTAAAAAATTAATCACAACGAATAGTATGGTTGTGCAAGCTTACAAAAGCAAAATAAATAAATAAGTACAACTTATTGTACTTGCAACTAACCAGCAAATCATACATGCACGTATAGAAGCTGACGTAAAACATGATTAGAATATTAAGCTGAGCTTGAAAGGTGATGTTCTCAATTCCAAGGTGGCAAACTATTTAGCTGGCTGCAGGAGATTCAAATTCAAGTCTCCAGAACATACCCTGCCAGATTAATTTTACCTCATTTTTTTAATCAGGTAACTTCTACCTTAATGGAAGTTATTTTAATATTTTAATTTTAGCAAAGCACTTTGCAAAGTACCATATGACATTTTGATTAGCGATCTAGTTGAATGTAGACTGCATGGCATAACAATTAAGTGGATACAGAAATGGCTTGCAAATTGTAGAATAGTATTGAGGGGAATGCCACAGATTTAGTTCTAGGTTGTACAGCTTTCAATATTTTATTTATTTATTGACTTGGATGAATAAGTAGACCAAATGCTTATCAAATTTACAGATGGGTAAGCAAATACAGTTGCATATTTATAAAAATGATTTGAAAGATATGTTTTGAAACACATGAGTGCTTTTTAAAGCAGCCACATCTTTGAGTTTATCTGAAAAAATATGTTTTCAATGAGTCAACTCATTAGATCAACCAAATTTATTTCTAATTAGTTTTAACAGTCATATTTCAAAGCATGGATAATACTATACTGTCTAGAGATAACAATCAATATAAGACACAAATTACCTTGATTCATTGGCAAAATTGAACAGAGACAAAAATCTTCATTTGCAGAACAATTAAAATGCATTGATGAAACATGAGAGATAAGTGGTTTGGCATAGTGTCTGTGAAAAAGACTTGAGTGGTTGGTTGCAAAATGAATATGAATTGGCAGTATGATAGAACTGCAAAGAGACTAATGTAGGCAACATTAATGGAAGTATAGTTTTCAAATCTCAGGAATTGGCTTTTTTGTGTATTAAACCAGCTAGAACAGGGGTGTCAAACTCAAGGCCTGTGGGCCAGATCCGGCACAGCACTCGGGCAACCACAGACATACCTGACATGATGATGTCAAGCTGACCACTCCCAAACTGGCCACGCCTACCTGGCCCTCCAACGTCAAACACAACCCTGATGCGGCAGCGCTCCTCAATGAAATTGAGTTTGACACCCCTGAGCTAGCATATAATTCAGAGGACTCTGTTTTAATGTTCATCAACCAGGCAGGACATTTTAAAAAAATCCAGACAGGAGAAAACATTGTATATAACATTGTATTAGTTGTGCTGATATTACAACTACACCCATAAAAATAGTCCTAACCAAATTAAACCAAACCAAACCAAACCAACCAATAAATAAATAAATAAAAAGTCAAAGTCAATAGTTAGAAAAAATACTACGCACAAATGAATTCACAGCATTCAAACCAACCCATGAACAGATGAGTATGTAAATAACTTTATTTATTTTACAGGACTTCAGTACTACACTACATTTACAACTTCAGAAACATGAACTGTATAATAATGAACTACACCCAGATTAGTATCAGGGTTGCTGGTCATGCCTGCCTTCAAATCTCACAAACAAATAAACATAAGACAATGAGTTTGTATAGAAAACCGAGTAGTAATCATTGTGTTTTTGAGATACAAATTATATTTCTCTCTCTCTTTCTCTCTTTCTCTCCCTCCCTCTCTCTCTTTCACACATATACACACCCTTCCTTCTTTCCACAAGCTACAGTTTCTAACCATCACATTCATAAATCATCAGTTTATATAAAAGTTCATAAGGGATTTTCAGTAATTAATAAATGTAGCTTGTATAGAAAAGGGAGGAGTAATCATTGTGTTTTTCAGATACAAATTATATTTCTCTTTCTCTCCCCCCTTTCTCTCTCACACACAAACATTTCCTTCTTTCCACAAGCTACAGTTTCTAACCATCACATTCATAAATCATCAGTTTATATAAAAGTCCGTAAGGGATTTTCAGTAATTAATAAATGTAAAAATAGATATCTCTCTAAGTTAACAAGTTAATTTTGCCATGTCTGCTAGATCTACAGTACCATGTTTACCAACCATTCCTCCACTGTGAATGTTTCAAATTTTTCCATTTTTGCATTTATAGTTGTTTACAGAAGTGATCATATATAAAAATAATCTGCCACAGCTTTTTGTCTAGTTATCTGTCCATTAATCCTCACAAAAATATGATGTCTTCAGTTTAATCTTACTTTTTAATATTCTTTGTATCAGTATATGTATTTGAACTCAATATTTTCTAGCTTTTTTTATAAGCCCACCAAGCATGATAAAGTGTTGTCCATATTTTCAAGATAAATTTAAAGTCTCTTTAGACATTCTAGATACTTCATATACCAATGGTAAATTATTTCATAAAAATTCTCTTTTGGATTAAATAACACAATGTAAATTATAATCCTTTTCCCACTGCTATGCCCAAAATTCTTAGCCCATTTTATTATACATATAGAGTGTGAACTGGAGAAATCAGATTTTCTTTTCCCTAGGAATGCTTTTTAAATAGAATCAATTTCAAGATCCTGTTCATTATTATTAAGTTTAATAAAACATTTATCCTGGGATGTATACTAATTCAGTAATAAATGCAAGCATCAAGAAGATAAAGTTCTACTGTGCATAGTTAGAACAAATATTAATCTGAAAACTGGCTTTTAGTTTTGCCAATCCATTCCTCCGCCCTCTGTGGCTCAGTAAATCTAGACAGAAATAAGCATGATGCTAGTAGGGATGTTGTCAGCTCAAAGTCTTCACTTCTTTTCTATAAGAAATTATTGATAAGAGCTGCGGTGGTGCAGCAGTTAGAATGCAGTGGTTAGAATGTAGAAGGCTACTTCTGCTGATCACCAGCTGCCAGCAGTTTGGCAGATTGATTCTCACCAGGCTCAAGGTTGACTCAGCCTTCCATCCTTCCAAGGTGGGTAAAATGAAAACCCAGATTGTTGGGGACAATATGCTGACTCTGTAAACTGCTTAGAGAGGGCTGTGAAGCAATATATAAGTCTAAGTAGTACTGCTATTGCTATTGATTTAGAGCAGGGGTCCCCAACTCCTAGGCTGTGGCCCACTATCACTGCAGTTTGAAACCAGACCACACAAGCGATGGGCAAGCATTCCTGTGTGAATTTCTGCTTCTCTCCGCATTGATACGTCCACTACCTTGGCCTCCTAATATATTGCCCAAGGTCCTGTCCTATTCCTCCATACCTTTTTCAATGCTAACATAGCAAGCCTTCAGAGGAGAAGGTATTACTTGGCCATGTTTATGTGGAACTGAAAGCTATACAAAACCTTGGAGGTTACCAAGGAATTAGAAGGCTATAGGCATGAGTGCAGGCAATGATAAACTACTTCCATATTGCTGCTCTGAAAACTACAATAGTACCTTGGTACTCATTGTTAATTGGTTCTGGGAGTCATGACAAGTACTAAAAATGATGAGTTCCAAACAAACCATGTGATTAACATGTCACCCTTTGTTTCAAGTCATGAGGCAGTTGACACAAATTCTAGCTTATGGGTCAAGTACTAAAGAAACTAGGAGTACTGGGACAAAATGTTCATGTCAAAATGTGTTGAGTACCAAATTCGACAAGTTTGAAAGAAGTGAAGTACCAAAGTATGTATGTATGTATGTATGCATGCATGCATGCATGCATGCATGTATGTATACATACATACATCTATAACACCACCACAAGTTGAATTCAACTTTAAGATTCTCTTCTGGATACAGATAATTTTTGTACAGTAAAATTGTTTAGGTCTTGTTCTTATTGATCCAATACTATAATGCTGTATGCATTCCAATATTGATTCTAAGGAGCTCTTTGGGTGGATAAATGGACATACATAATCACCTTTTTTAATTTGTTTATAACTTGACAATCTGACAATCACATTTTATTTTCTTCTGATATATTCTTTTCCATTGTTTTTAATGCTAATAGAAATAAAGGAAGAAAAAGAGGGCAACCTTCTTATGTTCCTTCGTTATAGTAATTTTTTTTGTTAAAAAAATCAATTTCAAATATCAAGTCTTTTTGGGGGGTTAGATACACTCATTTAAAAATGTTCATTACAATTAATCTTTTTCAAAATCATAAATATAAAAGGCCATTTCAGGGATTTTCTATGCAACTAGGAAAATTATGGGCACTTTCTTACTTTTCTAATTTATATTACTAGTAACATTCAAAGTATATCTGATGTACGTGTCTTTGAGATTGTAGTGTTGGTTTACCTGATACATCATTTTCTGAAGAAGTGGAGACAGCATCCTTGTAGGGATTATTCTTGCACCATCCAATAGAACTGAGTCTGCAAAGTTTAAGTCCTTCCCCTTCTTGCTGAGATTCCCAGCTTTTATGATAGAACAAATATGCAGACAGACGTGTGTGAAAAGAAACAATCTGTCCCTCAATAGCGGCCTGGACCCTAAGGGTGGTGCAGGATGCTGTCTCCATTTCTTCAGAAAATGAGCATATCAGGTAAGCTAACACTACATTTTCCTGACTCAGTGGAGACAGCATCCTTGTGTGGGACATACCAAAGCTTCTCCAACATTATGGGTGGGAAACAATCCAGGACGAATCCCTCTGACTAACCCTGACCTGCTGTAAAACACACCTCACAAAGGCCGCATCAGCCGATGTGTACCTGTCAATCCCGTAGTGTCGAATAAACGTGGATGGAGACGACCACGTGGCCACCCTCCACACCTCATGCAAAGGCACCCTAGTGCCCCAGGCGGCTGTGGTAGCCGTGCTACGTGTAGAATGTGCAGTGATGTGATCAGGAGGCAGCCGATCCTGAGAGGAATATGCCTTTGCAATGCATGCTCTTATCCACCACCCTAATGAGGAAGAGGATGCCTTGAGGCCCATAGAGTCCAGTTGAAAAGAAACAAACAGTGCTTCAGTGTGGCGGAAGGTAGCCATCCTGCGTAAATAGATCTTCAGAGCCCTTCAAACATCAAGGGTGTGCCAGGTGCATTCTAGATTATGAATCGGGTCATGGCAGAAGTTGGGAAGCACCAAGTCCTGAGAGCGATAAAAGGTGGAGTTCACCTTAGGCACGAATGCTGGATCCACCCTGAGAACCATTCTGTCTGCATGGAAGGTACACAGATCCTGTCTCATTGAAAGAGCCGCTAACTCCGAGATCTGGAGGGCTGAAGTGATTGCCACCAAAAACAAGACTTTCTGCAACATGAGTAGGGAAGTGTCTCGCAGTGTCTCAAACTGGGTCTGGGTGAGTGCCTGAAGAACGAGAGGCAGGTCCCAAGAAGGGTAGTGATGCACGGTGGGTGGCTGCAGGTTAGCAGCGACGTTCAAGAACTGTCAAATGAGTGGTTTGGAGGTCAGAGATCTGTGAAGTCCCAAACACAGGACAGAGGACAGGGCAGCAATCTGGTGACGGAGGGTGTTGGGTGCCAACCCGGCTGCCAGCCCATCCTGCAGAAATTGGAGAATGTGGCACATCTGAGCTTGGCGGGGAGTTACGTTCTTGGACCGGCATCAAGCACAGAAGGCCTTCCAAGTGTAGTCATAGATACGAATGGTAGCCGGTCTTCTGGCTGCCTGGATCGTCTGAATGACATCTGGTGACAAGCCCTCAGTTGTCATTGAGCACCGGCTCAACCTCCATGCGGTCAACTTGACCCACTGTAGGTCTGGATGTGATATGGCCCCTTAGAAGAGAGAAGTGTTGGAGAGGGGGATCCTCCACGGGGGAGCGATCAACAGAGACAGAAGATCTGCAAACCATGGGTGACGCGGCCAGTGAGGCGCTAGGAGGATTAACTTTGCCCTCTCCTTCAACAGTTTCCTGATGACCCACTGGATCAGGGGAAATGGAGGGAAGGCATAAATGGAGGGAAGGCAGCCAGCAATATCTCAGGGCATCCCTCCCCTCTGCGCCTGGAGTTGTATACCTCATGTAAAACTGAGGGATCTTCTTGTTGCGACTGCTGGTGAAGAGGTTGACCATGGGGATTCTGAACCATCTGGTCAGCTCTCTGAAGTGGGTTGCATGGAATTCCCACTTAGCCTGATCTACCTGTGATCGGCTCAGCCAATCTGCCGTGATGTTTTCTGTGCCCGCAATGTGCTCTGCTTGCACGGAGAGAAGGTGAGTCTCTGCCCAGTACAGCAGCTGTTCGGCCTCCTTCATAAGCCGTTTGGACTGGGTTCCGCAATGCCAGTTGACATGGGCCTTTTTGTCTCTCAGGATTAATATGTGCTATCCCTCTAACGACTGCTGGAAATACAGAATGAATCACTTTCAGCTCCAGAAAATTGATCATTTGTTGTTTCTCCGTGTCCACTGATCCTTTGCCACCTCTGTGTCGGAATGGGCCCTCCATCCCAGCAGGCTGGCATTGGTGGTGATGGTCACCCGGCACACTTCAAGGTTCAAGGTTTAAGGTTTATTACACTTGTATGCCGCCCTATTCCCGGAGGGACTCAGGGCGGCTAACAAACCAAAAGGGAAGGGAATAATACAGAAAAAAGCAAAAGGCAAGCAAACAAAATACGGAAACAATTTAAAAACAGTCAACAGCCACACAATTCGAGTGGGGATGGGAACTCATCAGCCCCAGATATACTTCAGTCTGTTCTGGATTTAATATTTGTTTGTTACATAATCTGTAGTAATTGATTTTTTTATCTCCTTCATTGAAAAAATATATTTGTTACTATCCTAAACAGAAATAGTAATTCATTTCTCTTGTTCCTTTCATAGTTGATAAGCTGACTTATTGGTTTATTGCTTTTTACAAGATATTTTTGTTTGGCAAAGCTCATCTTCTTAAAAATTAATTTACTTTTATTAATTTCAGTTGTTTAAATGCTGTTCCAATCTTTTCTTCTAAATTAGGAAGAGGATTCCTCTGTCTCTTACTCTTCAGTTCATTCATCAGTATATTTACTAGGTTTTGTATGTATCACCTCAAAATGTTACAATATCCATCATATTTTTAAAAACTAAGCTCTTATCAAAGCCAAGATTTCAAAAATGTTTTTTATGTCGATGGCATTTGCGAGGGAATGGTTACCTGCGAAAGTACAGTTTAGTAATCCAAATTTTATAGTTTAGTTTAATTTATTGATTAGCCTGCAGGCCATATCAAAATATAGAGTTCCAAACTCAAATTATTAACAAAATCCTGTAAAAACAATTTAAAATGAAATTGGAGTAAAATACAATAATTTGATATATAGGTAAGTAAAATAAGATAAAAGTATATTTCAGTATCACCCCTACAATCTACTCTGATATGCCATTCTCAACTGAACCAATTTACTCAAGTAGTGTGCCATATTAAATGTTGTTTTTGGATTCTTGCCACACATAAGCTATTATGTTTTAATTTGAGGTTCCCAATGGGTCATTCATTTAATATATGAACCAAGATACCTGTCTCTAACTCAAACAACAATCAAATAGTATGTGAACCAAGTTTTCTACCTCTACCACTCCACAAATGCAGCTACATTCATTATATGGTATAGAATGGAATCTCGGTCGCATAAATATCTCCCTAAGATGTTTTAATAATATTTTCTAGTGAAACTGTCTCTGCACAAATACTCCATTCCTCCTTAATATCTTCCCTAAATAAAACCTCAGAGAATCTGCTTTATTGCTTTGATTATGTCATGCCACATGCAGTCATTAATAGCCTGCTAAATCAAAACTATTGCAGCAGTTGGCACCTACCACAGTGCGTCTATAAAGAAGACCCATTACTTAGATACGTAATTTGAGTTTATTACAACTTTATTGCTTAGCTGTCAGAAAAGTGATGTGCCAAAGAAATATTTAACAAGGAAGGTGCATGTAAGCGTAGCTAGGGATGCAAAGAAACAAGCTGACATGGTTGTAAACTTATGGTAACTATTATGCCTTGATTCTGAAGGTAATTTTGACAGGTTACCTTATGTTTTTATTGTGCATTGCTAATGACAGAACATCGGGCTGATGTCATGAGTGTCATACTTCATAAAACAATAAATGATCAGTATTTCAAAACATTTCTATGACAGGGAATTGATAAAGTGATTTATTGCAGACTTAAGTGTATTGGAACTTCCTCCAATTCAAAATTTCAATCAGTTAAAGAAATATGGGGGGGAGGTTTAACATTTTTTCCTCCATAAGACTGAAGAGCAAATATTTTCTTTATATGGTAGAAAGTATGTTTGTCCTCAAAAGCACGTAGCTGGAGATACCAGTTTGACCACCAGTAACAATTAAAGAATTTGCTTGCCAACTCTACTAGCACAATTCAAAAGTAGCAAGGCACCAGAAATGAATATGATTCTATTCGAGCTCATAAAATCAAACATTAAATGGTGGGCTCCAGGATTAGCTTCACTCATATTCATAAGAATGCTAGGATCCCAGAGGACCTAGGGAGGGATCGGGGTTATTATATTTGTACTGTTATGTCAAAAAGGTACAGAAATAATCTAGTTAAATGCAAACCATTACCCACAACAGTTATTTATTAAATTAAATGTGTGGGTCACAGAAGAGAAACCTCTCTGATCTTGAACAAGCAGAATTTCAAGCAGGCATATCAACAACTGACCTAATATTTATTGCCAATAAATATATCAAGTCTCTACAAGCAAATATCTATGTAGCATTGGTTTTTGAGCAGTTTTGATTCAGATTCAAGGAATAGGCTTTGTGCATTCCTCTATAAATAATCACCTTCTGTTTCTAATCTGTAGGGTATAAGAAAAAATAGTCCCAAGAGTAAGATCAATCAACAAGGGTAGCTCTCTAAATATATCAAGATATCCAGAGGTATGAATATTATTATTAGGCTCATTGTTATTCAATATTTATATACATTCCTTATTTAAAAAATTCAATTTCACAAAAAATCATGCCTCTAATTAGCTGATAGAAGAATCACAATATTATTTATTGGGACATGCCTTGAATGGCAAGTTGTGGTGAAAATGAGTACTTAGCTGTAATAATGACATCTCAAACTGTTTACTTCACTACCACTATTATTACTGGTCAAGTGTAAAGAACCTTGGCAATTAAATTGTGATTAAAAAATAATACATCTGGACTCTCACTTGAATTCCTAAAGCCCATTGGCTATGAGGATGCTGTGAGTATAGTTATATCAAAATCAGTCAGTGTAATATATTTTACATTTCATTTAAAAAAATATTTAAAAATTACTTTTGGGTCTGTTTACTCTTAGGCATGTTTTCTCATACAGCCTATAGATTAGGTGAGTATTTATGAAGGAATATGTTATACCCACTCTCATGGACTTCCGAAAAGCTATCAAAACCTGGCTATTCCGGCAGGCCTGGGGCTGTTGACCTCTGGATTGAGGTCCAGCCCCGCTTAGACTGGGTGCATGTTGTGTTTCTTTTTAAACTTGTTGTGTTTTATTGTTTTTTAATCTTTCTTAATTATTTTATTTCTGTAAGCCGCCCGGAGTCCTTCGGGATTGGGCGGCCTATAAATTTAATAAACAGTAAACAGTAAAATATATAGGGATGTGGTGCCTAAGTGGCTAAGATGCTGAGCTTGTCGATCAGAAATCCTTAGCACCGCATAACAGAGTGAGCTCCTGTTACTTGTCCCAGCTTCTGCCAATCTAGCAGTTTGAAAGCATGTAAAAATGCAAATAGGGACCACCTTTGGTGGGAAGGTAACAGCATTCCGTGCACCTTCAGCATTTAGTCATGCTGGCCACATGACCACGGAGACATCTTCAGAGAGCGCTGGCTCTTCAGCTTTGAAATGGAGATGAGCACCGCCCCCTAGAGTCGGGAACAACTAGCACATATGTGCAAGGGGAACCTTTACCTTATGTTAAATATAAAATAATCTCACAAATGAAGCTAAATATACATGTCCCAGGATAGTTGAAAGATCCAAACTCATACTAGAGCCCATTTCTCTCTATTAGATGGTTAGAGAGAAGTTCCCTGGAGATGGGGGTCCAGCATGAGTCCAAAAGCCCTGAAGACAAAAGCTCTAGTCCCCTGGCTGACCCAGACTGGATACAGTATAAAATAATCTTCCAGAAAGATTTGTTACAACCCCTAGATTTTTATCACACGTTCATAGAAGGACCTGCCTACAGCTCCTGCTAAATATCTATAATTTATAGATATTTATAATTTAACTTCCAACAAATTCAGATGGGCTTTCTCTGGGAACACACTAATTCCTTTCCTTCTGATAGAACATAAGGCAAATACCACAAGATTCTGAAAGAATTTGCCCTTGTGGAAAAAGAGATGGAATCTAGGGCACATATTTATTTACCCTTCTTACATACATATCTCTGAGCACAATATAAAAACCAAAACAATATAGCAAAATAAGCAACAACAGCAGCAACAGCAGCAAATTTATAAAAATCATATGTCTAATAAAATGAAGAGAAGGACCAAGGGTGACACGATAGCAGTCTTTCAATATTTGAGGGCTGTCACAGAGAAGTGGAGGGTTTATTCTTCAAAATACTTTAGGGCAACACAAGACGTAATGGTAGAAAATTATCAAAGAGAGATCCAATTTAGAAGTATGGAGAAATTTCCTGTCAATAAGAATAATTAATCAGTGGAATGGCTTGATTCCTGAAGTTAAGGGTGCTCCATCATAGGAGCTTTTTAAGAAGAGATTGGACAGCCAATTGGAGTAGGGGGTTGGACTAGAAGGCTTCCAAGATTTCTTCCAACTATGTACTGTATATTCTTATAATCTAAACACATACTGTATTTCTAAGCTGCTCTCTCTATGACCAGGAGAAAAGCTGTAGAATTATTCCACTAAGAAAATAAAAGGGAAATGCACAAAATCACATTTCTATTTTATGCTGAGAGATGATGCAGAGTGCAACAATGTAGGTAGGTTTTTTTTGGGGGGGGGAAGAACGGCACCTGTAACACCACTGCTCCATGAACTGCACTGGTTACCAGTTTGCTTTCAGGTGCAATTCAAGGTGATGGTGATGACCTTTAAAGCCTTTTGTGGCATGGCCCAGGTTACTGTGTCACCCCACTTGTGCTGGCAGATGGGACAGTGAGTCCAGGTTTTACAGCTGAGGTCTAAGAGGAGGGCCTTCTCTGCTATTGCTCCTGCCATCTGGAACATCTTGCCCCCACCAATGTGAGGTTGGCCCCAACTCTCTTATCTTTTCATAAAGGCCTAAAAAGATGGCTGTGCCAGTCGGCTTGGAGCTCCAGTGAGGGATCAGCGCAATGGAGTTGGTTGAGTAATATCACCTTCTTCCCACTCCGCCCCTGCCCTCCCCATGTGTCTTTGGCTCTAAGGTTTGATTTTAACATTTTATGTTTTAACTAAGATGTAATTGTAAGCGTCTCAGAATTATCCTATGGTAAGATGGCTGGCCAATACATTTTATAAATAAATAAATGGTTCCTTTGATGTTACAACTCATATGGCAGGTTTTTTCTCAGTTATCCAAAATCTTAAGAACTTTATAGACAATAGGTAACAGTAGATTTAAATACTTAAAATGCTTAACTATTTATTGTACTTGTGGCATAGCTTATTTCAACTTTCTTAATTCTTTTACAATGGTCGTACTTTTTGTAGGATTCAGATAAACTTTACAACTTTATATGTTCTTTGCCACCAATGTTAGTATATTCCATTTACATAGTATACTGCTCAAAATAATATAAACTGAAAATGGCAGTTGGTCTTACCTGAACTGTATGTTTCAGAGAAGATGTGGGAGGAGTAACAGATGGGTATTTACCCAGCCCCTTTGCCCTGGAGTCTGAGGATA